>NW_022631053.1:383147-383450 GCF_010015895.1 Lontra canadensis
TTGGTGGGAATGCAAGCTGGTGTAACCACTCTGGAAAACAGCATGGACGTTCCTCAAAACATTGAAAATAGAACTACCCTATGACCCAGCAATTGCACTACTGGGTATTTACCCTAGAGATACAAACGTAGTGATCCGAAGGGGCACGTGCACCAGAATGTTTATAGCAGCAATGTCTACAATAGCCAAACTATGGAAAGAACCTAGATGCCCATCAACAGATGAATGGATAAAGAAGATGTGGTATATACATACAATGGAATACTATGCAGCCATCAAAAGAAATGAAATCTTGCCATTTGC
>NW_022631053.1:408450-869895 GCF_010015895.1 Lontra canadensis
GCAACATGGGGGGTTAAGGGGGTAGGAGAAGAGTAAATGAAACAAGATGGGATTGGGAGGGAGACAAACCATAAGTGACTCTTAATCTCACAAAACAAACTGAGGGTTGATGGGGGGAGGGGGGTTGGGGGGGTGGGGTTATGGACATTGGGGAGGGTGTTTGCTATGGTGAGTGCTGTGAAGTGTGTAAACCTGGCGATTCACAGACCTGTACCCCTGGGTACAAAAATATATTATATGTTTATAAAAAATAAAATTAAAAAAAAGAATGATGTAGTGTCCTTCTGTATCTCTGACTACAGTCTTTAAAATCTAATTTATCTGATATGAGAATTGCTACCCTGGCCTTCTTTTGAGGCCCATTGGCATGAAAGATACTTCTCCGTCTCTTCACTTTCAGTCTGGGTGTATCCTTAGTTTTGAAATGAGTCTCTTGTAGACAATATGTGGATGGGTCCTGTCTTTTTATCCAATCTGCAACCCTGTGTCGTTTTATGGGCGCATTTAGGCCATTCACATTGAGAGTGATTATTGATAGATACGTTTTTATTGACATCGTGTTACCTTTGAAGTCTTTCTTTCTGTAGATTGTCTCCATATTTCTGTTCAATGATATTCCTAGAATTTTTCCTCTTATATAGAACCCTAATATTTCCTGCAGTGTCAGCTTGGTGGACGCATACTCTTTTAAGCCTTGCTGGTCTTGGAAACTCTTTATCTCTCCATCCATTTTGAATGTCAGTCTTGCTGGATAAAGTATTCTTGGCTGTATGTTCTTCTCATTTAGTGCCCTGAATATATCTTGCCAGCCCCTTCTGGCTTGCCAGGTTTCTGTGGACAGGTCTGATGTTATTCTGATGGGCCTTCCTCTGTACGTAAGGTGCTTCTTTGTCCTAGCTTCCATCAAGAGAGCCTGTCTACAATTATGATTCCTCATTCTTACTATCAGGTGTCTCAAGGACTTTTGAGATTCTGTAATCCTGGGGGGAGACCATTCTGCCTCTAGTACATGAACACTGGTTCCATTCGCGAGATTGGGAAAATTTTCATGGAGAATTTGTTCCTCTATATCTTCTAGACTTCTTTCTTTCTCCTCCCCTTCAGGGATTCCAATAATTCTGATGTTGGAATGTTTCATGGCATCATTTATTTCCCTAATTCTGTTTTTGTGGCTTTTAAGCTGGTTGTTCCAGGCTTCCTCCTGATCCTTTCTCTCTGTTTGTCCTCCAGATCACTAATTCTAACTTCTGTCTCAGTTACCCTAATGATTAGAGAATTTAGGTTAGATTGGAACTCATTGAGAACATTGTGAACATCATCCCTGGAGGCTTTCATTTCTGCCTTAATCAATTCCATTTTGTCATTTATGGCTTTCTCCAACCTAACTATTGCCTGGATAATTGTTAGCTTGAATTCCCTTTCTGATATATTGTCTATGTCGATAGCCATTAGCTCTGTTGCAGAAGGCCCAGCCTCTGAATTTTTCTTCTTTTGGGCATTCCTCCTCCTAGTCATTTTGGTGAGAGATGGCTGAATGGATGTAGCTGGATGTATTGACCATGGTGCAGTCAAGGTGCACCCTGGAATGCTTCTGAGCAATCAAGAGTCCCCACCCAAATGAAAAAAAAAGAGAGAGAGAGAGAGAGAGACAGGAAAAAAAGAGAAAGATAAAATAAAAGAGAAGGCCCAGCCCAAATGGGCCCCAAGGTAAGATTTATGAAATATACAAACAAAAACAGACAAAAAGCCTGATAAAAGTAGATGACAAGATAAGAAATATATATACAGATATATACAATATATCTATATATATATTTTTATCTTGTCTATATATATACATATATTTATGTGTGTGTATACATATATATGTATATATATGTGTGTGTGTATATATATATCAGTATATATATTTTTTATCTTGTCTATATATACATATATTTATGTGTTGTGTATACATATATATATATGCAAAACAAAAAAAGAACCTCGTCAAAAAGAACCCCAAGTATAAGATTTATATACCACTAGGACAAACATAAATACACAGAAACACTGGCAGAAGAAAGAGATAGGAGAGTGGTTATAAATTCTCACTGTGGGTGAGGAAGGTTATTTTGATTCTTCCTGGATGTATCTTGATATCTTTGTTAAAGAACTCAGCTTTCCTAAGATAACAGGGGATTAAAAATTTGTTTACCTATAGGGGTAGCATTGATTGGGGAAAGGGGACTACCTTGAAGTTTAACTCTATATGAATATTTAAAAATAAAAATTTAAAAAAGAATAAACTAAACTAAAATAAAATAAAATTTAAAAAATTAAAAAATAGAAAAGCAAAAGAAAAACATGGGTATATGTATCAAAAAGTTCAGGTTAAAAGGTTATTATGGAATTTGATGTACTGGACATCTCACTGTGATGGTAAATAGTTTAAAAAATTATCTATATTTTAAAAATGAACCAGAATAGTGGGAATGAGTTAAAAGTTGTATCTATGAAGTAGTGGTGGTTGTTCTCTTGCCTTCCCCCCTACTGGTTGGCTTTCTGGGGGAGGGGCCTGCTGCGTGGGTTTTCAGGCAGTGTTTCCTGAGTTAAGTCCTCCCACTCCCCTCAAGGGGGTGGGCTCTGAGGAAACCAGTTTTTCAGGCTTTTGTTCTCTGGAGGCTTTTTTGTTTGTTTGTTCATTGGTTTTCTCTCGCCTTGACAGCTTTTGATGGTTTTTGGAGGTTTAGAGGAAAGCAAACTGCACCCAGACCTCCCTCTCAGAGAGAAGCCTCTGTCTGTTCCCCTCTAGGTGCTGCAGAGCACATAAGTTATCCCTCAGCTGCTGGCAGAGCACATTCCCAGTCGTGGTCCCTAGGGACGCAGGAACTCCTGCTTGTCCCCAAAACCACGACAGCAGCAGCTGTCTGGGCAGCTCCAGACCACCAGAGAGGTCCCAAGCAACAATAGCACACTGAGATTTTCCCGCTGGCCTGGGCTGGTAGTGATCAGACTTTCTGGGTCCGAGAGTGCCGGGCTGGTGCCTGCATGCGCACACACCTCTCTCAGGGGAGGGTGTGGGGCGCAACTCAGACTCCAGTAGCGCAGCACTGCGTGAGCATGGGGACTGCAAAAAGGCTGTGCTTCTGCCAGCTGGCGAGGCTCCCAGCCCCTCACAGGAGCTGCACTCCACGCGCTCTCAGGCACACTCATGGCTCAGGGACCAAGACCTGGTTTCTTTGCCGCACTCTCTCTTTCTTTGCCGCTCAGTGCCAGGGGTGGCTCTCCTGGTTTGGGGGACTTAAGCCCCTTTCCCTAACTGCCCCAATTCCCACAATTTCCCCCCATGATCCTTTGCTCTTTTGGAGTGCTTTCAACCAGACTCCAAGTTAATGCTGGTCCCCAGTTTCAGGGCACTCTCGTATTGGGGTATCACTTTCCAATGGGTTGTTTCTGGTAGCTCCCTCCCCCTTTTGTTTATCTTCCAATATTAGTCTGATCTTCCCACTCTGCTTTACCTGCCCACTGGCATCTTCTGCCCCTGTAGAGATCCAGATGTGTATAATTCTAATCTCAGGCTGATTTCATGGGTGATCACAGTTCTTTGGTAAGTTATCAGCTCACTTTAGGGTACAGGTTGAAATGGCACCTCCTCCTAGTTCTCTGCCATCTTGTCTTCTCCTGTCTTCTGTTCTTATCATTTAAGGACTTATACCACATGAGAAATATTAACAGTTTCATCATTCCTAAAATCACAAAGTTTTCCAATCTAAAACATATGTTTATTTTATTCATATTATCCATTTGAATGTTTTAGTCAAGGAATGCTTTCATATTTTTTATACTTTTTATATTAAACAATTTGAGAAACATGAAATGGGGTCATCTTAAATCACCAATACATTAATATTCCTGCACACAGAGATCATGGCTCTCTAATCCCTGATTTCCCCAGTAATCACAAACCTATTTCCAGTCACCAGTACACACTCTACTTGGAGCATTTGTAAAGGAGACAGGCTCTAAGACAAAACTAGAAAAGCATCCTCATTCTGAAGACAGGCCCTAGAGAGAAGCATTAAGAACTCAGTCTAAAACCAGACCCCTCTGACTTCACCACACACTGCTCAGAAGATGGAAGCCTCTAGAGCCATCTTGGGCTGCCATGGGCAAGGACATACAACTGAGTCTCAATAAAGCAAGGGTTAACAAAGCACAGGCATTGATGAGGGCTAAAGAGAAGTCCTAGGGCAATGGGAGGCCCAGCAGAATTGGGAGTTAGCACTAAAGGGAACATCATGTCCCATTCTGACCTCAAGGAGCTGAGGCACACACAATGCAGTGACTCTTCAGCATTGGAAATCTAAAAGTGTACCAAACACCAGTTAGAGGCACAGCTTGTTTCTATTCTGTTCAGTACCTGTGACTGTTGTCATACATTATTGCCATTCAGTCTCAAACTCAACATCGCTTCTTCTGGAGAATCTCTGATGGCTTCCAAACTGAAGTATCCCTCAACCATGGTCATATAACTTGATTCTATTCCATCATAATATTTATCACTACTTGATATTTTCTTGGCTCTTTGGAGAGCCAAAGAGTTTTCTTCCTCCCCTCAATAAATAAGATTTAAAGGAACAAAAGGTTACTTCACTCAACACTACTCTGTAGGACTTTAGAAGAGTCCCAACCACTTGGTAAGCTCCTGAAAAACGTGAGTTGCAAAGCATAAATGAATCCAATAGAAATTAATATAATAAGCATAAAACCAAAAGAGAGGACTTGCCTTAAAGGATCAGGGAGGGAGTATACTATGAAAAGTAAGGAAAGACAGGTGTGGATGACTCTTGAGAAACAGAACCTCAGGCTGTCATTGTGAGTTATGATATAAAATAGATGAAGAAGATATAGGCTGGCAAGAATCTCATAAACAAATTACAGAGAATTCAAATGCTGTTTAGCTACAAAGGTATTTTGTTACCTCAAATTTCTTTTTTTTTAAGATTTTATTTATTTATTTGACAGAGACAGAGATCACAAGGCTACCTGGCAGGCAGAAGGAGAGGAGGAAGTAGGCTCCCTGCTGAGCAGAGAGCCCGTTGCGGGGCACCCTCCCAGGACCCTGAGATCACGACCTGAGCCGAAGGCAGAGGCTTTAACCCAATGAGCCACCCAGGTGCCCCACCTCAAATTTCTATAATCAAAGAAATCTGGATAGATGGAGAGTAACACAAAAAACCTCACTCACATACAGGGGAAGATACAGGTTCCATGCACACAAAGGAAGCACAGTCATTGCTCAGTTGTACCTCAAAATCTCACAAATACTTCCTATTGAAAACCCAAGGAAGTTCTTTCCAGACCTTCCATGTGTCATCCTTTGCTTTGACCCATCATGCTTTGACCACATCCAAACTTTGATAAATAATCACCTTTATTTTACTTAAATGTTTGCAGACTGTGCAACATTACCAGACATTCAAATGGCCTTCCTGGAAATCTGAAAACAATGACACTTTAAGAGAGCCTTCGCTGACATCCCAGGGAAACATCTTTCTGAATACAGTGTCAGGTGTACCCTGGAATACTTAAGCCTCCTTCTTCCTCTTCCTCACCTCCCTTAACCTTCACATTTTTTCCAATGATATTTGACCATTCCATTACCCTCCTGGACATCTGACAACATTCACATTCGCACAGGTTCTTTCCTGACACCTAAGGGCAGTATCATCTGAATATGGTGCCAAACAGAACTTGAAATACAATCAAGCCTCCTTCTTCCTGCTCAACTCCCTCTACCCTAATATTTACCTTCACAGGCTTGAATCATCACACTTGCTGGGTGTTGACTTTGCACACTGACAACTATTTGTTGAAGAAATTGTTCAAGTTCTTGGACATTGTGATAATTTTTATCTGGCTTTACTGTTCATCTGTTCCACTATCACCATTGTTCAACAACAAAACAAAGATTTACAGCCTTTGATGAGAACAGATTCTGGGGTGATATTAACTTATACCAAAACCTCAAGGACACATCTTTCAATAGGAAGTCTACACTGCATCAAGCCCTGACTCTAAAATAGTTTCATTCTGAAGGTAGACAACAGACTGACTTTGGAAATCCACATGAATTGGTCTCATAAGATTCATCACATAGCCTGCATGGGACACAAAACCCCCTTGTAGTAATCTGGTGGGGAATGCATGACCTGAATCTAATTTGTGAGGAACAATTTTTTAAATTCCAAAGGATTCCCAAAAATGGGAAGGGAAATGTATTCTTCAAATTATCAATGTCATGAAACATTTTTTAAACACAGAAACATTGTTAGAATATAAAGGAGACTAAGACATCAGGTAATTAAATGAATGAAATATGCAGGGGCACCTGGGTAGCTCAGTCAGTTAAACATCTGCCTTTGGCTCAGGTCATGATCTCAGGGTCCTGGGATTGACCCCCCACATCAGGCACCCTGCTCAAGAGAGAGTCTGCTTTTCCCTCTCTCTCTCTCTCTCTGACCCTCCTCCCTGCTTGTGCTCACTCTCTTTCTCTCTCTCTCTGTCTGCCTCACATTTAAAAATAAATTTTTTAATGAAATATGTGCTCTTAGACTGGATCATCTACTAGGGGAATACAATTTTCTAAGGGACCTTATTGGATCAAGTACTCCTTTGGGGTTCTTTTTTTTTTTTTAGAAGAGATTAAACATTGCATCCATTATTAAACTAATAAAATTAAAAACTGTACCTTGGTTATGTGAGAGAAGTTTGGAAGAATATACACTAAGGTAATTAGTGGTAAAGAAATAGATCTAATGAAATTTTGGATCTGACTAAGGAGATTAACCATCTCCACTATGTTAACTACCTTGAGACCACCATATTGAGAAGTCCCTAGCTGAAAAAATAGTTCATCCTGGTCCACAGACCCAGCTAAATTCCACCTTAATGGCACCCCAGACTAAGTACAAAAACATGCTTGAAAGAACCTCCAAATGATTTCAGCCTCCAGCCACTCACAGAGGCCCCAGCGTGGCCCCAGACAGACGCAAAAAGCGACAACACATTCCTTTGGTGCCTTAGCCCAGTATCTCACCTGGAGTTTCTTTAAGCATCCCAGTGTGGTTGTTCTATAATACCTTAGTATTTTGCAGTGGTTCGTTAGGCAGAGTAAATAATCAAAATGATTTTTATTCTCCCTTTCTCAGTTGTTTGGTCCAATATGAAGTTGTTTGGTCCAATATGAGCATTCCTGAATACACCTTTTTTCCTTTCAAGTGCATACTATGACTCACCTTGGTCACCAATAAACAATTCCTATGCCGACAGATAATTTCCATGAATGAAAGCAAACACACAACATGGCTGCATGGTTTCTCAGCCTTACCGACCTTAGCATGTGCACATATCATGCCTCAAACAGGTTGATGTTGGCAGAGTGGCTTTGTTCCAGCCACAGAGGACACAACTACCATGTGGACTTTATCAGCTGAACTTTATCACTTACTCTCTGTGGTCCTCAGTTTCCTCATCAGTTAAAAATGGAAATAAGAATGTAAAAGCAGCTATCCTCTCAAGTTAATGTCTGATGAAGATTAGGATAAAAAAATTGTCTTTGTCAACTGAAAATCATATATAAATAAAGCAATATGTTATTTTTTCTTGCAAGCTAGCACTCTCCAAACTGACCAAGAAACTTATTTTTATACTATAATCACAATCAAAATTACTGTAGCTATATTTTTAGAAAAATGCACTATTCAACCTTTGTCCTCCTTGACTTAAGTCAGTGTAATCAAGATGCAGAACCTTCACAAGGATGCCTTCTAATCTTGACACATGCAAGAGAAATAGAGGAATGATCACAGGACTGTCAGGAAGATACCTTGGATCTTGCCTCGCCAAGGCTCAAGCATGCTGCACTCAGAGGACAAGGCCCATTTCACTCCTCAGCCTCAGAGTCCTCATCCATTTCCTCTCACACCTGTAGCAGCCCAGTATCCCTCAATCCATAGCCCCCTTCCCTGCTATAATGTTTCTCCATGGAATTATACTATTTAACATTCTAGGTTTACTTATATAATTTATTTATTTCCTCTTTCTCCTGAAGACAATGTAAACTCCATGTGGGAAAGCATTTTTGTCTATTTTCTATCCTCAACACTAAGAAATCCCCTGATAGATGACTCTCTTGTTTGTTAAGGACACAAGTGGATGAGGAATGAGGATAACAGATTAGATGATCTGAAATCTACTGTCTTAACCATTTGAATCCTTGATTTAGTCATGAGATAATTTCACCATGTAGTCTCATTGCCCAAGTGAACTATAAATATTACTTCCAGAGGTGCCTGGGTGGCTCAGTTGGTTAAGCAGCTGACTCTTGACTTCAACTCAGGTCATGATCTCAGCGTCATAAGATCAAGTCCCACATGGGGGTTTATCCTCACACATTCTCTCTCTCTCTCTCTCTCCCCTTTTCAATAAATAAATCCTTTTTTTAAAAATTACTTCTACCATCTTGTGAGCTTAACTGGAGCATCAATGGTTAGACTGAAAGAATTTCTGATACATGAAAATAAATTATATGTAAGCTCTTAAACTAGAAATAGATCCCAATTTCCTATTTATGTAAAATTTATCTTCCAAGGTATACTAAAATTGGTAGAAGACAGAGATCATCTCTTTCTCTGTAGACCCAAAGAGACAAGGTAGGCAATTTGATAGTAGGGCTTTAGTCACACTCTGAGGGGCTTTAATCACCCTCTCCTTGAGTATCCTAACATTTCAAAGAAGAAAGAATCTGGTCATCCTACTCAGAACCAGAGAGCTGGATCAGATGCTATTTCTAAGTACTCTGTTTCCCAAAGTGCCTTAAGATTAGATCAGAAGCTTGCAATCTATCCACTAGGCATTAGAAAAACTCATTTAAAGAAGAACGGACAGGGTAAGTATTGAGTTCTTGCTACATGTTGAAGGCACATTGTTACCTGTGGAGAATGGGGAACAGTTGTTCTTCCCTGCTGAAGAATACAACAAGAGGAATGAGATAGTGTTTTAGCAGAATGACGTTCAAACCAAACTCTAGGGAGACTGCCAGTAAAAACCGTAAAACAACATGGTCATGATGACTGAACAAGATGCTATGGTAATTGCCGCTTTGGAATGCTTGCAAACTAAAGCAGGTTTCTCCATAGAATTCAAAGGGTTGTGAGTTCAGAACAACTTTAGGGATTCATGGCATTGAGGAATGTACTTAAAAGTGACACACACTTGTTGCTAAGGAGAACTGGGAGTGGAAAGTGGTGATTTATCACAGATGACAAGTTTTCCAGGTCTTACACAATGAAGAAAATTACATGAAACCCCTTGCTCCCTCAGTGGGGCTATACCATTCATAGTGCCTGTAAAGGTGCTGAAATAGGAGGTACAGCTGAAATGATGGGGTGTCTCCATATCAAATGGGACAACATTAAGAGAAGTGGTATTCTGTTGGACATGAACTGCGTGTTTGTAGGTGTTGATGAAGGAATACAGAGGCAGTAGGAAAGAGAAAGGTCAGCTAGGCCCTCTTAGACCCCAGGCTTGGGCTCCAGGGTCAGGCCCACATTCATACTCAACCTGTGGACATAAATCATCGTACTTTTACTGCTAATTTTTACTATTGTTACACATAACAATAATTATTATTACTGATGCAAAAAACATTTTAAAGACAAATGCTCCTCTCGTGTTCTAGTCACTATTCCACATGCTGGTTAGTAATTTTATAAATGCCTGAAGTTTCCACAACATTGCACTAAGGAGAATGTTTTTAATTGGTTCTGCAGGTGGGATATCTCAAAGTGAGTATAACAGTGATGGAAATTATTGTCTCATGGGCCTGAGAAGGTTATAGGGAGAGCTGTCTTCAGCTGAGGCCTGAGCTTATGCCTCAAACAATGGGATCAAAGGACTTTGTTCATTTCTTGCCTCTGGTTCTTTGATGATGGTTCTATTTTCACTTAGTTTTGCCTTTTGTCCTTTCAGAAATGACTTACACTCAATCCTGGGCTCAAATCTTCCCCCACTACATATAACATGAAGCATGACTCTCTTTACTCTCTTGCAGTACAAAACTACTGGGCTTCAGTCTGTTGGATCAACCTAAGTCACTGCCCCTCATGCATCCCTCCATTCCTGAACAATCATCTGTGACTGAAGATTTGAGACTCACTCATTGGTTTGTTTAAGTTACAGCCACAGACTCCACCCCTAGAGACCTGGGTAGATTCAGCTTCCCCAGAAGCACAGCAGCCATCTGGAAATACATGGATGTATTTAATGTTAATCAGAATAGGCTTACTCAGGAAAGGGAAAATTCATCTTATACAACTCAACTACAAAATATCAACAGAAGACAGTTCACATATTTTGCAGTGTGATCCTAATATGTGGGGCAGGTCTCATTGGTTGCACATTTGCCCAAATGAGGAAAACAAAATTTGACTATTATGTTCAAATGGCTAAGACCTGTCAGGCAGTTAGGAGGGTTCAAGGACCCCATCTTTAACTAGCCATACCTGTGAGTGGTTCACAGACATGATCATCCTAAATAACAAATCGAAGAAAAATAAAAAAGATTAAAATTAAAAAGAAAAAATAATTTTTCTTCCAGTTTTATGAAGAGACAAATAACATATAACACTGTGTAAGCTTAAGGTAATTAACATAATGGGTTGATATATGTATTAACATTGCAAAATGATGATATATGTACTAACATTGCAAGGTGATTACCACTATCGTGTTTAGTTAACATCCATTACCTCACATAGTTGCAATTTTTTCTCGTCATGAGAACTTTTAAGGCCTACTCTTTTGGCAATCTGCACCTAGACATACAGTATGGTTAACTTAGTCACCATGTTGCCAATGATTCCCCAGAACTTCATTATCTTATGGCTGGAAATTTGGAAATTCTGACTACCTTCATCCATTTTTGTCCTTGCCTCTGGCAACCACGAATCTGTTCTCTGTATTTGTGAGTTTGGTATTTGAATTTTTATCATTCCATATATGAGTGAGATTGCACAGTATTTATCGTTCCCTGTCTGACTTATTTCATTTAGCATAATGCTGTTGAGATCCATAGAGTTTGTCACAAATAGCAGGATTCCCTTCTCTTTTATGACTGAATAATAGTTGTATATATATCACATTATATATATACATATATATATAATGTATATTATATATATACACACAATATATATATATTGTGTATATATATCACATTGTGTGTATATATATATATATATAGAGAGAGAGAGAGAGAGAGAGAGAGATATCTCACATGTCCTTAATACATTCATCCATCAATGGACAATTAGGTTGTTTCCATGTCTTGTCTAAGCTATATAAAGCTCCAGTAAACATGGGGGGACAGATATCTTTGAAGACAGTGATTTCCCTCCTTGTGTGGAAAATCCCTCCATATGCCCAATCATATGGTAGTTCTAATTTTAATACTTCATGAAAACTTTAACCGTTTTCATTGTGCCTGTACCAACTTTTATTCCACCAATGTTACACAAGGGTGCCCTTTTTTCCCACATACTCAGTTAACATTTATGTCTTGTCTTTTGATACATTTTACAATAGGTCTTCATATATGGTCATAAATCTGATAAAGTTTTACAACTTTCTTCCTCCAGGATTTCTTTCACTATACATATAAAATAAACCTGTCGACTTCCAAAAAAAAAAATACCTGACAGGATTTATTATTAAATTTTTCTAAAAGTATACATCAATTTGAAAATAATTGACTTCTTCACATTATTGAACCCATAACCATGATCTTTACCTCTGATCTGAGGCTTTACTTAACTTATGTCAATAATATTCTTGGTTGCTTAGAGAAGAGCTCTGAAAAAGACTAATGAAACACTTCTCCAATGATGACATACAAATGGCTATCAGACACATGAAAAAATGTTCATCATCACTCGCCATCAGGGAGATTCAAATTAAAACCACATTGAGATACAACCTTACACCAATTAGAATGGCCAAAATTAACAAGACAGGAAACAACGTGTGTTGGAGAGGATGTGGAGAAAAGGGAACCCTCTTCCACTGTTGGTGGAATGCAAGTTGGTGAAGCCACTTTGGAAAACAGTGTGGAGATTCCTTAAGAAATTAAAAATAGAGCTTCCCTATGACCCTGCAATTGCACTACTGGGAATTTACCCCAAAGATACAGATGTAGTGAAAAGAAGGGCCATCTTTCCCCCAATGTTTATAGCAGCAATGGCCATGGTCGCCAAACTGTGGAAAGAACCAAGATGCCCTTCAACGGACGGATGGATAAGGAAGATGTGGTCCATATACACTATGGAATATTATGCCTCCATCAGAAAGGATGAATACCCAACTTTTGTAGCAACATGGACGGGACTGGAAGAGATTATGCTGAGTGAAATAAGTCAAGCAGAGAGAGTCAATTATCATATGGTTTCACTTATTTGCAAAGCATAAGAAATAACACGGAGGACATGGGGAGATGGAGAGGAGAAGGGGGTTGAGGAAAATTGGAGGGGGAGATGAACCATGAGAGACTGTGGACTCTGAAAAACAACCTGAGGGTTTTGAAGGGGCGGGAGGTGGAAAGGTGGGTGAGCCTGGTGGTGGGTATTATGGAGGGCATGTATTGCATTGAGCACTGAGTGTGGTGCATAAACAATGAATTCTGTTACACTGAAAAGAAATTTAAAAAATTAAAACTTTTTTTAAAATAATAAAATATGTTCCTAGCTATTTCAAACATTTGTGCCTTTAATAATTTCATTTTTAAATAAATTTTTATTGCTTCATTTCTAGTAAGACAAAAAAGAAAGAAAGAAAAATGTTTTTGTACATTGACTTCATATCCTGGTGTGTGACTAAATTTTATTAATAATCCCAATTAATTACCTTTAATTTTCTATATATACCATATGTTCTTTAAAAATAATACTAATTTTATTTCTTCCATTCCACACCTTCTACTTCTTTCTTTTTTCCTGCTTTCTTGAACTGGCTTAGACATTCACCACAATGTTGGATAAGAAGGGTTATTGTAAACAACATTCACCATAGTCCATATCAGACAAGAAGGGAAATATTGTTCCAAAACTAGCAAAAATCTTATCACATGTACTCAAATGATCTTATGTCTGAGCACACTTATGAGTCCGAAATCAACCATATTATGTCTCTATTTTGCTGCATAACAAATAACTACAAATTTACTATGGGTTAGGAAAAATACACATTTTTTTATCTCACAACTCCAGGGTGAGGGATTCAGACACTAACAAACTGAGTCCTCCCCACACGGTCTCACAACTTGGCAAACAAGTTGTCAGCCAAGCCTTGTTCCTTTCTAGAGCTCTAGATCTTATTCCAACTTCACATGGTTGTTGATAGAATTCATTCCTGAGATTGTAAGACTGAGAGCCCAGCTTCTTACTAACAGTAGGATGACCGTGCCACTTCCTAGATGTGAACTGCATTCCATGCCACATCATTCTCTCCATTAGCACCACATAACATGAATGTTTGCTTCTTCAAAGCCATCAGGAGAATCTGTCTCTCCAATCTGTGAACAAAGCATAATCAAGGCAGTGACATAACATGACATTTGCCATGCTCTATTAGTTAGAATCAAGTTACATGTGCCATCTACACAAGAGCATGGATCATTGAGCTCATGTTAGAAATGTGCACACTGCACAATGAAGTCTCCTAAAGGAGAAGTATGTTTTCACTGTCATTCCATATTGGAGCTTTTCAAGGAAACCTGAATAGCTACATCTCAAAACTCTACAGGAAGAATCCCATCATTAAAAGATAGTGCTTGAAGTCCTAGACGCAGCAATCAGACAACAAAAAGAAATAAAAGGCATCCAAATTGGCAAAGAAGATGTCAAACTAATCCTCTTCGCAGATGACATGATACTTTATGTGGAAAACCCAAAAGACTCTACCTCCAAATTACTAAAACTCATACAGTAATGCAGTAATGTGTCAGGATATAAAATCAATGCACAGAAATCAGTTACTTTTCTATATGCTAACAATTCTGCTGTAGAAAATGAAATTAAGGAATTTATGCCATTCACAATAGCAACAAAGACCATAAAATACCTACAAATAAACCTGACTAAAGAGTTAAAAGTTCTATACTCTAGAAATTACAGAACACTTATGAAAGAAATTGAGGAAGACACAAAAATATAGAAAAACATTTCCATGTTTTTTTCGTGATGCTCATGGATTGGAGTAAACACTGTTAAAATGTCTATCCTGCCCAGACCAATTTACACTTTCAGTGCCATCCCTATTAAAAAATCATTAACATTTTTCAAAGAGCTGGAACAAACAATCCTAAACTTTGTATGGAACCGGAAAAGAGCCAGAATCACCAAGAGAATAATGAAAAAGAAAAACAAAGCTGGGGGCATCACATTGCCTGACTTCAAGCTATATTACAAAGCTGTGATTTAAAACAATAATTGTTTTAAATTGGCACAAAACAGACACATAGATCTGTGGAGCAGAATAGAGACTCCAGAAATGGACCCTCAACTCTGTGGTCAACTAATCTTTGACAAAGCAGGAAAAAATATCCAATGGAAAAAAGACAGTCTCTTCAATAAGTGGTGCTGGGAAAATTGAGCAACTACATATAGAAGAATGAAACTGGACCATTACATTACTATATGCAAAGATAAACTCAAAATGGATGAAAGAACTCAATGTGAGACAGGAATCCATCAAAAGCCTAGTGGTGGGTATTACGGAGGGCATGTATTCCATGGAGCACTGAATGTTGTGCATAAACAATGAATTGTGGAACACTGAAAAGAAATTTAAAAAATAAATAAAAATTTAAGAAAATATAAAAAAAAACCCTAGAGGAGAACATAGGTAATAAACTCTTCAACATCAGCCACAGTAATTTATTTCAAGATACATCTCCAAAGGCAAGGAAAACAAAAGCAAAACTGAACTTTTGAGACTTCATCAACATAAAAATCTTCTGCACAGCAAAGAAAACAGTCAACAAAACTAAGAGGCAACCCATGGAATGGGAGAGGATATTTGCAAATGACATTACAGATAAAGGGCTGATATCCAAGATCTATAAAGAACTTCTCAGGGGCACCTGGGTGGCTCAGTGGGTTAAAGCCTCTGCCTTCAGCTCAGGTCATGATCCCAGGGTCCTGGGATAGAGCCCCACATCGGGCTCTCTGCTCATTGGGGAGCCTGCTCCCCCACCCCACCCGCCTGCCTCTCTGCCTACTTGTGAACTCTGTCAAATAAATAAATAAAATCTTAAAAAAAAAAGAACTTCTCAAACTCAACACTCAAAAAACAAATAATAACCCAGTCAAAAAAATGGGCAGAAGACATGAACAGACATTTCTCCAAGGAAGACATACAAATGGCTAACACACACATGAAAAAAATGTTCAACATCATTAGCCACCAGGGAAATTCAAATCAAAACCACACTGAGATACCACCTTTTGCCAGTTAGAATGGCAAAAATTAACAAGAGAGGAAACAAGTGTTGGTGAAGAGTTGGAGAAAGGGGAACCCTCTTACACTGTTGGTGGGAGTTCAAGCTGGTACAGCCACTCTGGAAAACAGTATGGAGGTTCTTCACAATGTTAAGAATAGAGCAACCCTACGACCGAGCAATTGCACTGCTAGGTATTTACCGCAAAGATACAGATGTAGTGAAAAGAAGGGGCACATGCACCCCAATGTTCACAGCAGCAATGTCCACAATAGCCAAACTGTGGAAGGAGCCAAGGTGCCCTTCAACAGATGAATGGACACAGAAGATATAGTGTATATATACAATGGACTATTATTCAGCCATCAGAAACAATGAAAACTCACCATTTACATCAACATGGATGGAACTGGAGGGGATTATGCTAAGTGAAGTAAGTCAAGCAGAGAAAGACAATTATCATATGGTTTCACTCATATGTGGAACATAAGCAATAGCATGGAGGACCATAGGGGAAGGGAGGGAAATCCAAAGGGAAAGAAATCAGAGAGGGAGATAAACCAAAGGAGACTATGGACACTGGGGAAACAAACTGAGGGTTTCAGAGGGGAAGAGGGTGGGGGAGGAGGTAACAGGGTGATGGGTATTAAGGAGGGCACACACTGTGATGAGCACTGGGTGTTATATGTAACTAATGAATAATTGAACACTACATCAAAAATTAATGATGTACTGTACAAGGGCTAACTGAACATAATTTTTTAAAAACTTGGGAAGTTTACCCTTTCAGTTTTCTAGTGCAGTTTGTTTGTTTGTTTATGTCTACATATAAGACTCTTATAAACTTTTCCCTATGTGTTTGTTGAAAGGTACAAGAGAGAACTTCTGAACATTTTAACAATGTTTATTCTTCCAATCCATGAGCATGGAATATTTTCCCAAGTTTTTTTATAAGGCTAACATAAACTTGATCCCAAACCCAACAAAAATACTAAAAATACATAACATCACATGCCAATCAATCTCCCTCAGGAATTCAGTCCCCTATAGTCACACAGGAGGTAGACAAAATAAATAGCTTTAACAAAATATAATATGAAAAGGAAAGCAGTGGATGGAGTGTAACCAAGGAAGGCAAAGTGCAGTAGAATTTTAATTGAAGCATTTGAATGTTAACCAGTGGGATCCACCAATTTAACAGAATAGAGGAGAAAGAAAACACATGTGATCTTCCCACCTGGTGCACAAAAATTCTTTTAAAGAATCAAAACACAGTCATGTTGAAAAACAGAGTGAAAAAGAAAACTATAAGTAAATTAGGAATAGTGCAAATTTTTTCAGTTTGCTAAATGGCATTAGTAAAATGCTACAACTAACTATATATACAACTGAGAAGCCCTTAATGGTTTCCCCTAACATCAGGAATCAGAATTTGGTAATGATCTCTGCTTTTATCACCTCTAGGTGATCTTTATAAAGGTCTTGGCCAGTGCAATTGGCAAAACAAACAAACAAACAGAAAAAGGCTTGTAAGAGCTCAGAAACAATAAAGTAAATTGATTTTCCTTCCAGATGATATGGTCACACACATATACAGTCAAACAGACACAGACACACACACACACACACACACGCAAAAAACATCTGCTAGAAAAAATAAAGTGATGTCATAAGATGGAAAGTCAGTGTATGAAGAATCAATTATGTTTTCCACATTTATTTTTTTTTAATCAATGGGAAAATGAACATTTTTAAAACACTCTCTAAAACAGCATGGAAAATATGTATGTATTTATTTATGAACAAATTTATCCAAAAATATGCCAGACCTCTACAGAGAAGCTACAAAACATCGATTACACAAATCAATCACCATAAAGAAATGTACATACATTTTGTACATGTCTCAGAACAAACAATAATGTTAAGGTACCAGTTTATCTATCTTCAATTTAATCCCAAAGAACTGGCAAGCGTTTTTGTAAAAATTGCCTAGCCTATGGGATGACTGGGTGTCTCTGTCAGTTGGGCATCTGCCTTTGGCGCAGGTCCTGATCCCTGGTTACTGGGACCTAGCCCTGCATGGGGCTCCTTGCTCAGGGAGTGTTTGTCTCTCTCACCCTCAACCCCTCCCCCTGCATCCTCTCTCTCTCTCTCTCTCTCAAACAAATAAATAAATCTTTTTTTTTTTTAATTGACAGATTCTTTTCCATGTGTGGGTGTGAGCGCGTGCTGTAGGACGCCGCTGCGGGGGTGTGCGGCGCGGTGCGGGCTGTGGGTCTGAGCGCTCCGTGAGGGGGGTGTGTATCCGTGTGTGTCCGCGTGTCCGTGTGTGTGTCCGCGTGTGCCGTGCACTAGTCACCTCCCGTGAAGGCGCGGGGCAGCGACGGTGTCATCACCCGGGAACTTGAAGTCACTCGCCCTTGCCTAGAGCGAGTAGTCCGGAGCCGCGGTGGACCCGGTGGGACTGCGGAGCAGCTGCTCGCGTCACCAGAGCGCGCGGAAGACACAGGTGCCTGCGGCCAAACGTGCAAACAAGCTTTAGTGTGTATTTTTAACGATTTTATTTGTTTGGCAGACGGGGATCACAAGTAGGCAGAGAGGCAGGCGGCGGGGGGGCGCGGGGGGGGGCTTGCTCCCTGCTGAGCGGAGAACCGGAGGTGGGGCTCCATCCCAGGACCCTGGGACCATGATCTAAGCCAAAGGCGGAGGCTTAACCCACTGAGCCACCCAGGCGCCCCTGGAAGTCTATTTTAATATATTCTTTTGTTTATTGTGCTAAGAGTTCTACTTTTTAAAGGTTTTATTTTAAATGTTAAAAAATAGTTCAGGCGCACCTGGGTGGCTCATTGGGTTAAAGCCTCTGCCTTCAGCTCAGGTCATGATCCCAGAGTCCTGGGATCGAGCCCCACATTGGGCTTTCTTCTTAGCAGGAAGCCTGCTTCCCCCTCTCTCTCTCTGCCTGCCTCTCTGCCTACTTGTGATATCTGTCTGTCAAATAAATAAATAAAATCTTAAAAAAAAAATAGTTCAGTCCGCTGAGTCTCTAACCTTACAGGGGTCTATGCCTGTCCGGCTCCTCAGTGTGTGAACCGTGTTTCCATCCGTGTGCCGCGTATTTCCGTCTGTTGGTGTAGCAGGGAATTAAACTTGCTCATATGTTTAAAAAAAAATTTTTTTTTTACAGATTCCACAATGTACATGACAAAGTAAAAACTGATTGGTAACCAAAACCATCTTGAGAAACAACAAAGTTGGAAGAATCATACCACCTGATTTCAAACTGATAGAGCTATATTAATCAAATCACTGCGCTATCAACTTACAGATAGAGAAATGCATCCAAGGAACAGAGCAGGAAATCTAAAAATACACCCACACATATACACTTAATTCGTTTTTGACAAAAATGCTAAGGCCACTCAATAGAAGAAAAGAAAGTCTTTCAACAACGTATACTGAAAAGAGTACTACTACCTGTTTGATAAAAGAAATAAACTGTGATTCATACATGTTACCATACACAATAATCAAAGACTCAATCATAAAACCTAACATTATAAATCATCTGGAAGAAGTGTATCTTTTGTATCTTCTAAAAGTGTATCTTTTTAAACTAAGGGATGCTAACATGTCTTTGACAGAAAACCAAAAGAATCTCTAACCGGAAAAAGAAAATGGAAAAACTGGGTTTCTTCAAAAACATGATGTTTCATTTACCATCTCAGTCCATTAAATAGTAGTTCCTAGTAGCACTAAGCCTTGTAAAACTGAAAAGAAATACATTCAGGAGAACCAAATGGATGAAGAATTGGGTGTTCTAAACGTTCATTGTTGGAGAGGATGTGGAGAAAGGGGAACCCTCTTACACTGTTGGTGGGAATGCAAGCTGGTGCAGCCACTTTGGAGAACAGTGTGGAGATTCCTTAAGAAATTAAAAATAGAGCTTCCCTATGACCCTGCAGTTGCACTACTGGGGATTTACCCCAAAGATACAGATGTAGTGAAAAGAAGGCCCATCTGTACCCCAATGTTTATAGCAGCAATGGCCACGGTCGCCAAACTGTGAAAAGAACCAAGATGCCCTTCAACGGATGAATGGATAAGGAAAATGTGGTCCATATACACTATGGAGTATTATACCTCCATCAGAAAGGATGAATACCCAACTTTTGTATCAACATGGACAGGACTGGAAGAGAATATGCTGCATGAAATAAGTCAAGCAGAGAGAGTCAATTATCATATGGTTTCACTTATTTGTGGAGCATAACAAATAGCATGGAGGACAAGGGGAGTTAGAGAGGAGAAGGGAGTTGAGGGAAATTGGAAGGGGAGGTGAACCATGAGAGACTATGGACTCTGAAAAACAATCTGAGGGGTCTGAAGGGGCGGGGAGTGGGAGGTTGGGGGAACCAGGTGGCGGGTATTGGAGAGGGCACGGTTTGCATGGAGTACTGGGTGTGGTGCAAAAACAATGAATACTGTTACGCTGAAAATTTAAAAAAATAAATTATTAAAAAAAATTGGGGTCACTTGTACAAAGTCCAATTCAGACTCACACAGGAAGGACTAGATAAAATTCAAAGCATCTGTCATTGGGATTGACTGAATCATTGGACTACCACTTTCCAACCTCTTAAAAATAAATGATTTTTGATGTTGCTCAGTGTTATTTATTGGAAAACAGATTCAATGATTAAGGATAAGAAAGAAATGGTACATATGGAAATTAGCTGAATTAAATCAAATGAATGGACATTGAGGCTGATCCCAGCAGGATGAAATGCAGAAGGCCCAGGCTAATTTCACCTTAGTAATATTTCAACCCTTCATTTCATTTTCCGAAGTTGTTGAAGAAGTCTGCAAAAGAATGAAATATATCGTCAAGAGGGTTTCAAAAAAGCTTGAAGAACATGGATGCTTTCTTGGTAATCTGCAAGGAGACTACAAATGCCAAAGGGCACTGAATTCCATAGAGTCAAAGGAACATGACATGTTCATCCCAAAAGAAACAGGATTGGCAGCCCTGGTCAGGAGCCTAGGGAAGCTGGTGTTTGGGGAGAACAGGAAGTAGGCCAATATGCATTAGTTTTCCCTTTATCATAACTCAGAGCAAACAAGCCTTCTTCTCAAAAGGGATGAATACTCCTTTCTACCCCCATTGGCTCCCACTACACATCCTTGAGCAAGGTGAAAAACAATGACCCCAACACTAAAAGACTCTAAGCCATATCTGGAAACATTTCCTCAAGATTTTGACGTTTGGCTACTGTGGACATTGCTGCTATAAACATTGGGGTGCATATGCCCCTTCGGATCACTACATTTATATCTTTAGGGTAAATACCCTGTAGTGCAATTGCTGGGTCATAAGATAGCTATATTTTCAACTTTTTGAGGGAACTTCATACTATTTTCCAGAGTGGTTGCACAAGTTTGCATTCCCACCAACAATGTAGAAGGGTCCCAGAAAGATCCTACATGTCCATCAACAGATGAATGGATAAAGATGTGGTGTATACATAAAAAGGAATACTATGCAGCCATCAAAAATGAAATCTTGCCATTTACAATGAAGTGGATGGAAATAGAGGGTATTATGCTAAGTGAAATAAGTCAATCAGAGAAAGACAATTATCATCATCATCAATTATCATATGATCTCACTGATATGAGGAATTTGAGAAACGAGACAGAGGATCATAGGGGAAGGGAGGGAAAAATGAAACAAGATGAAACCAGAGAAGGAGACAAGCCATAAGAGACTCAATCTTGGGAAACAAACTGAGGGTTGCTGCTGGGGAAGGGAGTTGGAGGGATAGGGTGACTGACTGACGGACATTGGGGAAGGTGTGTGCTATGGTGAGTGCTATGAATTGATAAGACTGATAAATCACAGACTTGTACCCCTGAAACAAATAATATATGTTAATAATTTTAAAAATAATAGTAATGGGATTAAGAAATATTATGTGCCTAGAAATGAATAATGCTAAAGATTAAAAAAAATTTTTTAACTGTTTAAGTACAAATCCAATCTCTCCCATATGATCAGAGGAAAGTCTTTCATTGTAAGTTTTCCATTTCTTCATCTTTACAGAGTTTACTTAGTAGAATGACTCTGAGATTTAAATTACATTGATATGTGAATTATATACTACAATGCCTGGCAAGTGTCCACACTCAACAAATTTCATAATTGACGTTCCATGAGTGTTGAAGGACAGGAAAGATGAACCAGGACTAGGAATACTGTACTGTCTTGATCCTCAGTGAATGTCCAAATTCCCAGATATATCCTGAATAATGCTCACAAGATTTTGCCTCAAGGAAGCTCTCATTTTAGAGCTGTTCTTCAGTTTTAGAAAAGTCAAGGAAACAGCAACTTTTCTGATAAAAAAAAAAGAAAAAGAAAAAACACACACACATAAACAGTTACTGCCCCAAGGAGACACTGACTTTGGTCTTCTCAATGGCATTTTTACTAGAGGTGAATTTTTCCTATTTAATGCCAACATTTCAAGACCATGAAGGTAAATTGTTGAACAAAGGCCTGCAAATCTTCAGCCTCCTCTGAGATCTATCAGTTGTACTGATTTGTAAAACCAAAAGCAATTAGAGAAATATGAAAATAGAGCTTTCTGACTCCCACTCTGAAATAGAGTCTACTGAGAAAATAAAGAGCCAAGGAACCCAGGTGCCCAATAAAGAAAGAACTCAGATCAGGTGGATTTACTCCTTAGAAGGCCACCAATGCTGGTCCCAGTGTCAGAAGCTTCAGTGGTGTCCTCATCAATGTCACTGTCTTCGGTGACTTCATTATAATCAGTGGCAATATCAGTGATATCATCAGCTGGAGCTGAAACAAGGAGGAAAAGATCCAGCTGAGAAGCTTAACTCTGCCACAAGAACAAAATTTGTCCATACCCAAACTTGGAGGTATGAATTGATCTCTGCAAATATCAACAATTCTATCATAGCCTTATCCTGACTAACCACTTTCCTTTGCCTCATTCTTCATAGCCCTGCCTTGTGGAACAGAAAGAATTTGGATTTCCCTACAAGAACTGTGACACTAAGAGAAGACATAAGCAAATACTTTCTCGCCATGGTGAACACAAAATACCAAATCCATATGTGTTCCTATTGACAGAGATCAAGACTCAGAGGCAACAAGAAAGCCCCAAGTGGGCTGACTTTGGTGCCTTCCCATGGGCTAACTTGAACTGATTCATTTCCATAGCAGCATGTATGGGTGTGAGTGGTGAAGTAAATTGTACAAGAAAAGAGAAGAAATAAGATCGTGTATCTCACATTAGACCAATAGGATCTCTTTCCTTTGAATGAAGCACAGTCTCTTCCCTCAGCTTCTGACCTCCAAGGGGATTATATTTGTCTCACCTGTTGTTCAACTTGGACTCCATCTATTACAGAAGTATCTCAGAGAGCCATTAGATGTCACAGGAGACATTAATGTTATTCTGGCAGTGGTTAAAGTGAGCAAATTCCCCATCAATCACCCCTTGTCCAAAGGTAATGTGGCAAAATTTATGACAATTATGACTCTCTAGACCTATGCCAGAGCTCCTGACAAATAATTAGTGTCAAACCCTACATTTTTTAGTTGCATTAACCCAACAACTGGACAAATCATTCTACATAACCACACTCTACCCATGCTCTCTTTCCTCATTCAGAAGGGAGGATGTTGTTTTCCACTGGCTTCACATGGCAGGTAGGACATATGGTACAGTGTGTGAGATCTGACTGTAGTCCCTGCCCTTATGACAAAAGGACACAGGTCTCCAAGTGTGGAGAAAAAAAGAGAAATCTTCTTTATGTCTGCATGAGCACAACACACATGGTATTGGACATACAGATCACTGTGGGAGAAATCCAAAATATATTAGGGAGTTTTGTCCACATTTGTGTCAGATCACAGAAGAAAAACACATGTCAGGCTGGAAATACAGCATATATATCATTACAAAGAGAAAAGCTTAACACCATCCTTCTACTTTACTCCTACATTCCACAGTCTCTGTTCCACACTCCCAGGTGCCCCAAATGCCCGCATTTCTACATCACCTTCAGCATCTACATTCTCTTCCATCATCCTGAGTCTAATCCCTATTTTCATATTCTGGCCATACATTCAACTCTTCATTTTATGGGAATCAGAAAGGCTTACCAGACCACAAATTCAGACCACATTCCCTTGTCGTTTTTCATAGAGAACAATTTATATAATCCACAATTTATATAAATCTATGCCAGAGATTTTATATTCTCTAATAAGGTATAAGAAATCAACAGATCTTCTGGGTGAAAGACCTCAATGTAAGACAGAAATCCATCAAAATCCTTAAAAAGAACACAGGCAGCAACCTCTTTGACCTCAGGTGCAGAAAATTTTTCCTAGAAACATCACCAAAGGCAAGGGAAGCAAAGGTAAAAATGAACTATTGGGACTTCATCAAGATCAAAAGCTTTTGCACAGCTAAGAAAACAGACAAAACAAAAAGACAATTGACAGAATGGGAGAAGATATTCACAAATGACATATCAGATAAAGGGCTAGCATCCAAAGTCTAGAAAAAACTTATCAAACTCAATACCCAAAGAACAAATAATCCAATCAAGAAATGGGCAGAAAACATGAATAGATATTTCTGCAAAGAAGACATCCAGATGGCCAACAGACATGAAAAAGTGCTCAACATCACTCGGCATCAGGGAAATACAAACCAAAACCACAATGAGATACCACCTCACACCAGTCAGAACGGCTAAAATTAACAAGTCAGGAAATGACAGATGCTGGCAAGGATGCCGAGAAAGGGGAACCCTCCTACACTGTTGGTGGGAATGCAAGCTGGTGCAGCCACTCTGGAAAACAGTATGGGGGTTCCTCAAAAAGTTGAAAATAGAGCTATCCCACGACCCAGCAATCACACTACTGGGTATTTACCCTAAAGATACAAATGTAGTGATCTGAAGGGGTATATGCACCCCAATGTTTATAGCAACAATGTCCACAATAGCCAAACTATGAAAAGAACCTAGATGGCAATCAACAGATGAATGGATAAAGAAGATGTGGTGTGTATATATATATATATATATATATATATATATATATATATATACACACACACACACACACAATGGAATACTATGCAGCTATCAAAAGAAATGAAATCTTGCCATTTGCAATGATGTGGGTGGAATTAGAGAGTATTATGCTGAGTGAAATAAGTCAATCAGAGAAAGGCAATTATCATATGATCTCTCTGAAATGAGGAATTTGAGAGGCAGGCCAAGGGGTTGTGGGGGGTAGGGAAGGAAAAAAAATGAAACAAGATGGGATTGGGAGGCAGACAATCCATAAGAGACTCTTAATCTCAAGAAACAAACTGAGAGTTGCTGGTGGGTGGGGTGCTAAGGATAGGATGGCTGGGCTACGGACATTGGGGAGAATATGTGCTATGGTGAATGCTATGGAATGTGTAAGCCTGATGATTCACAGACCTGTACCCCTGGGGCAAATAATATATTATATGTTACTTTAAAAAAACAAAAATTAAAAATTAAAAAAAAGGAATCAGCAGATTTTCTATGTTCATAATAAGCTTCAGATACAGGACTCTGCTTCTCCAGACTTCTGCTTTGCAGTGTCTATATATTGTCTTCCATGGCTGCTTTGACACAAAGCTGGGATGGAAGACAGTCATGACAGAAAAGACATGAAGTGTAAGTGCAGAATTACCAGTAGAGCTATCAGATGAAGCATCAGTTGTAGTCTCTGAAAGAGAAAAAGAAAAAATAGGTGTAAGTTGAACACCAGTTTGGCAGGTAGAGGGAAAGAGACTATGGACCATATTGCAGGCTTTCACGATTGAAGAAAATTGGGCTTTCCTACACATGTTGAGGGCAGAGAGATGCACAGATAATATGAAACCCCCAAGCCCCACAAAAACAAAAAAATAATACATCTCCATTTTTGCTTTCCTGAAAGCAACCTCTGGTGACCTTAAACATATTGTCCTGAACGAACACCAAAGGTGGATTCCAAGGTTAAAACTGAGCAAAACCTTACTGTCTTTGTCAAAGCTTAAAGGGAAAGTCCCATCTATCTTGAGCTATCAGGCAAAATGGAGATGGAATGAGGGTACTGGAGTGGAGGACAAGGGTCCAAGTACATTAAGCCCCTCCAAACCCACATTGACACAGAACTAATATCTTTGATGTCCTCTTGCTCCAGACCTTATTTTCATGTAAGTATCTTTATTTACGGCCTGAGACCAGGAAAGTGGAAACTGCCACCAGTACCAGCATCGCCAAGACCTTCATGCTGGTGAATTGATTAGCAGAGCGCGTATAGGAAAGTGTCAGAGCTCAGGAGGAGGTAAGATTCTGACTCCAGCAGGCCACATCATGACATTATAGAGGCAGAGGGCACCAATCAGGGGCTGCCAGACCAGAATCTGGGCTAGTTAATGCCAGGAAATGTTGGTACTCAGAGAAACCACTGGAGAGTCAACAGCATAGCCAGAGGCCCTTTGGAAAGATCACCTAGTCCCTTGATTCTGGCACAGGTCTTAAGTCAAGAATTTCCCATATTTGAACATTTTCCAGAGAACAACTTTGCTTCAGGCTCCCTCTGTCTTGTATGGTAGGGTGACCCCATGATTACCAACTCTGCTGACAAGCTGAGGGGCCTGATAGCCAGCTTTGTGGGATTACTCAAACCTGCAGTGCTTCTTTCAGACACATTAGAAGTTGGATGACTACAGCTTTCTTAGTTCTAGGTTTCCTCAAAGCAGAATCATCAGGGAATGGCAGCTGTTCTCAGAACCATCCACCTAGGTCAGGCTGTACCTTTCTCCAGCAACGGCCTCCTTCATATACATGTAGATACTCTCATCTGACACACACAGTGACCCCACACTGACAGGATCTCTCTGGATTTGAGTACTTCTTGTGGAGAAATTCAAAGTCAAAAAGAAAGAAAATGGGGGACACCTGGGTGGCTCAGTGGGTTAAAGCCTCTGCCTTCGGCTCAGGTCATGATCACAGGGTCCTAGGATCGAGCCCCGCATTGGGCTCTCTGCTCGGCGGGGAGCCTGCTTCCTCCCCTCTCTCTGCCTACTTGTGATCTCTATCTGTCAAATGAATAAATAAAATCTTTTTTAAAAAAGAACTAAAAAAAAGTTTTAAAAAGAAAGAAAATGGAAAATGAACATTTGTTAATGCAGGCATGAATCAATGCATTCATGCAACAAAAATATACTGAATGCTACACATTAGAGAAACAAGATGGAGCAAAGCACATAAAAATTCTATGTGACATGTGCAGTTATGAGCATTCATCCATCACAAAGTAAAAAAAAAAAGAAGGAAGAAATGAAGGGAAGACAGAGGAAGGAAAACAGTATGTAGTTTGTAAAATGATGAGACCTAATAAATAATAAAGGAAAGAAGAAAGGAGAGTATCTCTGGAGACAAAAAGTGAAGTTATAATCTTAGATAAGCTATCCAAAAAAAGCATGATAGAAAAGGTGATACTAGAAAAGGATGCTGAGGAACGAATCCTGTAATGTCTTTGGAAAGTGCGTTCCCAGGAAGGGAAAAAGTGGGATCAAGGCCCTTATTCCTATAGGTCTATTTGCAGGTGCTGAGTAGACCCCAACACTGAACACGACTTGTCAAACTACTTGCCCTTATTTGTCACACACCCCAGCTAAGTAAATGTGACAATGAAACAAAACTCCACATTCATATCTCAACCAGGTGTGAAAACCATCCAGGTCTCCAATGAAAGGTATTGAACATGTCTTGGAAAACTTGGAAATGATGAGAAATCACTAAGTTCTTAATGATCCTTTGCAGTTAAATGGCTCTAATATTTCTTCTTCATACTAAGTATGCCTTTCAGTAACATACCCTCAATGGGAGAATCTCTGTCCTGTAGAATAGCAAAGAACAGCTACTTCCTCTTTTGTACAGAAACATACTTGATATTTAACACTGTGTAAATTTAAAGTACACTACATGTTAATTTGATACATTCATATATTGTATATGTTTGCCATTGGAACATTAATTACCACCTCTCTCATGTTACATAATCATCATTTCTTTTTTACAGGTTGAAATAATTAAGTTCTACTCTCCTAGCAAGTCTGATGATTGTAACAAAATATTGTTGTCTATATTGTGCCTATCACTATATTGTGCATTAGATCTCTGGTGCTTACAAATTATCAGGGAAATACAAGTCAAACCACAATGAAATATCACTTCACAGTTATTACAATGGCTGTCATCAACAAAGCAAGAGGTAACAAGTGTTGGCAAGCTTGTGCAGAAAAGAGAATCACATTACAGTGTTAGTGGGAATGTAAATTAGTGCACTTGCTATGGAAAAGAATATGAAGGTTCCACATAAAACCATAAATTGTGTTCCAGCAATCCTCCTTCTCAGAATATACCCAAAGGAAATGAAACATGATCTTGAAGAGATTTCTGCCCCCCACCATGTTTACTGCAGCATTATTCAAAGTAGCTAAGATAATAGAAACAACCACATGTCCATCAATGGGTGAATGGATAAGAAAGATGTTGTGTGTGTGTATGTGTATATATATATATACACATATGTAAAATAAATAGTTTAGCCATGAGGAAGAAGGACAGCTACCATTCACTACAAGGGTGGACCCTAAGCACATTATGCTAAGTGAGATAAGTCAGAAAAACACAACTGTTGCAAGTTATCACTTACATGCGGATTCTAAAAAAGCCAAACTTATAAAAATAGACATTAAAAGTGTTGTTATCTGGGATGGGGTGTGGAGAGACAGGACAGATGTTGTTTAAAGGTATAAACTTAGAATAAGGAGTGAAAAAATACCCCTGAGGGCTCTTCCTTATTTGGGTGAGTCTCTGAGGCACCAAAGCCACTCTGCTTGCCAAGACATATTGGGGGGTCGTTATCAGGTAGATCATGAAAAGTGGCAGGGATCTCTGAGAAGGCACCCTGGTCTCTGAGGCAAGGGGTTGTCCTGGTCTGAGGTAACCCCACTTCTGCCATGAGGCACATACTTGTCAAACCATGATGAAGAGTTAACATTTTTAAAAAATCAAAACAGGAGCACCTGGGTGGATCAGTGGGTTGAGCCTCTGCCTTTGGCTCAGGTCATGATTTCAGGGTCCTGGGATTGAGTCTGGGATCGAGTCCCGCATCGGGTTCTCTGCTCAGCAGGGAGCCTGCTTCTCCCCTCTCTCTCTGCCTGCCTCTCTGTCCGCTTGTGATCTCTCTCTCTGTGTCAGATCTCTCTCTCTCTGACAGATTGCTCTCTGTCAAATAATTAAATAAAATCTTTAAAAAATAAAAAAATTTAAAAATCAAAACAAAACATATTCTGAAGGAAAAGAAACAGAAACAAAACTTTTTTAAGTGTGAAAGGAAGTAATCAGAAAGTAATGGGGCTCCAGGATTATACCCAGTATGGAATAAACCCCAGCGGCCCAGCCAGCCACTCATGGGCTCTCAATAGAATCAGACACAAACTGAAGTCTTACCTAGGACGTGGTTTCTGTATTGAGCCCCCCCTCTAGGCCTTTCACCATGTGACCAGTGTAGGGCACAGAGAGCAGATAGAGTGATAGGGATGACTGGTTTCCTGAAGAAAAAAAGACTACAAAGTGCATCATTTAAAGTCCACTCAGGATTTAGAAACAACATAGTGGGTGAAACAGGGGAACTTTAATATAAAGAATACTGAATTCTGATACATGGTTAACTCTAAGGAATTCCCATGTGGAACCCCAGGGCTGAGAATATACTCAAGGAAGAACAATGGTAGAATATATGGCCTTCTCTCTGAAACTGCTGGTCAGACCTTAGTCAACAAGGTGCATAGCAGAGATCTTTGCTGATATTCCCAGACTGAAGCTGATCTATAATTGCAGGACCAGCAGGGAATAACCATCCCCCACTACCCCTCAGAGTGCAGGGGAGAGGAGATAATCAGCAACCCATGGCCTAATGTGCAGAGAAGGTGTGGGCTCAGGGTGAAAGTGGACCACATGGGACCTGCAGAGAGAGAGAAATGTGGCTCAGTGGGAACCCCCAGGCCACTAACAGGGTCTGCTGAGTGAATCAGGACTGGTGCAGAAACGTGTCTTCATGATGCCAGGTCCCAGGTCAAGAAGGTTGTAGACAGATTAGTGCCAGTCCACAACCAGGCTGCCAGCGCCCCTAGAACTGCAAATGCAGGCCACGTGGCTGGGGCAGGACTCATCTTCACATTTCCCACACCCACACTGCTGACCACCATGCTGCTGCTACAAACCACAGGAAGCCCCTTCCTCTGACAATCTCTCTCCAGCACCCTCTACTGAGAAAGTGAACATTGCCATCACTGTAAAGGGCAAATGCTGAATGAGTTCTCTGCACATGGCAGAGCATATGCTGAAGGGCGCATTTGGAACTCAAGCGCAGTAAATTGACAAATGACACAACAGGACACATAAAAATCCAAATGACTCTGAGCCTCAGATTCCCAGGTGCAGTAGTAAGACCCCAAGTCGCCCACCAAGGTTCCACCAGCACAGCTCGACGCTCATTTGTCATCCAATTAGCTTCCTCGATAAACATGGACAAGTTTTCAGGCATTGTTTTCCTGAAATGGTGGGAATTTCAGTGACATTGTAATGCTTCTAATACTATTTTTTTTTAGCATTTTCCTTTTAAGAGGCATCTAAAAATTGAGTTGCAATACACATAAATACTGAAAATATGCTCACAAATACCAAGAAAATTTTCACTAAAATGAAGGAGTGCTCTATCAAAATTAGACTGAGATCATTTCCATAACTTTTATTTTCTACAGTATGTGGCATCTATTTTTATTTAAACATATTTTATGCAAAATCAACATTATGGGCACCTGGTTGACTCAGTTGGTTAAACGTCTGACTCTTGATTTCAGCTCAGATCATAATCCCAGGGTCCCAGAATCGAGCCCCGCATTCAGCTTCATGCTCAGCGCAGAGTCTGCTTGAGGTTCTATCTCTTCCCTTTCCACTGCCCCTCCCCACCACTCTCACTCTAAATAAATAGATAAATAAATTAAATATTTAAACTAAATTTATGGATATAGGTGTAGATCTAGATATAGATATATATCAGCCAATGTAGCCAATTTACTTATGCCTTGGAATAATTTTTCTTACTAAGAAAATAAGAAGGGAGGGAGGGGCAAGATGTAGGAGATGCTGTTTCAACCAGTCCCCTAAAGTGAGCTAATTATCTACCAGAACACTAGGAACACCCTTGAAATCAGCCTGAGATGTAGGATTATACACTTCTGGATTCTACAGGGGCAGAAGACACCAGTGGAGAGGTAAAGCGGAGTGAGAATGCTCATACTGGTATTAGAGGATAAACAGAAGGGGGAGGGAGCCACCAGAAGTGACCCACTGGAGAGTAATACCCCAATACAAAAGTGCCCTGTGGTTGGGGATGAGCATTTACTTGGAGTCTGGTTAAAAGCACCCAAAAAGAGGAAAAGATCTGAAGGGGCAACTGGTGGAATTGGGCAGTCATGGGCATGGGCCTAAGCCCACATTACCAGGACAGTCACTGTGGATGACCACCTGTGCCAGAGAGAGTCCAGTGGAGCCTCCAGATGCTGGTCCCTGAGCTGGCAGCTTTCCACTGTTTGCACCACCCCTCAGCCAGGTGCACTCCTGCCCACACCTGAGAGAGCCTGGTGTGGATGCCGCCCTTTGGTCTCTAGGACCACAGCCTACCACGACTGGCCAGGGGTCTGAATGATCCCAGCCTGTGATCCCCCTCAGCCAGCAGCCTTCCCCAACCTCCATGACTGGGGGTTGGGGGGGTCTGAGCACAACTGGGCATGGGTCTGGACCCCAGAAAGCAGTCCCAGCAAAAGCAGACACTCGAAGCGGATTCCCTGGCCCAATATCCCTGCAGTTCTAGTGGTATGGGGGTGCAGAGACAAGTAGGGGCCTCAGGTGACCACTGCAAAGGTGGCTTAGGGTGCACACTGCCTGTGGAATGTTGCGCTGTTCAGCAGAGTTTGCGAGGGGGAGTCTGTGCGTTCTGGACCACCCAGAGGGGAACAGTCTGAGGCTTCTCTCTGAAGCAGAGGTCTGGATGTAGATGGATTCTTTCATTGCTCCAACCCCAGAAAATCCACAAAAAGCTGCCAAAGAACAAAAACCTCCAGAGAAAAAAGCCTGAAAAACCAGTTACCACAGAGTGCAGCCCCTTGATAACCTGCAGGGCTACTCAATCCAAGCAAGGCTGATGGGAAAACAACCCAGCAGGCCCCACCCCCAGAAGACAAGCCAAAAGAATGAGAGGACAACCATCACAGGGTCCCCATAAAACTGTAAAACCCCAACATCAGGGGAAAATAATATATTAAGCTGCTGGTATTGCCCTAAAACCTGTATATTTCATAGATACAACTTTTTTTTTCATTCTCAAAATTCTTATTCTTTTACATTTTTAACCTACTTACCATTACAACTAGAGGTTTAATACAACATATTCCATAATAACTTTTTAACTTAAACTTTTTTGATTCATACACCTGTGTTTCTTTTTCTTTTCTTTTTTTTTAATACGTATAGATATAAGCTTCAAGGCAATCTTTTTCCCTATTCAATATTACCCCTATATATAAACCAGTTTTAATTTCCCGTATCTCTAGAAAGTTGTGTCCTTTAATGAAGGTATCAAGATAAACACAGGAAGAACTGAAATAACCTTCCTTGGCAACATCGAGGATTTATAACCACCCTCCCAACTTATTTTTCTATTAGTGTTTCTGTGTATTTGTTTTTGTTCTGGTATTATATATATCTTATTCTTGAGGCTCATTTTGGCTGAGTTCTTCCTGTTTTTCTTGTCATTTACTTTTGTCGGTCCTTTTTTTGTTCATTTTGTTTATATATCTTATAAAGCTTACCTTCAGGGCTCATTTTGGCTGGGTTTTCTCTTGTTTTTTTCCTCTTTTTTTCTTTTTTCTTTTTTCTTTCTTTTTGGTGGTGACTTCTAATTGCTCCGGAACTTTCCAGAGTGTACCTTGCATGGGTTGTGGTTGATAATATTCAGCTATACATCCGCTCAATCACCTCTCACCAAAATGACTAGAAGGAGGAACACCCAACAGATGAAAAATTCAGAGACTGTCCCCTCTCCCACAGAATATTGGATATAGACATAAACGGTATGTTGGAATGGGAATTCAGTGTAACAATTATCCAGGCAATGGATAGGTTAGAAAAAACCATTAGTGACAACATAGAATCTCTAAGGACAGAAGTGAGACCCGATCTGGCAGAGGTTAAAAATGCCATCAATGAGATCCAATCTAATCTAACTGCTCTAACAGCTAGGATAACTGAGGCAGAAGATAGAATTAGTGATCTAGAGGACTAACTGATAGAGAAGAAGGATCAGGAGGAGGCCTGGAACAAATAGCTTAGAAGCCATGAAAACAGAATTAGGGAAATAAATGATGTCCTGAAACGTTCCAACATCAGAATTATTGGGATCCCTGAGGGGGTGGAGAAAGAGAGAAGACTAGAAGATATAGTTGAACAAATTCTGGGTGAAAATTTCCCTAATCTGGGGAATGGAACAAGTGTTCATGTCTTAGAGACAGAAAGGCACCCCCCAAGATCAACGAGTCTGGAAAGACATCCAGACACTTAATTGTGAAATTCACAATTCCTCATTTCAGACAGGAGGTTCTAAGGGCACCTAGGGGGAAGAGATCCCTTACATACAGAGGAAGGTCCATGAGAATAATGATAGACCTGGCCACAGAAACCTGGCAAGCCAGATAGGGCTGGCAGACATAATCAGGGAACTGAATGAGGAGAACATGCAGCCAAGAATACTTTATCCAACAAGGCTGACATTCAAAATGGATGGAGAGATAAAGAACTTCCAAGACTGGCAAGGTTTAAAAGGGTATGTGAACACCAAGCCAGCACTACAAGAAATATTAAGGGGGGTTCTATAAAAGTAGAAAGAACCCAAGAGTGACATAGAACAGACATTTACAGAGACAATCTATAAAAAGAAACACGTCACAGACAACATGATGTCAATAAAAAGTTGACATCACTCTCAACATGAAGGGCCTAAATGCTCACCTAACATGGCACAGGGTGGCAGACTGGATAAAATGACAGGACCTGTCCATATGCTGTCTACAAAAGGCACACTTGGAACCTAAAGATACATCTAGACTGAAAGGGAAGGGATGGAGAAGCATCTTTCATGCCAACAGGCCTAAAAAGAAAGCTAGGGTACAGATTCTCATATCACATAAATTAGATTTTAAGCTAAAGACTGTAGTCAGAGATACAGAAGGACAAATCATTCTTATAGGGTCTATCCACTAAGAAGATCTGACAACTATAAATATTTATGGCCCCCAATATGGGAGCAGCCAACTACATAAACCAACTGTTAACCAAAATAAAGAGTCATATTGGTATAAATACATTAATAGTAGGGGATCTTAACACATCACTCTCAGTAATAGACAGATCATCCAAGCAGAAAATCAATAAAGAAACAAGAGCTTTGAATGAGGACCAGATGGACCTTATAGATATATACAGAACATTCCACCCTAAAACAACAGAATACTCTTTCTTCTCGAGTGCGCATGGAACTTTCTTCAGAATAGGCCACATACTAGGTCACAAATCAGGGATCAACCAATACCAAAGACTGAGATATTCCCCGCATATTCTCAGACCACAATGCTTTGAAACTGGAGCTCAACCACAAGAAAAAGTTTGGAAGGAATTCAAACACTTGGAAGCCAAAGACCAACCTGCTTAAGAATGTCTGGATCTGGGGTGCCTGGGTGGCTCAGAGGGTTAAGCCTTTGCCTTCAGCTCAGGTCATGATCTCAGGGTCCTGGGATCGAGCCCCACGTTGGGTTCTCTGCTCAGCGGGGAGCCTGCTTCCCCATTTCTATCTGCCGACCTCTCTGCCTACTTGTGATCTCTCTGTCAAATAATAAAAAAAAAAAAAAAGAATGTTTGGATCTACCAGGAAATCAAAGAAGAACTTAAACAATTCATGGAAACCAGTGAGATGAAGACACATCAGTCCAAAACCTATGGGATACGGCAAAGGCGGTCCTAAGGGGAAAATACATAGCCATCCAAGCCCCATTCAAAAAAGTTAAAATTCCCGAATAAACCAGCTCTGTGTACACCTTAAAGAACTGGAAAATCAACAACAAATTCAGCCAACCCCATGCACAGGAAGGGAAATAATCAAGATTAGAGCAGAGATTGATGAGTTAGAAACTAGAGATACAGTAGAACACATCAACAAAACTAGAAGCTGGTTCCTTGAGAGAATCAATAAGATCAATAAACCACTGGCTAAACTAATCCAAAAGAAAAGAAAGAGGACCCAAATTAATAAAATTATGAATGAGAGGGGAGAGATCATGACTGACACCAAGGAAATAGAAACAATCATCAGAAATTATTATCAACAGTTATATGCCAATAAGTTAAGCAACCTAGAAGAAATGGATGCACACCTGGATGCATACCAGGATGCATACCTGGAAACCTACAAACTTCCAAGACTGAAACAGGAAGAAATTGACAACCTGAATAGACCAATATCTAGTGACAGAATTGAAGCAGTGATCAAAATCCTCCCAAAAAACAAGAGCCCAGGACCAGAAGGATTCCCTGGGGAATTCTACCAAACATTAAAGAAGAATTAATGCCTATTTCCTGAAGCTCCTTCAAAACATAGAAACAGAAGGAAAACTTGCAGACTCTTTCTATGAAGCCAGCATTACCCTGATCCCCAAACCAGGCAAAGACCCCATCAAAAAGGAAAATTTCAGATCAATATCCCTGAGAAATATGGAAGACAAGATCCTCAACAAGATCCTAGCTAACAGGATCCAACAGAAATCGAAGACACAAAAAGATGGAAAAGCATTCCATGCTCATGGATCAGAGAATAAACAGTGTTAAAATGTCTATACTGCCTAGAGCAATCTATATTTTTAATGGCATCCTGATCAAAATTCCACTGGCATTTTTCAAAGTGCGGGAGCAAACAATCCTAAAATTTGTATGGAACCAGAAGAGACCCCGAATTGCTAAGAAAATGTTGAAAAAGAAAAACAAAACTGGGGACATCACGTTGCCTGATTTCAAACTTTACTACAAAGCTGTGATCACCAAGACAACATGTTACTGGTACAAAAACAGACACATAGACCAGTGAAACAGAGTAGAGAGCCCAGATGGGGACCCTCAATGCTATTGTCAAATAATCTTCGACAAAGCAGGAAAAAATATCTAGTGGAAGAAAGACAGTCTTTTCAATAAATGGTGCTGGGAAAATTGGACAGCTATGTATAGAAGAATGAAACTTGACCATTCTCTTACACCTTACACAAAGACAAACTCAAAATGGATCAAAGACCTCAATTAGGCAGGAATCTGTCAATATCATAGAGGAGAACGTGGCAGTAACCTCTTCAATATCGCCCGCAGCAGCTTCTTTCAAGTGTCATTTAGTGTCATTTAGCAAATGACACTACAGACAAAGATCTATAAAGAACTCCTCAAATTCAACACCCAAAAGAACAGAAAAATCACGTCAAAAAATGGGCAGAACACGTGAACAGACACTTCTCCAAAGAAGACATACAATTGGCTAACAGACACATGAAAAAATGTTCGTCATTAGCCATCAGGGAGATTCAAATCAAAACCATATTGAGATAGCATCTTACACCAGTTAGAATGGCCAAAATTAACAAGACAAAAACAACATGTGTTGGAGAGGATGTGGAGAAAGGGGAACCCTCTTACACTGTTGGTGGGAATGTAAGTTGGTGCACCCACTTTGGAAAACTGTGTGGAGTTTCCTTAAGAAATTAAAACTAGAGATACCCTATGATCCTGCAATTGCACTATGGGATATTTACCCCAAAGATACTGATGTAGTGAAAAGAAGTGCCATATATACCCCAATGTTCATAGCAGCAATGGCCACAATTGCCAAATTGTGGAAAGAACCAAGATGCCCTTCAACAGATGAATGAATAGAGAAAATATCGTCTATATATACTACAGAATATTACACCTCCATCAGGGAGGTTGAATACCCAGCTTTTGTATCAACATGGATGAGACTGGAGGAGATTATGCTAAGTGAAATAAGTCAAGCAGAGAGAGTTAATTATCATATGCTTTCACTTACTTGTGGAGCATAAGGAATAACATGGAGGACATTCGGAGAAGTAAGGGAAAAGTAAATTAAGGGAAACCAGAGGGGGAGGTGAAGCATGAGAGACTGTGGATTCTGAGAAACAAACTGAGGGGTTTGGAAGAGATGAGTGGGGGGATGGGTGAGCCTGGTGGTGCGTGTTAAGGAGGGCACATATTGCATGGAGCATTGGGTGTGGTGCATAAATAATGAATCCTGGAACACTGAAAAAATAAAATAAAAAAATTTTTAAAAAGGAAAAGAAGATATATATGTATCCTAAGAAAGTCAAATCCATAATGCATCACCAAAACTTTAAACTATTTTCCTTTCCCAAAACTTAATATTTTCATAATTTTCTTTATAAAAATTAAAATAGAAGTATGTGTCAGAAGTAAAAGTCACCAGATCTTCCAACAGAATGAGATAACTGCTATCATTACTCTGGTAGTGATACATTTTCTAAAATATTTGGGGGCACCTGGGCAGCTCCATTGTTTAAGTGTCTGTCTTCAGCTCAGGTCATGACCCCAAGGTCCTGGGAACAAGACCCAGGTCCATTCCTGGCTCAGTGGGAAGTCTGCTTCTCCCTCTTCCTCTGCCCCATTCCCTGCTCATTCTCTCTCTCACTAATAAATAAATAAAATCTTTAAAAAATTTTTTTAAAAATTATGCATTTGTGAACCCATGCACAGCCATGCCTAGCATTCCATACTATCACTGTTCCCACCACAGTAAACAACATGTTAAATGAGTTTGTCCACGTGCTCATCCTCATATGCAATTATGTGTCTATAGAAATTCATATCTATATGTGCGTGAGTCTTACAAAATATATAAAAAATAATAAAAAATGTATACAAAAATGGCATTATAATCCAGAGCATTCTTTTTTTAAAAAGATATTTTAATTGAAAGAGAGTGTACATGAACAGAGAGGAGGGGCAGAGGGAGACAGAAAATCAAGCTCCCCACTGAACAAGGAAGCCCAATGAGAGACTACATCCCAGAGTCCTAGGATCAAGATCTGAGCTGAAGGCAGAAAATAAAGCAAATGAATCACCCAGACCATTCTTTTCTGTACCTTCAACTCTACTTAGTAGAACTCCAACTCAGCCACTGCACATCTACAGTATTTTTCTCACTGGCTTTCCTATGTCATCACTTATTCTACCTGTTGATGGGAATCCAGGTCAATTCTAGTTTTGTGCTGCTATGAGTCATGAAGCCATTGATATATGCATTCTACCGTACCCTTACACACGACAGTTTCTTTATCTGGCTATAGGTCTCCAGAGGGTTTTTAATAAAATCATATGTATGTTTTATACTGAGATACAACCTCATACCAGTCAGAACAGGTAAAATTAACAAGTCAGGAAATGACAGGTGTTGATGAGGATATGGAGAAAGGGGAACTCTCCTACACTAGTGGTAGGAATGCAAGCTGGTGCAGCCACACTGGAAAACAGTATGAAGGTTCCTCAAAAAGTTGAAAATGGAGCTAGTCTATGACCTAGCAATTGCACTAATGGATATTTATACCAAAGATACAAATGTAGTGATCTAAAGGGGCATGTGCACCCCAGTGTTTAGCAGCAATATCCAAAATAGCTGAACTATGGAAAGAGCCTAGATGTCCATCAATGGATGAATTGATAAAGAAGATGTGGTTTATATACACAATGGAATATTATGCAGCCATCAAAAAAGATCTTGTCACTTGCAATGATGTGGATGGAACTAGAGCATATTATGCTAAGGGAAATAAGTCAATCAGAGAAAGACAATTATCATATGACCTCAATGATACAAGGAAATTGAGAAACAAGACAGAGGATCACAGGGGAAGGGAGGGAAAAATGAAACAAGATGATACCAGAGAGGGAGAACAAGCCATAAGAGACTTAATCTCAGGAAACAAACTGAGGGTTGCTGGAGTGGAAGGGGGTGGGAGGGCTGGGATGGCAGGGTGGTGGACACTGGGGAGGTTATTTGCTATGGTGAGAGCTGTGTAAGAATTGTGTAAGACTGATGAATCACAGACCTGTATCCCTGAAATAAGTAACACATTATATGTTAATTTTTTAAAAAGCAAAAAAAAATCATATATGTGTTTTACATTGAATAGATATTTCATATTTATTTTCCTAGAGGACCCTAAAACTTAGTATTAACAGAAATGAAATAGAGGAGCACATTTTTCCAATCCCTTTGCCACAATCAACTGTGATCTGGAAACATAAACGGGGTCATCTTAAATCACCGACACATTAATACTCCTGCACACAGAGATCACAGCCCTCTAAACCCTGATTTTCCCAATGATGACAAACCTGGCCCCAGTCACCAGTCCACACTCTACTTGGAACATATTTGAAAGGAAAACAGGCTCTGTCACAAAATCAGAAAAGCAGCCTCATTCTGAAGACAGGCCCTAGAGAGAAACATCATGGACTCAGTCCAAAACAAAACCCCTATCCCCCACCCTACACCACTCAGAAGGTGGAAGCCTCTCCAGCCATCCTGGGCTGCCATAGGCAAGGACACACAATTGAGTCTCAACAAAACAAGAGTAACAATACACAGACATTGATGAGGGCTAAAGAGAGGTCCTATAGTGATGGAAGGCCCAGTAGAATTTGGAGTTAGAACCAAAAGGAACATCTTGTCCCACTCTGCCTTCAAGGAGCTGACACACAGTGCACAGTGACTTTCCAGTGTTAGAATTCTGAAAGCGCACCAAGCACCAGATACAGACACACCTTGTTTCTCCTCTGTTCAGTACATGTTTCTGCTATCATACATTATTGCCATTCAGTCTCAACCTCAACATTGACTCTTCAGGAGAGTCTTTGATGGCTTCCAAACTGGAGTACTACATAGCCAGTCACATGACATGCTTCTATTCCCATTATGATGTTTATCCTTACTTGATATTTTCTAGGTTCTTTGGATTTTTGCTGTTTCTTTGTCTGGTTTTCTGTCTCCCCTCAATAAATAATATCTAAGGGAATAAAAGGTTAGTCTTTCAACCTTACTCCATGGGGCTCTAACCACTTCATAAACTCCTGAGAAATGTGAGTTAGGAACACATAAATGAATGCAATAGAAATTCATATACTAAGCATCAAACAAAGAGAGGACTGCCTTAAAGGATCAGGTAGGGAGTACACTATGAAAAATAAGGTCAAGCAGACAATAATGACATCTAGGAAAGTAGAGCATCAGGCTATGCCTGTGTTATGATATAAAACAGACAAAAAAGACTTTGGCAGACAGGAATCCCATAAACAAAATTAACTAATCAGGAATTCCAATGATGTTTAGCTATAAGAGTATTTTACTGCCTCAAATCTCTATAATCAAAAAGATCTAGACTTACAAAAATTTACGCTAAAAGCTACATGCATATGATACAGATTACACACACAAGTGAAACATAATCATTATTCAGCTGCTTGTCAACACCTCACAAGTACTTCCTGTTGAAAATCCAGGGAAGTTCTTTCCAGAACTTCCATGTGTCATTGTTAATTATTTTGCTGTCAGAAGGATCTCTCCTGAGCATAAATTTTCCCTACCATTGGCTTTTCATAATCAATAAAAGGAACTTTGGAATATTCCCCTAGTTCTTCTTCATTTCCCGATGCAGACTCATCCAACTCACAGTTTATAATAGTTCCTACCATTGCCCATCATGTTCCCACTAAGTGTGAATGGCTGCTCCATATTGGAAAACCCAGAACAAATCATCAAATGCTATCCTGTGAAGGTAAAATTGAGAAAAGTAATACTTTCCAAATATATTGCTTTATTTTTACCTCTGTCTTTCAAGGAATACCTCATTGTTACTTCTCCCTTTATTGTATTTTGCATTCTTTTCATTTTCTGAAGATATTCCTGATTTTCTCTAAACTTCTCTCTAGTTTGAATGTCTTTGGCATACTCCATAATCTATCTCTCCCATCATCCTTTGACCACATCCAATCTATGCTAAATAATTGCTTTTATTTTATTTAATATTGTATACTGTGCAATATTCTCACCCAAAATGCCCTTCCTGGGGCACCGGGTGCCTCAGTTGGTTAAGTGTCTGTCTTCAGCTCAGCTCTTGATCCTGGGGTCCTGGGATGGAGCCCCAGGTCAGGCTCCCTGCTCTGTTGGAATCCTGCTTCTCCCTCTCCTTCTGCCATTCACCCTTCTTGTGCTCTCTGGGTTTCTCTATCTCTCTGTCAAATAAATAAATAAAAATCTTTAAGAACAAACAAACAAACAAAATGCCCTTCCTGGAAATCTGAAAATAATGACACTTAGAAGAGTATCCTCCTATACTGTTTCCATGGGAAAACACCTTTTGGAATACAGTGTCCAGTACACTCTGGAATACTTAAAGGAGCCTCTTTTCTCCTCTCCCTCACCTTCCTCAACCTTCACACTTATTTCATCAATCTTTAATCACCCCTCCCAGACATTTCACAACACTCACAGTTGCACAGGTTCCTTCCAGACACCTTAGGGCAGTATCATCTAAATATGGTGCCAAGCAGACCTTGAAATACAATCAAGCCTCCTTCTTCCTGCTCAACTCCCTCTACCCTAATATTTACCTTCACAGGCTTGAATCATCACACTTGCTGGGTGTTGACTTTGCACACTGGCAACTATTTGTTGAAGAAATTGTTCAAGTTCTTGGACATTGTGATAATTTTTATCTGGCTTTACTGTTCATCTGTTCCACTATCACCATTGTTCGACAACAAAACAAAGATTTACAGCCTTTGATGAGAACAGATTCTGGGGTGATATTAACTAATACCAAAACCTCAAGGACACATCTTTCAATAGGAAGTCTACACTGCATCAAGCCCTGACTCTAGAATAGTTTCATTCTGAGGGTAGACAACAGACAGACTTTGGAAATCCACATGAATTGGTCTCATAAGATTCATCACATAGCCTGCATGGGACACAAAACCCCCTTGTAGTAATCTGGTGGGGAATGCATGACCTGAATCTAATTTGTGTGGAACAATTTTTAAAATTCCAAAGGAACTCCCAAAAATGGGAAAGGAAATGTATTCTTCAAATTATCGATGTCACAAAATATTTTTTTAACACAGAAACATTGTTTGAATATAAAGGAGACTAAGATATCAGGTAATTAAATAAAATAAGCAGGGGCACCTGGGTGGCTCAGTCAGTTAAGCATCTGCCTTTGGCTCAGGTCATGATCTCAGGGTCCTGGGATTGACCCCCCACATCAGCCTCCCTGCTCAAGGAAGAGTCTGCTTCTCCCTCTTTCTCTCTGACCCTCCTCCCTGCTTGTGCTCACTCGCTCTCTCTCTCTCACTCTCTCTCTCCACCTGTCTCAAATTTAAAAATAATTTTTTTAATGAAATATGTGATCATAGGGGTACCTGGGTAGCTCAGTTGGTAAAAGCCTCTGCCTTTGGCTCTGGTAATGATCCCAGTGTCCTGGGATCGAGCCCCATATCGGGCTCTCTGCTCAGCAGGGAGCCTGCTTCCCCCTCTCTCTCTGCCTGCCTCTCTGCCTACTTGTGATCTCTGTCTGTCAAATAAATAAATAAAATCTTTTAAAAAAAGAAATATGTGATCTTAGACTGGATCATCTACTAGGGTAATACAATAAGGGACCTTGCTGGATCAAGTACAGCTTTGGGGTTCTTTTTTTTTTTTTTAGAAGAGATTAAACATTGCATCCATTATTAAACTTATAAAATTAAAAACTCTACCTTGGTTATGTGAGAAAAGTTTGGAAGAATATACACTAAGGTAATTAGTGGTAAAGAAATAGATCTAATGAAATTTTGGATCTGACTAAGGAGATTAACCATCTCCACTATGTTAACTACCTTGAGACCACCATATTGAGAAGTCCCTAGCTGAAAAAATAGTTCATCCTGGTCCACAGACCCAGCTAAATTCCACCTTAATGGCACCCCAGACCAAGTACAAAAACATGCTTGAAAGAACCTCCAAATGATTTCAGCCTCCAGCCACTCACAGAGGCCCCAGCGTGGCCCCAGACAGACACAAGAAGTGACAACACATTCCTTTGGTGCCTTAGCCCAGTATCTCACCTGGAGTTTCTTTAAGCAACCCAGTGTGGTTGTTCTGTAATACCTTAGTATTTTGCAGTGGTTCGTTAGGCAGAATAAATAATCAAAATGATTTTTATTCTCCCTTTCTCAGTTGTTTGGTCCAATATGAAGTGAGCATTCCTGAATACACCTTTTTTCCTTTCAAGTGCATACTATGACTCTCCTTGGTCACCAATAAACAATTCCTATGCCGACAGATAATTTCCATGAATGAAAGCAAACACACAACATGGCTGCATGGTTTCTCAGCCTTACCGACCTTAGCATGTGCACATATCATGCCTCAAACAGGTTGATGTTGGCAGAGTAGCTTTGTTCCAGCCACAGAGGATACAACTACCATGTGGACTTTATCAGCTGAACTTTATTACTTACTCTCTATGGTCCTCAGTTTCCTCATCAGGTAAAAATGGGTATAATGGGGTCAAGGCAAGATGATGGAGGGGTAAGGGACCCTGTTTCAACTGTTCTCCTGAATTTAATGGGGTATCTACCAAACCATTCTGAACACCCACAAAATCAGCCTGAGATATAAGAATATATATCTGGATCTCTACAAGGAGAAAGTTCCAGCTGTTGAGAGGCATGAAGTGTGGAGTCATGAATCTACAGGCAGATATCCAAACATAAACAGAAGTGGGTGGGAGCCACCATAAGCTGCCACCTGGAAAGTGATATAACACCGAAGTGAAAAGGCATCCCACACTGGGGACCAGGCACAAATTTGCAAAGTGTTAGCAGCAGGAAAGAACTTTAGAGCAGCTGGAGAGAGGAGTCAAGATGGCGGAGAAATAGCAGACTGAGACTACTTCAGGTAGTAGGAGATCAGCTAGATAGCTTATCTAAAGATTGCAAACACCTACAAATCCAGCCCAAGATTGAAGAGAAGAAGAACAGCAATTCTAGAAACAGAAAATCAACCACTTTCTGAAAGGTAGGACTGACGGAGAAGTGAATCCAAAGCAACGGGAAGATAGACTGCGAGGGGAGGGGCCAGCTCCCGGCAAACGGTGGAGCAATGGAGCACAAAATCAAGGTTTTTAAAAGTCTGTTCCGCTGAGGGACATCATTCCAGAGGCTAAACCAGGGTGAAGCCCATGCGGGGTCAGTGTGGCCTCAGGTCCCGCAGGGTCACAGAAGGATCGGGGGTGTCTGAGTGTTGCAGAGCTTGCAGGTATTAGAACAGGAAGCTGACTACAGAGACAGAGCCGAGGAGTGAGCTCTCAGCTTGGGGTTACCTTGAACCAGTCGAAGGCTCAGTGAGCTCCGAGCGCAGCCAGAGGCCAGGGAGACGGGAGTAATTGGGCGCTATTCTCTGAGGGCTCACTGAGAAGTGGGGCCCCGAGCTCTCGGCTCCTCCGGGGCCGGAGACTGGGAGGCCGCCATCTTCATTCCCATCCTCCGGAAATCTACAAGAGCATTCAGGGAACAAAAGCTCCCGAAAGCGAACCCAAGCGGATTACTCAGCCCTGCCCCTGGTAAGGGCAGTGCAATTCCGCCTGGGTCAAAGACACTTGAGAATCACTACAACAGGCTCCTCCCCCAGAAGAGCAACAAGAAATCCAGCCAGGACCAAGTTCACCTACCAACGAGTGCAGGTTCAATACCAAGGAGAGCAGCGGAATTCCAAAAGAGGAGAAAGCAAAGCACGGAACTCATGGCTTTCTCCCCATGATTCTTTAGTCTTGCAGTTAATTTAATTTTTTTTTCTTTTTCATTATTTTTTCTTCTGCTGCTAATTTTTTTAACTTTTACCCTTTTCTTTTTAAATGTTTTTAAACTAGTTTATCTAATATATATAATTTTTTCTTTATTTGTTTTCTTTTTTTAATTGTTTCCTTTTTTTAACCTCTTTTTATCCCTTTTCTTCCCCCCCAACCCCCAAGATTTGGGATCTCTTCTGATTTGGTTAAAGCATATTTTCCTGGGGTCTTTGCCACCTTTTTAGTATTTTACTTGCTCCTTCATATACTCTTATCTGGACAAAATGACAAGGCAGAAAAATTCACCACAAAAAAAAAAGAATAAGGCAGTACAGAAGGCTAGGGACCTAATCAATACAGACATTGGTAATATGTCAGATCTAGAGTTCAGAATAATGATTCTCAAGGTTCTAGCTGGGCTTGAAAAGGCATGGAAGATATTAGAGAAACCCTCTCTGGAGAGATAAAAGCCCTTTCTGGAGAAATTAAAGAACTAAAATCTAACCAAGTTGAAATCAAAAAAGCTATTAATGAGGTGCAATCAAAAAAGGAAGCTCTCACTGCTAGGATAAATGAGGCAGAAGAAAGAATTAGCAATATAGAAGACCAAATGACAAAGAATAAAGAAGCTGAGCAAAAGAGGGACAAACAGCTACTGGACCACGAGGGGGGAATTCGAGAGATAAGTGACACCATAAGACAAAATGACATTAGAATAATTGGGATTCCAGAGGAAGAAGTAAGAGAGAGGGGATCAGAAGGTATATTGGAGAGAATTATTGGAGAGAATTTCCCTATTATGGCAAAGGGAACAAGCATCAAAATCCAGGATTTGCAGAGAACCCCCCTCAAAATCAATAAGAATAGGTCCACACTCTGTCACCTAATAGTAAAATTTACAAGTCTTAGTGACAAAGAGAAAATTCTGAAAGCAGCCCGGGAAAAGAAGTCTATAACATACAATGGTAAGAATATTAGATTGGCAGCAGACTTATCCACAGAGACCTGGCAGGCATGATATATTCACAGCACTAAATGAGAAAAACATGCAGCCAAGAATACTATATCCAACTAGGCTATCCTTGAAAATAGAAGGAGAGATTAAAAGCTTCCAGGACAAACAAAAACTGAAAGAATTTGCAAACACCAAACCAGCTCTACAGGAAATATTGAAAGGGGTCCTCTAAGCAAAGAGAGACCCTAAAAGTAGTAGATCAGAAAGGAACAGAGACAATATACAGTAACAGCCACCTCACAGGCAATACAATGGCACTAAATTCATATCAATAGTTACCCTGAATGTTAATGGGCTAAATGCCCCAATCAAAAGACACAGGGTATCAGAATGGATAAAAAAAACAAAACCCATCTATATGTTGCCTACAAGAAACTCACTTTAAACCCGAAGACACCTCCAGATTTAAAGTGAGGAGGTGGAAAACAATTTACCATGCTAAAGGACACCAGAAGAAAGCAGGAGTGGCAATCCTTATATCAGATCAATTGGATTTTAAGCCAAAGACTATAATAAGAGATGAGGATGGACTCTATATCATATCAAAGGATCTGTCCAACAAGAAGATCTAACAATTTTAAATGTCTATGCCACTAACGTGGGAGCAGCCACTATATAAACCAATTAATAACAAAATCAAAGAAACACATCAACAATAACACAATAATAGTAGGGGACTTTAACACTCCCCTCACTGAAATGGACAGATCATCCAAGCAAAAGATCAACAAGGAAATAAAGGCCTTAAATGACACACTGGACGAGATGGACATCAAAGATATATTCAGAACATTTCATCCCAAAGCAACAGAATACACATTCTTCTCTAGTGCACATGGAACATTCTCCAGAATAGATCACATCCTCGGTCCTAAATCAGGTCTCAACCGGTATCAAAAGATTGGGATCATTCCCTGCCTATTTTCAGACCACAATGCTGTGAAGCTAGAACTCAAACACAAGAGGAAATTTGGAAAGAACCCAAATACATGAAGACTAAACAGCATCCTTCTAAAGAATGAATGGGTCAACCAGGAAATTAAAGAAGAATCGAAAAAATTCATGGAAACAAATGATAATGAAAACACAACAGTTCAAAATCTGTGGGACACAACAAAGGCAGTCCTGAGAGGAAAATATATAGTGGGTACAAGCCTTTCTCAAGAAACAAGGAAGGTCTCAGTTACACAACCTAACCCTACACCTAAAGGAGCTGGAGAAAGAATAAGAAAGAAACCCTAAACCAAGCAGGAGAAGAGAAATCATAAAGATCAGAGCAGAAATCAATGAAATAGAAACCAAAAAAAACAATAGAACAAATCAATGAAACTAGGAGCTGATTCTTTGAAAGAATTAATAAGATTGATAAACCCCTGGCCAGACTTATCAAAAAGAAAAGAGAAAGGACCCAAATAAATAAAATCGTGAATGAAAGAGGAGAGATCACAACTAACATCAAAGAAATACAAACAATTATAAGAACATACTATGAGCAACTCTACACCAACAAATTTGACAATCTGGAAGAAATGGATGCATTCCTAGAGACATATAAACTACCACAACTGAACCAGGAGGAAATAGAAAACCTGAACAGACCCATAACCAGCAAGGAGATTGAAACAGTCATCAAAAATCTCCAAACGAACAAAAGCCCAGGGCCAGACGGCTTCCCAGGGGAATTCTGCCAAACATTTAAAGAAGAACTAATTCCTATTCTCCTAAAACTGTTCCAAGAAATAGAAATGGAATGAAAACTTCCAAACTCATTTTATGAGGCCAGCATCACCTTGATCCCCAAACCAGACAAGGATCCCATCAAAAAAGAGAACTACACACCAATATCCTTGATGAACACAGATGCAAAAATTCTCGCCAAAATACTAGCCAATAGGATTCAACAGTACATTAAAAGGATTATTCACCACGACCAAGTGGGATTTATTCCAGGGCTGCAAGGTTGGTTCAACATCCGCAAATCAATCAATGTGATACAACACATTAATAAAAGAAAGAACAAGAACCATATGATACTCTCAATAGATGCTGAAAAAGCATTTGACAAAGTACAGCATCCCTTCCTGATCAAAACTCTTCAAAGTGCAGGGATAGAGGGCACATACCTCAATATTATCAAAGCCATCTATGAAAAACCCACCGCAAATATCATTCTCAATGGAGAAAAATTGAGAGCTTTTCTGCTAAGGTCAGGAACACAGCAGAGATGTCCACTATCACCACTCCTATTCAACATAGTACCAGAAGTCCTAGCCTCAGCAATCAGACAACAAAAAGAAATTAAAGGCATCCAAATTGGCAAAGAAGAAGTCAAACTATGACTCTTCACAGATGATATGATACTATATGTGGAAAACCCAAAAGACTCCACTCCAAAACTGCTTGAACTTGTACAGGAATTCAGTAAGGTGTCAGGATATAAAATCAATGCACAGAAATCAGTTGCATTTCTCTACACCAACAACAAGACAGAAGAAAGAGAAATTAAGGAGTCAATCCCATTTACAATTGCACCCAAAACTATAAGATACCTAGGAATAAACCTAACCAAAGAGGCTAAGAATCTATACTCAGAAAACTATAAAGTACTCATGAAAGAAATTGAGGAAGACACAAAGAAATGGAAAAATGTTCCATGCTCCTGGATTGGAAGAACAAATATTGTGAAAATGGCTATACTACCTAAAGCAATCTACACATTTAATGCAATTCCTATCAAAGTACCATCCATTTTTTTCAAAGAAATGGAACAAATAATCCTAAAATTTATATGGAACCAGAAAAGACCTCGAATAGCCAAAGGAATATTGAAAAAGAAAGCCAAAGTTAGTGGCATCCCAATTCCGGACTTCAAGCTCTATTACAAAGCTGTCATCATCAAGACAGCATGGTACTGGCACAAAAACAGACATATAGATCAATGGAACAGAATAGAGAGCCCAGAAATAGACCCTTAACTCTATGGTCAACTAATCTTCGACAAAGCAGGAAAGAATGTCCAATGGAAAAAAGACAGCCTCTTCAACAAATGGTGTTGGGAAAATTGGACAGCCACATGCAGAAAAATGAAATTGGACCATTTCCTTACACCACACACAAAAATAGACTCAAAATGGATGAAGGACCTCAATGTGAGAAAGGAATCCATCAAAATCCTTGAGGAGAACACAGGCAGCAACCTCTTCGACCTCAGCTGCAGCAACTTCTTCCTAGAAACATCACCAAAGGCAAGGGAAGCAAGGGCAAAAATGAACTATTGGGACTTCTTCAAGATCAAAAGCTTTTGCACAGCAAGGGAAACAGTCAACAAAACCAAAAGACAAACGACAGAATGGGAGAAGATATTTGCAAACGACATATCAGATAAAGGGCTAGTGTCCAGAATCTATAAAGAACTTAGCAAACTCAACACCCAAAGAACAAATAATCCAATCAAGAAATGGGCAGAAGACATGAACAGACATTTCTGCAAAGAAGACATCCAGATGGCCAATAGACACATGAAAAAGTGCTCCATATCACTCGGCATCAGGGAAATACAAATCAAAGCCACAATGAGATATCATCTCACACCAGTCAGAATGGCTAAAATTAACAAGTCAGGAAATGACAGATGCTGGTGAGGATGCAGAGAAAGGGGAACCCTCCTACACTGTTGGTGGGAATGCAAGCTGGTGCAACCACTCTGGAAAACAGCATGGACGTTCCTCAAAACGTTGAAAATAGAACTACCCTATGACCCAGCAATTGCACTACTGGGTATTTACCCTAGAGATACAAACATAGTGATCCGAAGGGGCACGTGCACCAGAATGCTTATAGCAGCAATATCTACAATAGCCAAACTATGGAAAGAACTTAGATGCCCATCAACAGATGAATGGATAAAGAAGATGTGGTATATACACACAATGGAATACTATACAGCCATCAAAAGAAATGAAATCTTGCCATTTTCGACAACGTGGATGGAACTAGAGGGTATCATGCTTAGTGAAATAAGTCAATCGGAGAAAGACAACTATCATATGATCTCCCTGATAGGAGGGTGAGGAGAAGCAACATGGGGGGTTAAGGGGTTAGGAGAAGAGTAAATGAAACAAGATGGGATTGGGAGGGAGATAAACCATAAGTGACTCTTAATCTCACAAAACAAACTTAGGGTTGATGGGGGGAGGGGGGTTGGGGGGGTAGGGTTATGGACATTGGGGAGGGTATGTGCTATGGTGAGTGCTGTGAAGTGCGTAAACCTGGCGATTCACAGACCTTTACCCTTGGGGATAAAAATATATTATATGTTTATAAAAAATAAAAATAAAAAATAAAATTTAAAAAAAAAAAGAACTTTAGAGCAGCCACCAGATAGGATCCAGGAACCGCAGGAGTCTGTGCAAAACCAGGGTGTCTAGAGTTTTAGAAGCACAATGGTCAGAGACCGCCTGGCCTTGGGGTTGACTTCTGGAAGAGTTGCTGTGGGTGCACACCACCATGGGAGGCCGCTGTTTTTAGCAGCATATACAGAAACAGAAGGTGTGTGTCCAGGAGAGCTACGTAAAGAGCAGACTATGATTTCTCTGCTCTGGTACAAAGGTTTGGGTGAAGCCATTTTGCCCCAAGTCTTGGAATAGACACAGAAATCCACCAGGGAACAAAAGCTCAAAAAATCAGTTTCCCCTGATCCTCCGACTACCATCACCACCACCAACATCCCCACACTGACAGATAGCAGGGCAACTCTGCCCAAGCAGGGTTGCCTGAGTAACAGTGTGCTGGGCCCCTCCCCCCAGAAGTTAAGCTGGAAGAACAAAGGACAACAATCCTAGGATCCCCCATAAAATGGGTGCATCTTTCTTGGGACACAGTTAATACTTTGGATTCTATACCTTCCCTCAACTACCCCTCAACAGAATAACTAAGAGGAAGAACTCCAACAAAAAAAAATAATAATAATAACCAGAAACTATGGCCTTTGCCACAGACCTAGTGGATATGGATAGAAGCAAGATGTCAGAGATATACTTCAGAGTAGCAATTATGAAGTCGATATCTAGGTTTGAGAAAAATATTACTGACAATATAGAATCTCTAAGGACATAAATGAGATTTAATCAGGTCAAACTTAAAAATGTTATGAATGAGATGCATTCTAAACTGGATACCCTGACAGCCAGGGTAAATGGGGCAAAAGAATGAATTAGTGAGTTTGAAGATAAGATGAAAGAAAGAAAGAGAAACTGAAGAGGCCTGGGATAAACAGCAAGAAGCACATGAGAATAGACTTAGAGAGATCAGTGATGCCATGCAACATTCCAATGTCAGAAATGGATCCCTGAGGGGGAGGAGAGAAAGAGAGGACTAGAAAGTATATTTGAGTAAATCATAGCTGAGAGCTTCCCAAATCTGGGGAAGGAAACAAGCATTCATGTCCAAGAGGCAGAGAGGACTCCTCCCAAGATCAATAAGAAAAGACAAATGCTCTGTCATATAATAGTAAAACTTGCAAATTGTAGAATCAAGGAAGATATCCTGAGGACAATAGGGGGAAGAGATATCTTACTTATTGAAAGAGGAACATCAGAATAACATCAGACCTGTCCACAGAAAACTGGTAATCCAGAAAGGGCTGACAAGACATATTCAGGTACTAAATGAGAAGAACATGCAGCCAAGGATACTTTATCCAGCAAGGCTGTCATTCAGAATGGATGGAGAGACAAGGAGCTTCCAGAACAAGCAGAAATTGCAAGAATACGTGACCACCATGCCATCCCTGCAAGAAATATTAAGGGGAATTCTATAAAAGAAGATAGAACTCAAGATTAATACAGACCAGAAATTTACAGAGACAGGGACTTCACAGGTAATAGGATGGCACTAAAATCATAGTCACTCTCAACACAAATAGCCTAAATGCTCCCATTAAACAGCACAGGGTTGCATATTGGATAAAAAGACATGACCCGGGGGACAAGATGGCGGGGAAGTAGGAGGAGGCGCCTTTTGAACCTGTACCCTAAAGTGAGCTGATTACCTACCAAAGAACTCCGATCACCCATGAAATCAGCCTGAGATCAGAATTATACACATCTGGATCTCTACAGGTGCAGAAGACGCCAGTGGGCAGGTAAAGCGGAGTGGGAAAGGCGGGCTGATATCGGAAGATAAACAAAAGGGGGAGGGAGCCACCAGAGGTGACCAGTTGGAAAGGATTACCCCTAATACGAGCGAGAGTGCCCTGCGTCTGGGGACCAGCATTAACTTGGAGACTGGTTGAAAGCACTCCAAGAGAGCAAAAGATCGCGGGGGAAAATTGTGGGAATCGGGGCGGCTAGGAACAGGGACTTAAGTCCCCGGTCCCTGGACAGCCTCCCCTGGCGCTGAGCCAGAGAGAGTGTGGTGGAGAAACCAGGTCTTGGTCCCTGAGCCACCAGCGCGCCCGAGATTGCATGGGTTCTGGCCCCTGTGAGGGGATGGGAGCCACGCCAGATGGCAGAAGGCGCGAGCCCTGCTACAGAGCCTGAGATGCGCCGGGTGCTCTTAGACCCAGAAAGACCAGGCACTCCCAGCCCGGGCCAGCGGGAAAATCTCAGTGTGTGATCGCTGCTTGGAACCTTTCTGGTGGTCTGGAGCTGCCCAGACAGCTGCCACTGCTTTGGTTTTGGGTACAAGCAGAAGATCCTGCGTCCCCAGGGACCCCGACTCGGAACCTGCTCTGCCAGCGGCAAAGGGGGGATTTATATGGGCTCTGTAACACCCACAGAAGAACAGACTGAGGCTTCTCTCTGAGAGGGAGGTCAGGGTGCAGTTTGCTTTCCTCTAAACCTACAAAAACCAACAAAAGCGGTCAAGGTGAGAGGAAAAAAAAAAATGGAACAAACATAAAAACCTCCAGAGAACAAAAGCCTGAAAAAACCGGTTTCCTCAGAGCCCACCCCCTTGAGGGGGACTGGAGGACTTAACTCAGGGAACATCATTGACTGATAACCCACGTGGCAGGCCCCTCCCCCAGAAAACCAACCAGGAAAGAAAAAAAAAAAAAAAAGACTACAAGAGAACCACCACCACTACTTCATAGGACAACTTTTATTTTTAATTTGTTCCCACTATTCTGGCTCATTTTTTTTTTAGATAGATAATTTTTTAACCTATTTACCATCACAGCGAGCTGTCCAGTACATCAAATTCCATAATAACCTTCTAACCTGAACTTTTTGATACATACACCTGTGTTTTTCTTTTGCATTTCTATTTTTTGAATTTTTTTTAATTTTAGTTTAGTTTAGTCTAGTTTATTCCTTTTTTATTTTTATTTTCTAATATTCATATAGAGTTAAACTTCAAAGTATTCCCCTTTCCCCAATCAATACTACCCCTATAGGTAAACCAAATTTTAATCCCCCTTTAGCCTAGAAAAGTTGAGTCCTTTAACAAAGATATCAAGATACATCCAGGAAGAATCAAAACAACCTTCCTTGCCCACACTGAGAATTTATAACCACTCTCCCATCTTTTTCTTCCACCAGTGTTTCTGTGTTTTTGTGTTTGTCCTGATAGTATATAAATCTTACACTTGGGGTTCTTTTCGACAAGGTTCTTCCTTTATTTGCATTTTTTTTTCTCTTGTTATATACTTTTATCAGTCTTTTTGTTTGTCCGTTTTTGTTTGTATACCTCATAAATCTTAACTTGGGGCCCATTTGGGCTGAACCTTCTCTTTCATCTTCCTTTTCTTCCCTGTCTCTCTCTCTCTTTTTTTTTCTTTTTCTTTTCTTTTTTCTCTCATTTGGGTGGGGAATTCTGAGTGCTCAGAAGTGTTCCAGGGTGCACCCAGACTGCACCACAGTCAATACAACCAGCTACATCTGTTCAGTTATCTCTCACCAAAATGACTAGGAGGAGGAATGCCCAACAGAAGAAAAATACAGAGGATGGACCTTCTGCAACAGAGCTAATGGCTATCAACATAGACAATATGTTGGAAACAGAATTCAGGCTAACAATTATCCAGGCAATAGCTAGGTTGGAGAAAGCCATGGATGACCAAATGGAATTGATTAGGGCCAAGCTGAAAGGGACCAGACAGGATGTTCACAATGTTAGGGCAGAGCTAAAAGCTACCAGGGCTGAGGTTCACAATGCTCTCAATGAGTTCCAAACTAAATTCTCTTAAAGCTAGGGTAACTGAGACAGAAGATAGAATTAGTGATCTGGAGGACAAACAGAAAGGATCAAGAGGAAGCCTGGAACAAACAGCTTGGAAACCATGAAAACAGAATCAGGGAAATAAATGACGCCATGAAATGTTCCAACGTCAGAATTATTGGAATCCCTGAAATGGAGAAGAAAGAAAGAAGGTTAGAAGATATAGTGGAACAAGTTCTTCATGAAAATTTTCCCAATCTCGTGAATGGAACCAACGTTCATGTACTAGAGGCCAAAAGGTCTCCACCCAAGATTATTTATTCCAGAAAAACATCAAGGCACCTGATAGTCAAATTGAGGAATAATAATTGTAGGTATAATCTCTTGAAAACTGCTAGGAAAAAGAGGGTCCTTACTTACAGAGGAAAGCACATCAGAATAACGTCAGACCTGTCCACAGAGACTGGGCAAGACAGAAAGGGCTAGCAAGATATATTCAGGGCACTAAATGAGAAGAGCATGCAGCCAAGAATACTTTATCAAGCAAGACTGACATTCAAAATGGATGGAGAGATAAAGAGTTTCCAAGACCGGCAAGGCTTAAAAGACTATGCAACCACCAAGCCAACACTGCAGGAAATATTAAGGGGGTTTCTATAAAAGAGGAAAAATCCTAAGAATAGCATTGAACAGAAATATAGAGACAATCTACAGAAAGAAAGACTTCAAAGGTAACACGATGTCAATAAAAAACGTATCTATCAATAATCACTCTCAATGTGTATGGCCTAAATGCACCCATAAAATGGCACAGGGTTGCAGATTGGATAAAACAACAGGACCCATCCATATGTTGTCTACAAGAGACCCATTTTGAACCTAAAGATACACCCAGACTGAAAGTGAAGGGATGGAGAAGCATCTTTCATGCCAATGGGCCTCAAAAGAAGGCTGGGGTAGCGATTCTCATATCAGATGAATTCGATTTTAAACTAAAGACTGTAGTCAGAGATACAGAAGGACACTACATAATTCTTAAAGGGACTATCCACCAAGATGATCTAACAATTGTAAATATCTATGTCCCAAATATGGGAGCAGCCAATTACATAAGAAAACTGCTAATCAAGATAAAGAGTCATATTGATATGAATACATTAATAGTAGGAGATCTTAACATGCCTCTCTCAGTAATAGACAGATCATCCAAGCAGAAAATCAATAAAGAAACAAGAGCATTGAATGACACATTGGACCAGATGGACCTCATAGATATATACAGAACATTCCACCCTAAAACAACAGAATACTCATTCTTCTCAAGTGCACATGGAAGCTTCTCCAGAATAGACCACATACTGGGTCAAAAATCAGGACTCAAATGATACCAAAAGACTGAGATTATTCCCTGCATATTCACAGATCACAATGCTTTGAAACTGGAGCTCAATCACAAGGAAAAGTTTGGAAGGAACTCAAACACCTGGAAGCTAAAGACCACCTTGCTTAAGAATGCTTGGATCAACCAGGAGATTAAAGAAGAACTTAAACAATTCATGGAAACCAATGAGAATGAAGACACTTCGGCCCAAAACCTATGGGATACAGCAAAGGCGGTCCTAAGGGGGAAATACATAGCCATCCAAGCCTCCCTCAAAAAAATTGAAAAATCCAGAACCCAGCAGCTGTCTCCACCTTAAAGAACTGGAGAATCAACAACAAATTAAACCAACTCCACATAAGAAGGGAAATCATCAAGTTTAGAGCTGAAATCAATGAGGTAGAAACCAGAGATACAGTAGAACATATCAATGAAACTAGAAGCTTGTTTTTTGAAAGAATCAACAAGATTGATAAACCATTGGCCACACTAATCCAAAAGAAAAGAGGAAAAAGCCCAAATTCATAAAATTATTAATGAAAAGGGAGAGATCACAACAAACACCAAGGAAGTAGAAACAATCATCAGAAGTTATTATCAACAGTTATATGCCAATAAGCTAAGCAACCTAGATGAAATGGATGCATTCCTGGAAAACTATAAACTCCCAAAATTGAACCATGAAGAAATCGACAACCTAAATAGACCAATATCTAGTAACGAGATTGAAGCAGTGATCAAAAGCCTCCCAAAAAAACAAGAGCCCAGGACCTGACAGATTCCCTGGGGAATGCTACCAAACTTTCAAAGAAGAAATAACACCTATTCTCCTGAAGCTGTTTCAAAAAATTGAAGCAGAAGGAAAACTTCCAGACTCTTTCTATGAAGCCAGCATTACCCTGATCCCCAAACCAGGCAAAGACCCTACCAAAAAGGAGAATTTCAGACCAATATCACTGATGAATATGGATGCTAAGATTCTCAACAAGATCCTAGCAAACAGGATCCAACAGCACATTAAAAAGATTACCCACCATGACCAGGTGGGATTCATTCCTGGGCTACAAGGATAGTTCAACATTCGCAAATCAATCAATGTGATAGAACAAATTAATAAGAAAAGAGAGAAGAACCACATGGTCCTCTCAATTGATGCAGAAAAAGCATTTGAACAAAATCCAGCATCCGTTCCTGATTAAAACACTTCAAAGTATAGGGATAGAAGGAACATTCCTGAACTACATCAAATCTATCTATGAAAAACCGACAGCAAATAAAATCCTCAATGGGAAAAAGCTTGCAGCCTTCCTGTTGAGATCAGGAACACGACAAGGATGCCCACTCTCACCACTCTTTTTCAACACAGTATTAGAAGTCCTAGCAACAACAATCAGACAACAAAGAGAAATAAAAGGTATCCAAATTGACAAGGAAGAAGTCAAACTCTCTCTCTTCGCAGATGACATGATTCTTTATATGGAAAACCCAAAAGACTCCACCCCCAAACTACGAGAACTTATACAGCAATTCAGTAACGTGGCAGGATACAAAGTCAATGTACAGAAATCAGTGGCTTCCTATACACTAACAATGAAAATACATAAAGGGAAATTAGACAATCGATTCCATTTACTATAACACCAAGAACCATAAGATACATGGGAATAAACCTAACCAAAGAGGTAAAGGATCTGTACTCAAGGAACTACAGAACACTCATGAAAGAAATTGAAGAAGACACAAAAAATGGAAGACCATTCCATGCTCTTGGATCGGAAGAATAAACATTGTTAAAATGTCTATACTGCCTAGAGCAATCTATACTTTGAATGCCATTCCGATCAAAATTCCACCAGTATTCTTCAAAGAGCTGGAACAAATAACCCAAAAATTTGTATGGAATCAGAAGAGACCCCAAATCACTAAGGAAATGTTGAAAAACAAAAATAAAACTGGGGGCATCACGTTACCTGATTTCAAGCTTTACTACAAAGCTGTGCTCACCAAGACAGCATGGTACTGGCATAAAAACAGACATATAGACCAGTGGAACAGAGAAGAGATCCCAGATATGGACCCTCAACTCTATGGTCAGTTAATCTTCGACAAAACAGGAAAAAATATACAGTGGAAAAAAGACAGTCTCTTCAGTATATGGTGCTGGGAAAACTGGGCAGCTATATGTAGAAGAATGAAACTCAACCATTCTCTTACACCGTACAGAAAGATAAACTCAAAATGGATAAAAGACCTCAACGTGAGACAGGAATCCATCAGAATCCTAGAGGAGAACGTAGGCAGTAATCTCTTCGATATCAGCCACAGCAACTTCTTTCAAGATATGTCTCCAAAGGCAAAGGAAACAAAAGCGAAAATGAACTTTTGGGACTTCATCAAAATCAAAAGCTTCTTCACAGCAAAGGAAACAGTCAACAAAACAAAGAGGCAAACCACGGAATGGGAGAAGATATTTGCAAGTGACAGTACAAAAGATTGATATCCAGGATCTATAAAGAACTCCTCAAACTCAACACACACAAAACAGATAATCATATCAAAAAATGGGCAGAAGATATGAACAGACACTTCTCCAATGAAGACATACAAATGGCTATCAGACACATGAAAAAATGTTCATCATCACTAGCCATCAGGGAGATTCAAATTAAAACCACCTTGAGATACCACCTTACACCAGTTAGAATGGCCAAAATTAGCAAGACAGGAAACAACATGTGTTGGAGGAGATGTGGAGAAAGGGGAACCCTCTTCCACTGTTGGTGGGAATGCAAGTTGGTGCAGCCACTTTGGATAACAGTGTGGAGATTCCTCAAGAAATTAAAAATAGAACTTCCCTATGACCCTGCAATTGCACTACTGGGTATTTACCACAAAGATACAGATGTAATGAAAAGAAGGGCCATCTGTACCCCAATGTTTATAACAGCAATGGCCATGGTTGCCTAACTGTGGAAAGAACCAAGATGTCCTTCAACGGACGAATGGATAAGGAAGATGTGGTCCATATACACTATGGAGTATTATGCCTCCATCAGAAAGAATGAATATCCAACTTTTGTAGCAACATGGACAGGACTGGAAGAGATTATGCTGAGTGAAATAAGTCAAGCAGAGAAAGTCAATTATCATATGGTTTCACTTATTTGTGGAGCATAACAAATAGCATGGAGGACATGGGGAGTTAGGAGAAGGGAGTTGGGGGAAATTGGAAGGGGAGGTGAACAATGAGAGACTATAGACTCTGAAAAACAATCTGAAGGGTTTGAAGAGGAGGGGGGGTGGGAGGTTGGGGGAACCAGCTGGTGGGTATTAGAGAGGGCACGGATTGCATGGAGCTCTGGGTGTGGTACAAAAACAATGAATACTGTTATGCTGAAAATAAATTTAAAAAAATGTTTAAAAAAAAAAAAATCTTTTGCACAGCAAAGGAAACAGTCAACAAAACCAAAAGACATCTGACAGAATGGGAGAAGATATTTGCAAACAACATATCAGATAAAGGGCTAGTATCCAAAATCTATAAAGAGCTTAGCAAACTCAACACCCAAAGAATAAATAATCCAATCAAGAATTGGGCAGAGGACATGAACAGACATTTCTGCAAAGAAAACATCCAGATGGCCAACAGACACATGAAAAAATGCTCCACATCACTCGGCATCAGGGAAATACAAATCAAAACCACAATGAGATACCACCTCACACCAGTCAGAATGGCTAAAATTAACAAGCAAGAAATGACAGATGCTGGCGAGGATACAGCGAGAGGGGAACCCTCCTACACTGTTGGTGGGAATGCAAGCTGGTGCAACCACTCTGGAAAACAGTGTGGAGGTTCCTCAAAAAACTGAAAATAGAGCTACCCTATGACCCAGCGATTGCACTACTGGATATATATCCTAAAGATACAAACGCTGTGCTCTGAAGGGGCACGTGCACCCGAATGTTTATAGCAGCAATGTCCACAATAGCCAAACTATGGAAAGAACCTAGATGTCCATCAACAGATGAATGGATAAAGAAGATGTGGTATATATACACAATGGAATACTATGCAGCCATCAAAAGAAATGAAATCTTGCCATTTGCGACGACGTGGATGGAACTAGAGGGTATTATGCTTAGTGAAATAAGTCAGTTGGAGAAAGACAACTATCATATGATCTCCCTGATATGAGGAAGTGGAGATGCATTGTGGGGGGTTTGGGGGGTAGGAAAAGAAAAAATGAAAGAAGATGGGATTGGGAGGGAGACAAACCATAAAAGACTCAATCTCAAAAAACAGACTGAGGGTTGCTGGGGGGAGGGGGGACAGGAGAGGGTGATGGGGATATGGACATTGGGGAGGGTATGTGCTATGATGAGTGCTGTGAAATGTGTAAACCTGGCGATTCACAGACCTGTACCCCGGGGATAAAAATACGTTATATGTTTAATTTAAAAATAAATAAAATTTAAAAAATTTAAAAATAAATTTAAAAAAGAAAAATAAATAAATAAATTTTTAAAAAAAGACATGACCCATTCATATGCCGTCTATAAGAGACTCATTTTGAACCTAAAGACACCTCCAGTTTGAAAGTGAGGAGATGGAGAACCACTTATTATGCCAATGGACCTCAAAAGAAAGCTGGGGTAGCAATTCTAATAGCAGACAAATTAGATTTTAAGCTCAAGACTGTAGCAAGAGATGTAGAGGGACATTATATCATATTTAAATGGTCTATCCAACAAGAAGATCTAACAATTGCAAATACTATGCCCCCAATGTGGGAGCAGCCAACTACATAAGCCAAATATTAACCAAAATAAGGAATCATACTGATAATACTTTAATAGCAGGGGACCTCAACATTCCACTGTCAGCAATGAACAGATCATCTAAGCAGATTAACAAAAACACAAGAGCTTTGAATGACACATTGGACCAGATGGACTTTGTAAATATACACAAAACATTCTGCTCTCAAACACACATGGAACTTTCTCCAGAACAGACCACATATGGAGTCACAAATCAGGTCTCAACTGATACCAAAAGACTGAGGTTATTCCCTATACATTTTCAGATCACAATGTTTTGAAACTGGAACTCAATCACAAGAAAAAAAAATTAGCAGGAACTCAAACACTTGAAAATTAAAGACCATCCTGCTCAAGAATGTTTGGGTCAACCAGGAAATTAAAGAAGAAGTTAAACAATTAATGGAAACCAATGAGAATGAAAATACATCTGTCCAAAACCTATGGGATACTACAAAGTCAGTCTTAAGAGAGAAATACATAGCTACTCAAACCTCACTCAGAAAAGTAGAAAAATCCCAAATGCACAACCAAACCTTACACCAAAAGGACCTGGAGAAAGAATAGCAAATAAAACTTAAACCAAACAGTACAAGAGAAATAATAAAGTTTAGAGAAATATTAGAATTATTAGAAATAGAAACCAGGAAAACAGTAGAGCAGATCAACAAAACCAGAAGCTGGTTCTTTGAAAGAATTAATATTATTAATTCTATAATATAATTCTGGCCAGAATTATCCAAAAGAAAAGAGAAAGGACCCAAATTAATACAATCATGAATGAAAGGGGAGAGATCATGACTAATACCAAGGAAATAAAAGCAATTACTAGAAATTATTATCAGCAACTATATGCCAACAAATTAAGCAACCTGGAAGAAATGGATGCCTTCCTGAAAAGTTATAAACTATCAAGACTGAAACAGGAAGAAACAGACAATCCGAATAGGCCAAAAATCAGTAATGAAATTGAAACAGTAATCAAAAACCTCCCAGAACACAAGAGTCCAGGACAAAATGGATTCCCAGGGGAATTCTACCAAACATTTAAAGAAGAAATTATATCTATTCTTCTGAAGCAGATTCAAAAAATAGGAACAGAAGGAAAAGTTCCAAACTCATTCTATAAGGCCAGCATTTCCCTGATCCCAAAACCAGGCAAAGACCACATCAAAAAAGAGAATTACAGGGTGCCTGGGTGGCTCAGTGGGTTAAGCCACTGCCTTCGGCTCAGGTCATGATCTCAGGGTCCTGGGATCGAGTCCCGCATCAGGCTCTCTGCTCAGCAGGGAGCCTGCTTCCCTCTCTCTCTCTCTATCTCTCTGCCTGCCTCTCTGTCTACTTGTGATCTCTCTCTGTCAAATCAATAAATAAAATCTTTAAAAAAAAAAAAAAGAGAGAATTAGAGACCAATATTCCTGATGAGTATGGATGCCAAAATACTCAACGAGATATTAGCCTATAGGATCCAATAGTACATTAAAAGGATTATCGACCATGACCAGGTGGGATTTATTTCTGGGATGCAAGGGTGCTTCAACATTTGCAAATCAAGCAATGTGATAGAGCACATTAACAACAACAACAACAACGAAAGAACCATATGATCCCCTCAATGATGCAAAAATAGTATTTGACAAAATACAGCATCCTTTCCTAACTAAATCTCTTCAGAGTTTAGGGAAAGAGGGAACATTTCTCAATTTCATAAAAACAATCTATGAAAAGCCCACAGTGAATACCATTCTCAATGGGGAAAAGCTGAGTGTTTCCCTTAAGATCAGGAACATGACAGGGATGACCATTCTTACCACTATTGTTCAACATAGTACTGGAAGTACTAACCTCAGCAGTGAGACTACAAAAAAAAAATAAATAAATAAAAGGCATCTGAATCAGCAAAGAAGTCAATCTCTCTATCTTCATAGAGGATATGATACTTTATGTGGAAAACCCAAAAGATTCCACCCACAAATCATTATAACTCATATAGCAATTCAGTACTGTGGCAGGTAACAAAATCAATGCACAGAAATCAGTTACTTTTCTATACATTAACAATGTAACTGTAAAAAGAGAAAATAGGGAATTGATTCCATTTACAAGAGCAGCAAAAACCATAAGATACCTATGAATAAACCTAACTAAAGAGGTAAAGGATCTATACTCTAGAAATTACAGAACACTTATGAAAGAAATTGAGGAAGACACAAAAGTATGGAAAAACATTTCCATGCTCATGTATTGGAATAAATATTGTTAAAATGTCTATCTTGCCCAGACCAATTTACACTTTCAGTGCCATCCCTATAAAAGATCATTGGCATTTTTCAATAATTCAAAACAATTATCATATGGTTCCACTCATATGTGGAATGTAAGGAATAGCCTGGAGGACAAAGGGGAAGGGAGGGAAAACTAAATGGGAAGAAATCAGAGAGGGGAACAAACCATGAAAGACTCTGGACTCCAGGAAACAAACTGAGGGTTCCAGAAGGAAGGGGGATAGTGGGTTGGGGTAACCCCATGATGGATATTAAGGGGGGCATGTGTGGTGATGAGCACTGGGTGTTGTACACAACTAATGAATCGTTGAATACTACATCAAAAACTAATGTCCTGGGGCGCCTGGGTGGCTCAACGGGTTAAAGCCTCTGCCTTCGGCTCAGGTCATGATCCCAGGGTCCTGGGATCGAGCCCCACATCGGGCTTTCTGCTTGGCGGGGAGCCTGCTTCCTCCTCTCTCTCTGCCTGCTGCTCTGCCTACTTGCGATCTTTGCCTGTCAAATAAATAAATAAAATCTTTTAAAAAAGAGAGAGAATAATAATGAGAAAGCAGCTTTTCTCTCAAGTTAACATCTGATGAAGATCAGATAGAATAAAAGAGTGCTTTGTCAAATGAAAATCATATATAAATAAAACAATATGTGTTTTTTCTTACAAGCTAGAACTCCCCAAACTGATCTAGAAACTTTTTATACTATAATCACAATCAAGATTACTGTAGCTATAGTTTTAGAAAAGTGCACTGTTCAACCTTTGTCCTCCTTGACTTAAGTCAGTGTGATCAAGATGCAGAACCTTCACAAGGATGCCTTCTAATTTTGGCACATGTAAGAGAAATAGAGGAGTGATCACAGGACTGTCAGGAAGAGACTTTGGGTCTTGCCTCACCAAGGCTTCAGCCTGCTGCCCTCAGAGGACAAGGCCTTTCCACCCCTCATCCTCTTCCTCTTACACCTGTAGCAGCCCAGTATCCCTCAATCCATAACCCGCTTCCCCGCTATAATGTTTCTCCACAGATAATATGATAGGTTTTACTTACATAGTTTTCTTACCTGTTTCTTCTGAAGACAATCTAAGACAAGACAATCTAAGCTCCATGTGGGAAAATATTTTTGTCTATTTTCTTTTTTTTATTAACATATAATGTATTATTTGCTTCAGGGTACAGGTTGGTGAATCATCAGTCTTACACAATTCACAACACTCACTATAACACATAGCCTCCCCAATGTCCATAACCCAGCCACCCTATCCCTCCCGCCCCCAGCAGCCCTCAGTTTGTTTCCTGAGATTAAGAGTCTCTTATGGTTTGTCTCCCTTCCCTGTTTCATTTTCAATCCTCAGGACTAGAAAAGCCCCTGTTGGATGACTCTCTCTATTTGCTAGGAGACAAACTGATGAGGAATGAGGATATCAGATTAGATGATCTGGAATCAACTGCTTTAACCATTCGAATCCTTGATTTAGTCATGAGATAATTTCACCATGTAGTCTCATTGCCCAAGTGAACTATAAAAATTACTTCCAGGGCTGTCTAGGTGGCTCATTTGTTTAAGCAACTGACTCTTGACTTCAACTCAGGTCATGAACTCAGGGTCATGAGATTGAGCCTCACATCGGGGTTTTCTCTGTCTGCCTCTCTCCACATTTTTATCTCTAAAAGAATAAATAAATAAATAAATAAATAAATAAATAAATAAATCTATCTTTTTTTCTTAAGAAATTGCTTCCACCACCTGTGAGCTTAACAAAAGTGACCAAGGTTCAGGCTAGACAGAAAGAATTTCTGATACATGAAAATAAATTACATCTTAGCTCTTATAGTAGAAATGGCCAATTTTTTCACTTACATAAAATTTATATTCCAATGTATATTAAAATTGTTAGTAGTCAGAAAACTTCTCTTTCTCTGTAGACCCAAAGGAAGAAGATAGGTAATTTAAAATTAAGGCTTTCGTGACTCTCTGAAAGAATGATAGGAGGGAATCCTGGGACCTTATCCCACTCCTTGAGGATCCTAGCATTTCAAAGAGGAAAGAATCTGGCAATCCTTCCCAGAGCCAGAGATGGGTCAGATGATTTTTCTAAATTCTCTGTTGCCTAAAATGCCTTAAGATTAGATTGGAAGTTTGCAATCTCTCCACTGGGCATTAGAGAGGAACAAACTGACTGAGTATTGAGTCCTTGCTTCCATATCAAAGCCACATTGTTATCTGTGGAGAATGGGGAGCAGTTGTTTGTCCCTGCTGAAGAATGGGACAAGTGTTTTAGCAGAATGAAGTTCAGACAAAATGACTAATGAAATTCAGACTAGACCCCAGGGGAATTGCCAGTAACAACCATAAAACAACATGATCATAATAACTGAACAAGATGCTATGGTAATTGCTGATTTGGAATGCTAGCAAACTAAAAAAAAAAAAAATTAAGTTAAAATAAATAAAAATAAAAATAAAAATTTCTCCATAGAATTCAAAGAGCTGTGAGTCTAGAACAACTTCAGGGATTCACGGCAATTCAGAAATATTCTTAAATGTGACATACTCTTGTCAACAGGGTAAAGGATGGGGAGTAGAAAGGAGTAATTATTCCCAGATTATCAGTTTTCCCAGTTCTTAACCAAGAAAGGGTATTATTTGGAACACCACACCCCCTCTGTGTGGCTATATCCTTTGGAGTGCTATGAAAGTGCTGAAATAACACAGACAGTTGAAATCATGGGGTGTCTCCATTTCAAAGGGGACATCAACAGAAGAGGTCTTCTGTTGAGACATGAACTATGTGTTTGTAGCTCTTAGTGAAAAAGAAGGAAAACAGAGGCAGAAGTAAAGAGAAAGGTCAGCTAGGTCCTCTGAGACTCCAGGCTTGGACCCCAGGGTCAGATCCACAATCATATTCAATCTGCAGAAATACATGATCATGACTTGTGTTGTTAATTTTTACTATTGTTATACATAATAATAATTAACTATTATTACTGATGCAAAACCATTTTTAAGACGAATGTCCCTCTCATGTTCCAGTCACTATTCCACATGCTGGTTAGTAATTTTATAAATGCCTGAAGTTTCCACAACATTGCACTAAGGAGAATGTTTTCAATTGCATATGCTGGGGGTGGTTCTCAAACTGACTACAATAGTCATGGAATGGACATGATTGTCTCATAGGCCTGGGAAGGTTATAGGGAGAGCTGTCTTCAACTGAGGCTTTAGCTTATACCGCAAATGATGGGATAAAAGGACTTTGTTCATTCCATTTCTTGCCTCTGGTTCTTTGATGATGGTCCTATTTTCCATGAGTTTTGCCTTTTATTCTCTAAGAAAGGGCTTACACTCAATCCTGGGCTCAAATCTTCCCCCACTACATATAACATGAAGAGTGAATCTCTTTCCTCTATTTCAGTTCAAAACTACTGGCTTTCAGTCTGCTGGATCAACCTAAATCACTGTCCCTCATGCACCCCTCCATTCCTGAACAATCAACTGGGACTGAAGATTTAAGACTCACTCACTGGTTTATTTAGGTTTCAGTCACAGGCTCCACCCTTGGAGACCTGGGTAGATTCAGCTTCCCCAGAAGAACGAGGAGCCATCTGTAGATATGTGGAACTCAAATGTTAATCAGGATAGGCTCACTCAGGAAAAGGGAAATTCATCTTACACAGCTCAACTACCAAATATCGACAGAAGACATTTCATGTATTTCACAGTGCAATCCTAACATTTAAGTAATAACATTCTCCTGAAAAAACTGTGAGACAATTCTCATTGGTTGCATATTTGTGAAAAAGAGGAAAATAAAATTCAAACTATTCTATGACATGTCTAAGTCCTGATTTAGTTGGGGGTCAAGGGCCCCCAACTTCAGCTAGCCATACCTGTGAATGGTTCACAGAAGTGGCCTTCCTAAATGAACTTTTCAGTAAAAGCATCCAGTGTTATTTTTTCTTCCAGTTTTATGGAGAGATAAATAACATGTGACAGTGCATAAGTTTAAGCCATAGAACATAATGGGTTGATATCTGTATATTGCAAAATGATCACCACAATAAGCCCAGTTCACATCCATCACCTCACATAGTTATGATCTTTTTCTTATAATGAGAAACTTTGAAGACCTACTCTTTTGGCAACTTGAACCTACATATACAGTATGGTTAATTTAGTTACCCTGTTGTACATGATTCCTGAGAACTCCCTTATCTTATACCGGGAAGTTTGGACCTTCTCACCATCCTCACCCATTTTGTACTCATCTTCTGCAATCACCAATCTGTTCTCTATAACTGTGAGTTCAGTATTTCAATTTTCATCATTCCACATATAAGTGAGATCATACAGTATTTATTTTTCTCTTTATGACTTATTTCATTTAGCATAATGCTGTTGAGGTCCATACATGTTATCATAAATAGCAGGATTTCCTTCTCTTTTGTGGCTGAATAATATTTGTACCTATATCACATTTCCTTAATCCATTCATCTGTCAGTGGACACTTAGGTTGTTTCCATGACTTATTTGGTCTATATAAGGCTCCAGGGAACATGAGGGTATAAATATCTTTTCAAGATACCCACCATTTGCATCAACATGAATGGAACTGGCGGGGATTATGCTAAGTGAAATAAGTCAAGCAAAGAAAGACAATTACCATATGGTTTCACTCATATGTGAAACATAAGGAATAGCATGGAGGACCGTAGGTCAAGGGAGGGAAAACTGAAAGGAAGGGCATCAGAGAGGGACACAGACCTTGAGAGACTCTTGACTTTGGGAATTCAGAAGGGAGGGGGTGAGGGATTCAGAAGGGAGGGGGTGAGGGAATGGGGTAGCCAGGTGATGGGTATTAAGGAGGGCACATGTTCTGAAGAGCACTAAGTGTTATATGCAACTGACAAATCATTGAACACTACATCAAAAACTAATGATGTACTATAAGTTAGCTAACTGAACATTAAAACATTAAAAAAAAAAAAGATAGTGACTTGTTACCCAGAGGTGGATTTGCCAGATCTTATGGTAGTTGTATTTTTAATAATTTGAGAAAACTCTATACTGTTTTACATCATGGCTACAGCAATTTTCATTCCACCAATGTTACATGAGAGTTCCCATTTTTTTCATGTAATCAGTTAACACTTGAGTCTTGTCTTTTGATAAACGTTATAATAGGTCTTATATCTGGTCATAAATCTGGTAAGTTTTGTGATTTTTTTATTCCTTCAGGATTTCTTTTGCTATACACATAAATTATAAAATAAACTTGTCTATTTCCACTAAAATACCTGATAGGATTTCTTATTGTTTTCAAACTATATATCAATTTGAAAATAATGCACTTATTCACATTGTCAAGTCCATAGACATGATCTATCCCTCTGATTTGAGCTTTTCTTTGATTTATGTCAATAATATTCTCTTTTTCTTAGTGGAGAGCTCTGCAAAGGTTTGATTAGATATGTTCTTCCTTATTTCATCCATTTGAATCTACAATAATTTCATTTTTAAATTAATTTTGTTGTTTTATTTCTGGTAAAACCAAAAAGGAAGGAAAATGCTTTTATACTTCAACTTCATAACAAGTTGTGTGGCTAAATTTTTAGTAATCTCAATTAATTATCTTCGATTTTCTATGTATGACATGTGTTCTACATAAATGATGTAATTTTAATTCTTCCTTTCCAAACCTTCTACCCCTTCTTTCTTTTTTCCTCCTTTATTGAACTTAGATATTCACCATACTCGATATCAAACAAAAAGGGAAATATTGTTCCAAAGCTAGTAAAACTCTTATCACATGTACTCAAATGATCTTATATCTAAACACAGGAGGAGTCTGAAATCAATCACATTACTTCTCTGTTCCTGCATAACAAATGACCACAAATTTGGTGTGGTTTAAGAAAATACACATTTATTATCTCATGGATTCCAGGGTGAGGATTTCAGGTACTAACAACATGGGTCCACTCCACAGGGTCTCACAAAGCTATAGGCAAGATGACAGCCAAAACTTGTTTCTTTCTGGAGCTCTGGATCTTACTGCACATCACCTGGCTGTTGATAGAATTCATTCCATTATTGTGGATGTTACAGAATGTTAACATGGGTGTAAAGTGAATGTTTGCTTCTTCGAAGTCAGCAGGAGAATCTCTCTCTCCAATCTATGAGCAAAACGTAATCAAGACAATGACATTATATGAACTTTGCCATGTTCTATTAGTTAGAATCAATTCAAATGTGCCATGCACTCAAAAGGAATGGATTACCCAAAGCATGGATCATTGTGGCTCACTATAGAATGTGCACACCACACAATGAAGTCTCCTAAAGATGAAGTGTGTAAACCTGGCAATTCACAGACCTGTACCCCTGGGGATAAAAATATATTATATGTTTATAAAAAATGAAAAAAAGAAAAAAAATAAAGAAAAAAAAAATAAAGTAGCTCCAGCCCTGGTGTAATACTTTGGGCCTATTTAGACATTAAAAAAAAAAGGGTGAAGTATGTTTTCACTGTCATGCCATATTGGAGTTCTCAGGGAAAGCCTGGATAGCTACATCTCAAAACTCTACAGGAAGAATTCCATCATCAAAAGATAAGAGTCCAATGGGATGCCTGGGTGGCTCAGTTGGTTAAGCGGCTGCCTTCGGCTCAGGTCATGATCCCAAGCATCCTGGAATCCAGTCCCACATCAGGCTCCTTGCTCAGCAGGAAGCCTACTTCTCCCTCTGCCTCTGCCTGCCACTCTGTCTGCCTGTGCTCGCTCGTTCTCTCTCCCTCTCTCTCTCTCTGATAAAAAAAAAAAAAAGATAAGAGTCCAAGAGATCTTTTACATCCTTGTCAGTGAATATGCCTGAATTCCATCAAGGCAGGACTTCTAATTAGAGAAGGCATGCCCAGACATCTTCAGTTCTGTGGATCAAGGAGATCACTGGTACTGAGCAGGCATTAAAGTGAAAAAGTTAATTGTAGGTATTGACAGAATGTCCCAAAATGACCAACAGAATCCTAAAGCAAGACCACACTCTGAGACAGAACAGAAACGTGACTGTCACCTGCCATTAAGGGAGAACCTGAGTAGCACAAGAAAGGCACAGTGAAATTGTACTCAGGCGAAGGGACTGATGGGCAGGTACTATCCAACTGAATGGACCAAATCTGTTCTTGAAACAATCCATACTTAAAAACAACTTACCTGTGGTTTAGAAGAGAATAACCATTTTTATCAGGTTCCCCAGATATATAGGCAATAAGTGGGAGACAAACAAAGCCTAAAATATGAAATAAAACTTCCTGGAGAAAACAGCACAGCAAGGATGACATTTTACTAAGGGCTGTTTGGAACACTTGCTTCTGAGTTTCCTTCTGTGATGGTTTTCCATTGTTGCTGTCACAAATTTCCACAAAGTTAACATCTTAAACCAATACACATCTCATAATTTCCCTGGATCAGAATTTAGTGCACTACTTGGCTCAACTGGGTTCTCTGCTTAGGGTCTCACAAGGCAAACACCAAGGCAGAAAGAATTGTGTTCCTTTCTAGAGACCCTGGGGAAGAATCCACTTCCAAGATGATTCGCGTTGTGGAAGAATTCACTTCCTGCTCAGGTAGTCCCCTTCACTGTCAAATATGCAAAGGCAAAGTGAACAATTTATGTGTCTCATATATTTCTGCTTTCTACCTCTGCCTTCCTCTTTTGCTTTTAGAGACTCACATGATCACATTGGGCTCAGCCAGATAATCAAGGAGAATCTCCCTGTTTTAGAGTCAACTGCAGTAACCTTCATTACTCTAATATCTCTCTTGTCATTTAACAAAATATATTCATCAATGTGTGATCTCATCATATTTATTGTCCTGGGGAGTGGGACCTGAGACCATTTTGGAGGTCACTCTACTGCCCACCTAAACTTCTACCTATACATATGTGTGTGAACACATATACATACATATTCATATATATGTATGTATATGTAGTTCTATGAAGACAGTCAATCTGCATGAATCATGTCACCATTGTTCTAGTTGCTCAAGTACAAGCCTTCAAAACTACACCTGACACCTCTTTTCTTTCACAACCTATATCCAACTTGTCAACAATCCTTGAGCTCCACCTCAAAATACACCAAGACAGAGACAACTTCTCCCCACCTCCATGTTCTCCAGGACCTGGTCAGTACTCTAGGTGGCCTGAAATAGCTTTCTATGCTTTGTCTGCATATACACTGTCTCCCCATATTCTGCCTTCAGGAAATTATCCATAATTATCATATGACAATGTTAATCCTGTCATGTAATTCCTCTGCTCTCAGCCCTCTAAGCTTTACACTCTTTCAGCAAAATCTGAAGTCATGATTGCTGACAAGCTGTGCCTTACCTAGACTTCCATAAATGACAGCCTTGTAGGTGGTTAGAGTCAGAGTATATATGGCTACAAATCAAGAGTGGGAAGTGGAAAGAATGGAGCCAGCTAAAAATGAGTGTTCAATTTTATTTCTGAGACCAGAAAAATTTTGTTAAAAAATTAACCAACACAACTGATAGTGGGTAACTAGCAATGAACTGTGGTTAGCTTGTGACTGTGGTGGAACAAGACAAAAACAAAACCACTCCCTAATCATGAATGAACCCACTGTCACAGGACACTGTGCCACTACAAAAGTAATCAAACATCCCCCTCAGCTAAGAACATGTATTTATTTACAGCCCCTCTCTCAATAACAAATCTTTATGCCAGATTCATTCCTCTCACTCCTTAGACAAAAAATTTTCAGATACCTGAAACTCCAGGTTCAGAAGTCCTCCTTAAGTAACTCCAACATTGGGACATCTGGGTGGCTCAGTGGGTTAAAGCCCCTGCCTTCGGCTCAGATCATGATCCCGGAGTCCTGGAATCGAGCCCCACATCAGGCTCTCTGCTCAGCAGGGAGTCTGCTTCCCCCTCTCTCTCTGCCTACTTGTAATCTCTGTCTGTCAAATAAATGAATAAAATCTTTAAAAAAAAAAAAGTAGCTCCAACATACACATAGGGAAGAGTTATAAGAATCCTATATTTAGAAACAAACAAACAAACCAAACCAAATCAAAACTCCCTTAGAAAACTGAAGAGGGAAAACTTCCCAAGTTGTTTTTATGAGACAAGCATAACAGTCCCAAGCCCAACAAAAATACTAAAAATAAATTATATAACATATCCTTCATGAATTTCACTCCTTATACTCACAAACAAGGCAAACAAAATAAATAGCTTTAACAAAATCTAATATGAAAAGGGAAGCAGCAGGTGGAGTGTATCCAAGGAATGCAAAGTGCAGTAACATTTGAATGTTAACTAGTGGGATCCATCCATTTAACAGAATAAAGGAGAAAACACATGTAATCTTCACAACTGGAACACAAAAATATTTCTGAAGAATCAAAACAGTTAGTCATGTTGAAAAACAGAGATTGGGGAAGAAAACTTTGAGTAAATTAGAAATAGTAGAAATTTCTTCAGTCTGCTAAATGGCATCAATAAAATGTTACAATTAATAATATAAACAATGTGGGGCACCTGGGTGGCTCAGTGGGTTAAAGCCTCTGCCTTCGGCTCAGGTCATGATCCCAGGGTCCTGGGATCGAGCCCCTCATCCAGCTCTCTGCTTAGCAGGGAGCCTGCTTCCCCCTCTCTCTCTCCCTGCCTGCCTCTCTGCCTACTTGTGATCTCTGTCAAATAAATAAATAAATCTTTAAAAAATAATAATAATAATATAAGCAATGCAAAAGCCCTGAATGCTTTCCCCTAACATCAGGAATCAGAATTTGGTAAAGATCTTTGCTCTTATCCCCTCTAGGTAAACTTTATAAAGATCTTAGCCAGGGGACGCCTGGGTGGCTCAATGGATTAAAGCCTCTGCCTTCGGCTCAGGTCATGATCCCAGAGCCTGGGATTGAGCCCCGCATCAGGCTCTCTGCTCAGTGGGGAGCCTGCTTCTCTCTCTCTCCCTCTCTCTCCTTCTCTATCTCTCTGCCTGCCTCTCTGCCTACTTGTGTTCTCTGTCTGTCAAATAAATAAATAAAATCTTTGGAAAAAAAAAAAAAAAGATCTTAGCCAGTACAATTAGGAAGGGAAAAAAGAACAGAAAAAAACTTTTAAGGGCTCAGAAACAACGAAGTAAATTGACTTTCTTTCCAGATATATGGTCAGGCACATATACACCCACAGAGACATACACAGAGAGAGACACACATGCAAAAAACACCTGCTAGAAAAAATAACCTAAAGTGACATCATAAAATTGAAAGTCAACATTTTAAAAATCCATTATATTTTCCACATGTTAGCAATGATTAAGGAGGCAAATGAACATTTTTAAAACGTTACCTAAAACAACATGAAAAGGATGCCCTGGGTGCTCAGTCAGTTAAGCATCTGCCTTCAGCTCAGGTCATGATCACAGGATCCTGGTATCAAGTCCCATATGGGGCTTCCTGCTCCGGGGAGCCTGCCTCTCCCTCTCCTTCTGCCTGCTGCTCCCCCGCTGGTGTTCTCTCTCTCATTTTCTCCTCTGTCAAATAAATAAAATCTTTAAGAAAATAAAAAATAAAAATGTGGAAAATATATATTTATTTATGGACAAATTTATCCAAAAATATGACAGACTTCAACAGTGAAGCTACAAAACATTGACAGAAGTCAAATCACCAGAATAAATGTACATACATTTTGTTCATGTCTTAGAAAAAACAATAATGTTAAAGTATCAATTTATCATTAAACACACCAAAAGCTAATGATGTACTATATGCTGACTAACTGAACATAATAAAATAAAAAGGTATCAGTTTTTATCTACACAACTAAAGAATCATTGAACACTACATCAAAAACTAATGATGTTATGGTTTAGTTTATTTGTGGAGCATAAGGAATAGCACAGAGGACATGGGGAGATGGAGAGGAGAAAGGAGTTGGGAGAAACTGGAGGGGGAGACAAACCATGAGAGACTGTGGACTCTGAAAAACAATCTGAGGGTTTTGGAGGGGTGGGGGGTTGGAGGTTGTGTGAGCCTGGTGGTGGGTATTATGGAGGTCACATATTGCATGGAGCACTAGGTGTGGTACATAAACAATGAATTCTGGAACACTGAAAAGAAATTTTTAAAATAAATAAAAATTTTTAAAAAACTAATGATGTACTATATGTTGGCTAATTGAACTTAATAAAGAATAAATAAATAAACAAACAGGCAAATTAAAAGTTTTTAAACATTTTTCTTCATCAAAAAAGAATACATCTTCGTTTGGATCTCATTCAATATGTTGGCAGGATTTTTTGCATAAACTGACAAACAGTTTCCACAATATACATGACAAAGTTAAAAACTGACATGTAGTTAAAACCACCTTGAGAAAGAACAGAGTTGAAAGAATCATACCATGTAATTTCAAACTGATACAGCTACATTAATCAAATCACCGAGATATTGACCTAGAGATGGAGAGGTCTGTGGAATAGACAGAGAGTCTAAAAATACACCACATGTATACAATTAATACATTTTTGACAAAAATTCTATGGCTACTCAATAGAAAAAAGAAAAGTCTCTCAACGAAGTATACTGAATAAAAGTACTATTACCTGCACAATTAAAGAAATAAACCATGATTCTTACATTTTACCATACACAAAAATCAAAGGCCTGATCATAAAACATAACGCTATAAATCATGTAGAAGACCAAAAATTGTGTCTTTTTAAACTTAAGGGATATTAACAATTTTTAGACAGAAAACCAAAAAAAAAAAAAAAAGCCCTAACTGGAAAAAAAAAATTGAAAAACTGGATTTTATCAAAACCATTATGTTTTATTTACCATCCTTGTCCATTAAATAGTAGATCCTAGTAGTAGCAACCTTTGTAACCTGAGAAGAAATACATTCAAGTGGACCAAATGGATGAAGAATTGGATGTTCCAAACATTCATTGCATCTCCAGGGTTGCTCCTTTACAAGATAAGCAAATTCTAGAGAAGAACAGGTGCCAGGTTAACACCAGTACTTACACCCACTACAGAATCCTAGTGCTACTAAGAGAGTTTGGTGTGATCCACTTGCCCATATCAGCTAACTTCACCTACCCAAAACAAATATTTTCCTGTAAATATTGGGTGCATTTTCTTGTACAAATGATTACCATTGTTGTGTTAAAGGGGACTGTGTCTTCTCTAGCCCACAGTGTGGGGGAGAGGGGACCCCTTACCTGAGCTTCCCCATGTATCTCCCTTGGGACCCAGGGATGTTTAATAAGGAGCTATGTCAGCATTTCAATCCATTTTGTAGCCAAAGATTTATTTTTGTTGCAAATGCTGATGATTTTAAGTCTCCTAAATTCCAAAAGACATTTCTTATCTGAGTTCATCATACGGGTAGCTTATTTTCTTACTTGCCTGGAACCCATTTGCCTGACAATACATGCAACTCTTGGCTACAGCCCCAACAGAGTAATAGCTACATGCTTCCCTAGGGACAGGAGTCTAACACTTTGTTGGGTCCTAAATGAAGAGCTTTCAACTCTACTCTCTGGGCCAACTTAACCTTTCACTTTCTCATCAAGGTTTCAGTATCAACACATTCTGCTGCAAACTGGCTTCCAAACAGCAACATAAGCCTCAACTCAAAAACTCCCATTGGAAATTCAGCCATCCTTCTTGCCACACCCCACTCATTAATGAGACCAGGGATGTCCTTGCAATTCTATTTTCCACCCAGCAAGTAGCAACACAGCATGCTTGTGTTGTGTGGGATGTTCCCTGAACTTCTGCTACAATGCAGAATAAATTGCCACTCTATGAGTGAAAGTTCCTGTTCTGCCCATCACATATTTGACAGTTTCTTTGGCATAAACCAGAATGCAACAGAAAACCATACATTGCCTGATGCTCTTCATTGGAAGGGCTTCTTTCATCAAACATCATTGAGTTGCTAGCAACTATTTTTTAAATAGACTGACAGAAGAATATGTTTCAAGTAGTTTTTCAGTTCCAAAAACCCAAGCCAACTTTAAAAGAAATCCTATTTGATTTCTACCAATTCCTACTGATTTCTGCCAATCCGATTTCATTACAACATGACGGCAGAAACTTTTATCATATAGTCACTTCTATGAGCTCATAGTGACTACCTGGGGCCAACTCTAAGTAAATCTACTAACAGTTTTGACACAGGGTCTGATGAAATTCAGATAACTCTAATCACTTTGTGAGAAGAGGCTAATAGGGTTTCTACATAACAAGTATGATTTTGGCAAAACCAGAATAGTCCTAATAGTCTCTGACCTTGTTTATTAGCATTATCTGAAAACCCAGACAATGTGTTGGAAAACTTGAGCAATATCACTATAGCTTCAGCTGAGGTAACTTTCATGAACTTCACAGATGGGACTCAGCCTGGAATATTAGCTGACAATTTCAGCTACTCTCCAGGTGTTCTATGGATACAAAAGGTTTTCCTTCTTTGAATTTATTCCTCTGAGGAAAGACTGATCATAATATGTGCTAATTGGCCACTAGTGGTCATTAACTCCAAACCTTGTCTAACTAAATTATGGCAACATGCTAATATACACATATTTCCCTGTAGATATTCAATAAACATACACTGAGATCTAGTATCTGAAAATTCATATTATACAAGGGTGACTCAAACTCTTATGGAAATGAAGGTGTTAATTAAGTTATACCAATTATACCTATATTATATACCAAGTTATACCAATGTTAATTAAGATATACCAATTGCTCTAGGCAGGTTGCACGTCCTACGTAGCCTTGATCCCATCAAGTCCAGCTCAATCAGAACACAACCTACTCAATCTTCAATAATCTCCTATACCTCTCATCCATTGGCAGACCAGAATTGTTTTTAACTAATAAAAAAGATTTAGTGGGACAAATCCAAAAATCAATCACTTCCTTATGAAAGCATGAACATGTTGCTTTTTATGAATTGTGTACTGCTGGTAAGAACTAGGGTAAGATTAAAGATTCCCATTGAGAAAGTGTGTGAAAACTGGACAGATGTCAGAAAGGACATCACACCACTACTCACTCATATACAATATCCATCTCATTATGAGGTCAGGTGTCTAAACCTTCCAGCCAAAACCCACCAAGAACCCAACTGTAGCTCAGCAGATTGGGTTCATCATCACTGCAGTGGGGAAGAACATACACATAGTGAACTTCAGAGAAGTGCCCCAGCTTAAGGATTTAAGAAAACACTTACATAGAAATGGGGCTTGTGTTAGGTGATTTGGGGGAAGTTGTAGGAAAGCAGGCCTTGTCCTAGATTGGACACAGTCAGGAAGTATGAGTATGTTATAAATGAGGATCTTACGAAAACTTTTCAAGAAGCAGAAGAGAATGGAATGAGGCAAAGCTGAGATAGGAATGAAGCAGCACCACTCACTAGGAAAAAGGGCTCTGTGCTGTTGTGGGTTTGGTACACTAGCATTGCTTCTGTCTGCATGAAACAACACTGGGAAGTGATCCTGATCTTTTCCTCTTTCATCACAGGACTGCCTCTGATCTTCTGTGACTTTGTATGTATGCAATGGGAGAACACCATTTCCTAGCCCTCAGCCCAACTCAGCCCCTAACACCTCCAAAGACCAGCCATGCCAGGCCCATTCCCAGTGGCAAGGCTGCTCTCTTGCTTCTCACCTCCTAAGTCATTACAGAACAAAGTATAATCGTGGCTCAGTTAATAGTAGAGTTTGATGGTATCCAAAATGGACTTCATTGACTAGTAAATGTTTATTAGTGCATTCAAGTGAGAGAAAACTAGTCTCTAGTGATATGTCCAAGAAGTTTGTCTTATATTTAAAAACTGGGGACACTTGTACAAAATATAATTCACAATCACACAGGAAGGACTAGATAAAATTCAAAGCATCGCCACCTGTCATTGGGAGTGACAGAATCATTGAACAACCACTCTCTTACTGCTTAAAAATAAATGACTTTTAATGTTGCTCAGTGTTATTTTTTATTGGAAAACAGACAAAGTGATTAGGAATAAGAAAGAGATGGTACACGTGGTAAGTAGTTGAATTAAATCAAATGAGGGGGCATTGTTGCTGAGCCCAGCAGGATCAAATGTGGAAGGCCCAGGTTAATTCCATTTTAGTAATATTTCAACCCAGCAGATGCCTTAAAAAATCCAGGAAACCTGCAGGACAATAAAATATATTGTCAATAGGGTTTCAAAAAAAGATGAAGAATGTGGCTTCTTTCTTGGAAATCAGCAAGGAGACTAACAAAAGTCAAATGGCACTAAATTCCATGGAGTCAAAGGAATATGACATGTTCATCCCCCCAAAAAACAGGTTCTACAACCTAGACAGGAGCCTAGGGAAGCTTGAAGATTAGAGAGAACAGGAAGTAAGGCAATATTCATTCATTTTCCTTCCACTAGAGCACAAAGCAACCAGCCTTCTTCTCAAAAGGTATTACTCCTTTCTCACCCACCCACATTGGCTGCCATTGCACATCCTTGACCAACGTGAAAAGCAATGGCCCCAACACTGAAGACTATAAGCCATATTTGAAAATGTTTCCTCAAGACTTTAAGTACAAATCTAATCTCTCCCATATGTTCAGGGGAAAGTCTTTCATTGTAAGTTTTCCATTTCTTCATCTTTACAGTGTTTACTTGGTAGTGTCTCTGAGATTTAAATTACATTGATATGTGAATTGTATATTGAAATGTCTGGCATATGTCCACACTCAACAAATTTTATAACTGATGTTCCATGAGTGTTGAAGGACAGGAAAGACGAACCACAACTAGGAAAACTACTATCTTGAGCCTCAAAGAATGTTCAAATTCCCAAAAATATCCTAAATGATGCTCAGAAGCTTCTGCTTCAAGGAAGCATCATTTTAGAACTGTTGTCTATTTTTGGAAAAGTCTTTCAAAGAAACAGAAACTTTTTTGATGAAAAAGAAAAACGCAAGCATAAACAGTAACCTGATTCCAAGGAGAAACTTACTGTGGTCTTTTCAATGGTATTTCTACCAAGATGAATTTTCCCTATGAAATGCTAGTGTTTCAAGACCATGAAAGTAATAATGGTGGACAAGAGGTTGCAAACTCAGGCTTCTCTGAGATCTATCTTACTTGATTTGTGAAATCAAAAGGAATTAGAGAAAAATGAAAACAGAGTTTTCTCGGGGCTTCACCCTCCCACCCTCCCCAACACCCAACTCCTCCTCATAAAAGAGTCTACACTAACAATAGAATCCAAGAAACAAGAAATCCAGGAGGCCCATAAAGAAATCATTTAGTTGAGGAGAACTTACTCAGTCGAGTGGTGCTTCGAGCAGCACTGGTTGTGGAGCCAGGGGCTGCAGTGGTGGCAGCTGCAGTGGTGGCCGCAGCAGTGGTGGCCGCAGCAGTGGTGGCCGCAGCAGTGGTGGATGCAGCAGTGGTGGTATCAGAGGCAGCTAAAGTTAGGAGGAAAATATACAACTGAAACACTTGCGCCTCAGGAAACAAAATTTGTCCCACCTAAGTTTGGAGGTACATTCCCCATTCTGAATTCATCTCTGCAAATGTCAATAATCCTGTCATACCCTTAGCCTGGCTACCCACTTTAGCCTCATTCTTTGTATCCTTACCTTGTAGCACTGAAAGATTTGGGTTTCCCTACAAAGACTGTGACATTAAGAGAGTATATAAGGAAATACTTTCTCCCAGGGCTGAGCACAAAACACCAAATTCATATGTGTTCTGATTTTCAGGGATTGTGGCTCAGAGGCAACAAGAGAACCCTTAGTGGGCTGAATTTCTGGTGCCCTCCCATGGGCTAATTTGAACTCTTTAGTTTCCACTGCAGCATGAATGAATGTGAGTAGTGGGGTAGACTATACTAGAGAAAAGAAGAAAGAATAAGATCATGTATCTCACATTAGACAAATAGGATCTCCTTTCTTTGAAAGAAGCAGAATTCCTTCCCTCAGGTTCCAGACTGAAATGGGATTATATTTGTAAGGTCTATTGTTCAACTTACTCCATCTGTTACAGAAATATCTAGGTGAGCCACATTAGACATAACAGGAGACATTAATGCTATTCTGGCAAAGATAAAGTAAGTAAATGTTCCATCAATCATCCCATGTTCACAGTAAGATTAATGGCCACTATCACTCTCTACACCTTACACCAAAGCTCCTAACAAATAGGCAGAGTCAGACCCTACATTTGTAAGTTACATTTACCTCAACAAGGGGATAGATCATTCTCCATACCCACATTCTGGCCGTGTTTTCTCAGTCCTCATTCAGGAGAGAGGACAGTGTTTTCAACTGGACCCTCTTGGGGCCATGTAAGACATATGGTTCAGTGTGTGAGATCTGACCACAGTTTATGCCCTTATGACCAAAAGACACAGGTCTCCAACTGTGGAGGACAAAAAGAGAACTCTCCCTCATGTCTTCATGAGCACAACACACATGGCGTTGGACATACGGGACACTATGGGAGAAACCCAAGAAAGGGGTTTGGTCCACAATCTTGGGTTTCAGATTACAGAAGGAAAACACACTTCAGCCTGGAGATAAAGCATATACGCCATTACAAAGAACAAAGCTTAAGGCCATCCTGCTACTTCAGCCCTACATTCTACAGTTTGCATTCCACACTCTCATGTGCTCTAATGCCCACATTTCTACAACACCTTCAGCGTCTACATTCTCTTCCATCATCTTGAGACTTATTAATCCCTCTTTTCACACTAGCCATGTATTCAGCCCAACAATTTATGGTAATCACCATAGTAAAAAGGCTTTACATGCATCTCCCTGAATTCACAGACCACAAATTCAGACCACCTTAACTTGTCATTTCTGCTACAAGACAATGAATAATAATCCACAATTTATGTCAATCCATGCCAGAGAATTTATATTCTCTAATAATGTATAAGAAATCAACACATATTTCTATGTTCACAATGAACTTTAGAAGCAGCAGTGTGGCTTCCCCAGTCTTCTGCTTTGGAGTCTCTATACCCTGTCTCATATGGCAGCTTTGAGAATAAGATGTCTGGGAAAACACTCAAGAGAGGAAGGTACAAGCAAAGACTTACCAGTAGAGCTATCAGATGGAGCACTGGTTGTAGACTCTGAAAGAGAAAAAGAAAAAATAGGTGAAAGTTGAATACCGATTTGGGGGTTAATAAGGGAAGAGAGAATATGGACAATATTGCAGGTTTTCGCAATTGAACCTTGGGCTTTCCTACACATGTTGAGCACAAAAACACGCACAGAAGATATGAAACCCACAAAACCCCACAAAAAACATAACACATCTCCATTGTGCTTTCCTGATACCAGCTTCAGATGACCTTATTAAATATGTTGTCCTGAACTAATGTTGAAGTTGCAATCTGAGTTTAAAACTGAGCAAAGACCTGAATGAATTGTCAAAGCCTAAGAGTCCTCTCTATCTTGAGTGGTCAGGCAAAATGGGAATGGAACAGGGTAGTGGAGTAGAGGGGGCCAGCATTCTAAGCCCCTCCAAACCCACATCCACACAGAATTTATATCATGATGTCTCCTTGCTCCACCTTATTTAAGGTAAGTATCTTTACTTACGGCCTGAGACCAGAAAGGTGGAAACTGCCACCAGTACCAGCATCGCCAAGACCTTCATCCTGGTGAATTGATTAGCAGGGAGCACAGAGAAGAAAGTGTCAGAGCTCAGGAGGATGTAGGACTCTGACTCCAGCAGGCCACATCCTGACATTATATAGGCAAAGGGCACCAATCAGGAGTTGCCAGATCAGAATCTGGGCCAAATAATTTTAAGAAATGTTGGTATTCAGAGAAACCACTGGAGAGTCAACAGCACAGCCAAAGTTCCTTTGGAAAGATCGCAACTTCAGTCCCTTGATTCTGACACAGGTTTCAGGTCAAGAGTTTCTCATTTGAACATTTGCCAGAAAACAACTTTGTTTCCAGGCTTCCTCTCACCTTGTATGATAGAATGGCACCGTGATTACCTCCTCTGCTGACAAGCAGGAGGAGTCAGATACCAAGCCTTGCAGGATTGCTGAAACCTGCAATGCTCCTTTCATACACATTAGATGTTGGACACCTTTCTTAGCCCTAGGTTTCCCAAAAGCAGAATCATCAGGGAATGGCAGCTGCTTTCAGAACTGTCCACCTAGGTCAGGCTGTACCTTCCTCCAGCAATGGCCTCCCTCATGTACATGTAGGTAGTGTCATCTGACATTCATACACAGTGAGCCCACACTGATAGGCTCTCTACGAATTTAATCACTTCTTGTGGAAAAATTCACAAAGAGAAAGAAGATAGAAAATGAAACAAACATTTGTTAATTAAGACAGGCATTGAATCAATACATTCATGCAATAAATATTTATTGACTGCTATACTTTAGAGAAATGGCAATGAATAAAACACATAAAAATGCTATATGACACATACAATTATGGGAATTCACCCACTGAAAGTAAACAGAAAGGAAGAAAGGGATAGAGAGAAGGGAGTACGGTGAAGGGAAATAGTGTGTTGTTTGTAAAATGATGAGGCCTAATAAATAATAATACAAGAAAGAAGAAAGGAGAGTATCACTGCAGACAGGAAGTAAGGTTACAATCTTAGATAAGGTATTCAAAAAAAGCAGTATGGGAAACGTATATCAGAACAAAGCCTTGAAGATGCTGAGGAACCAATCCTGCTACATCTCAGGAAAGTGTGTTCCCAGGAAAGGAAAAAGTAGGTGGAAGTCCCTTACTCCTTCACATCTGTCTTTAGGTGCTGAGTAGGGCCCAACACTGCACCACAGCTTGTCAAACTACTTGCCCTTATTTGTCACACACCCCAGCTAAGTAAATGTGACAATATTAACTCCAGATTCACATCACAACCAAGTGTGGGAACCATCCAGGTCTCCAACAAAAGGTACTGGACATGTCTTGGAAGACTTGGAAATGATGAGAAATCACCACCATCTAAATGTTCCTTTACAGTTAAATGGCTCTAACACTTAAACAGTTGTTTCTGTTCCTACAGAGAATGCTTTTTAGTAACATACCCTCAATGGAAGAATCTCTGTCCTATGGAACATCATTCAACAAATACTTCCTCTTTTAATTGAAATATACTTGATATTTAACACTGTGTAAATTTAAAGTACACTACACATTAATTTGCTAGATTCGTATGATTGCCATTGGAGAATTAAGTACCACCTCTATCATGTTACATAATGATCATTTCTTTTTATAGGTTGGAATAATTAAGTTCTACTCTCCTAGCAAGTTTGAGGATTAACACAAAATATTATTGTCTATATTGTGCCTATCACTATATTGTGCATTAGATCTCTAGGGCTTACAAATCATCAGGGCAATCCAAGTCAAAATCACACTGAGATATCACCCTCACACCTTTTAAAATGACTGTCATCAACAAAACAAAAGATAAAAATTGTTGGCAAGCTTGTGCAGAAAAGAAAATCACAGTATACTGCTGGCGGGAATGTAAACTGGTGCACCCACTATGGAAAAAAATATGAAAGTTCCACAAAAAATGACAAATTGATCTACTATGTGTACCAGCAATCCACCTTCTCAGAATATGCCCAAAGGAAATGAAAACTTGATTTTGAAGATACATCTGCCCTCCCATGTTTATTGCAGCATTATTCAAATAGCTAAGATAATGGAAACAACCACATGTCCATCAGTGGGTAAATGGATAAGAAAGAGGTGTGTGTGTGTGTGTGTGTGTGTGTGTGTGTGTGTGTGTATACATATATACATATACCTGTATGAATATACATAATATATAATTTAGACATGAGGAAGAAGGACAGCTGCCACTGCCTACAAGGATAGACCCTGAGCACATTATGCTAAGTGAGATAAGTCAGAGAAACACAACTGTTGCAAGGTATCACTTATACACGGATTCTAAAAAAACCAAACTCATAAAAACAGATGTTAGAACTGTTGTTACCTTGGATGGGGTGGGGAGTGACAGGACAGATGTTGTTTAAAGGTACAAACTTACAATAATGAGTGAAAGAACAACCCAGAGAGCTCTTCCTTCTTTTGAGTGAGTATCTGGAGCACAAGAGCCTCTCTGCTTGACAAGACATGCTGCGGGTCCTCATCAAGTAGATCAGAAAATGCAGTGGAAATCACTGAGAAGGTGCTCTGCACTCCGAGAAAAGGGGATGTCCTGGTCCTAGGTAACTTCACTTCTGCCATTAGGCACCTACTTGAAACTATGGTGGAGAGTTAATACTCAAAAAAAAAAAAATCAAAACAAAACATATTCCAAAGAAAAAGAAACAAACTCCCCTTCCCCAAAACTTAGTATTTTCATAATTTTCATTATAAAAATTAAAATAGATGTGTAAGAATTAGAAGTAAAACTCATCATATTTTCCAATACAATAAGATAACTGTCATTATTACTTTGGTAATGACACATCTCCTAAACCTTTAAATGTGTATGTGATCACATGCTTCTCCATGCCTAGCATTCCATTCTATCACTGTTCCCACCACCAAAAAGCACATGTTAAATGAGTTTGTCCATTTGCAAGTGTGTGTCTATACAACGTGTGTCTCTACAAACATATCTCTGTATTTGTGTCTTACAAAATGGTTTTTAAAAATGGCATTTTATTCCAGACCATTCTCTCTTTGTTGTACATTCAACTCTACTTCCTAGAAACCCAAGTCAGTCACTGCACATCTACAGCATCCTTCTCACTGGCTTTCCTATATCATCATTTACTCTCCCTGTTGGTGGGAATCCAGATCATTTCTAGTGTTTTGGTGCTACTAGTCATGAAGCCATTCATATCCTTTGGACTGTGTCCCTACATACAAAAGTTGCTATAGGTCTCCAGAGGGTTTTTTAATAAAATCATATGTATAATTTAAATTGGATAGATATATTTAAATTATTTTCCCAGATACTATATATTTGTTTTTATTTTATATATAAATACATTTATATCTTATATTATTTCTATTTATTTATATTACATTTATATTTATTTATTATTTATATAATATTTCCCAATATTAAAAACTAATATTGACAGATAGAATATAGGAGCATGTTTTTCCTACCCTCTCTCACAGTACTAACTGTTATCCAGATTTAACTCTGTGTATCTGATATGTCAGAAGCAATATTTGTCTTGCTAATTTGCATTTCCTAATTATAGCACACTTGAGCATACTGATCTATTTGTTCTCCATTTTAGCTTTCACTCTAAGGTTTTGCCCAATAACATCTGTTAACCTCTCTGTATTCAGTTCTTATCACTTAAGGCTTATACCAGATGAGTAATATTACCATTTTCATCTTTCCTAAAATCACAAGTTTTCCAATATAACACATATGTTTATTTTATTCACAATATACTTTTTTTAGATGTTTTATTCAAGGATTGCTTTCATATTTATTATAGTTTTTATATTAAACAACTTGAGAAACATGTAATGGGGTCATCTTAAATCACCAACACATTAATGCTCCTGCACACAGAGATCAGAGCTCTCTAATCCCTGATTTTTCCAATGATCATGAGGTTGGCCCTGGTCCCCACTGCACACTCTATTTGGAGCATATTTGAAAGGGAGACTAGCTCTGAGACCAAACCAGAAAAGCAGTTTCACCTGAAGACAGGTTCTAGAGTAAAGCATCAAGGACTCAATCCAAAACCAGACCCCTCTCTCCCACTGTACACTGCTCAGAGGTAGAAGCCTCTGCAGCCATCCTGGGCTGCCATGGACAAGGACACACAACTGAGTCTCCACAAAACAAGAGTTAACAAGACACAGATTGATGAGGAGTGAAGAGACGTCCTAGGGCAATGGGAGTTCCAGTAGGATTGGGAGCTAGCGCCAAATGGGAACATCTTGTCCCATTCTGCCTTCAGGGAGCTGAGGCACACACACAAGTACACAGTGACTCCCCAGCATTAGAATCCTGAAAGTGTACCAAACACCAGATAGACATGCAGCCGGTTTCTATGTGTTCAGTACATGTGACTACTGTCATACGTCATTGCCTTTCAGTCTCAACCTCAACATCACCTCTTCAGGAGAGTCTCTGATGGCTTCCAAACCAAAGTACCCCTCAGTCACAGTTACATAACTTGACTTTATTCCCATCATAATAGTTATCACTACTTGATATTTTCTTGGCTTTTTGTGTCTTTGTTCTTTGTTTGTCTGGTTTTCTGCCTCCCCTCAATAAATAAGATCTAAGGGAACAAAAGTTTAGTTTGTTCAACACTACTCCATAGGACTTAGAAGAGTGTCAAGCATTTAATAAGCTTCTGAGAAATGAATTAGGAATGTATAAATGAGTACAATAGAAATTCATATGAAAGCATAAAACAAAGGGAGAGAACTTTTCTTAAGGATCAGGGAGGGAGTATACTACAAAAAAAAAAGACAAGTGGATGTGAATGACTTCTTGGAAATTCAAACCTCAGGCTATGTGTATAAGTTATGATAAAAAATAGACAAAGAAGACTTACGCAGGCAGGAATCCCATTAAAAAAATTAAGTGAAAGTGAGTTCCAATTGTGTTTAGCTACAAAGGTACTTAATTGTCTCAAATCTCTATAATCAAAGAAATCTGGGTATACAGAGTTGCACAAAAAGCAACATGCACCCACAGAGGAAGATACAACTTCCACACACACAAGTGAAGCATATCCATCACTCAGCTGTACCTTACTTAATATCTCATAGTATTTCCTGCAGTAAAAACCCAGGGAAGTTCTTTCCAGAACTTCCAGGTGTCGTTGTTAATTATTACGCTGTCAGAAAGATCTCTCTTAAACACACATTCTCCCCGCCATTGGCTTTTCATAATCAACAAAAGGAACTTCTGAATATTTCACCAGTTCTTAATTTCCCAATCTAGTCTCATCCTACTCACAGTTTATATCAGTTCCTAACACTGCCCATCGTCTTCCCATTAAGCGTGAATGACTCCTCCCTGCTAGAAAACCCAGAGCAAACCACAAAATGTTCTCCTATGAAGCTAAACATTCAGAAGGATAGTCTCCAAATTTATTGCTTTATTTCTATCTCTGTCTTTTGAGGAATACTGCATTGTTACTTCTTCTTTTATTGTATTCTGCATACTTTTCATTTTTGAAGATCTTCCTGTCTCTCTCTACACTAGTCTAGATCTAGTCCAGATGTTTTTGTCATACTCAGTTAAATGATAGCTCCCATTATCCCTTGACCACATCCAGTCTTTGCTAACAAATGGCCATTGTTTTACTTAAATGTCAAAGACTGTTCATCATTCTCAGGCATCCAAAATCTCCTTCCTAGAAATCTGAAAACAATGACACTTAGAGAATGTCCTCACTGACATCCTAGCAAAACACCTTTCTGAATACAATGTCAGGTGCACTCTGGAATACTTAAAGGAGCCTACTTTTTCTTCCTCCTCTCCTCCCTTGACCCTCACACTTATTCCTTCAATCTTTGATCATCCCATTACCCTTCTGGACATCTGACAACACTCATAGTTCCAGTTTTCTTCCTCAAAGTGGTATCATCGAATATGGTGCAAAGCAGACCAAATTCAATCAAGTCTCTTTCTTCCTGCTCACCACCATCTACCCTGACATTTACCTTCCCGGGCTTGGATCATCACACTTGCTGGATGTTGATTTTTCACATTGGCAACTATTTGTTGAAAAACCTGCTCAGGTTTCTTGGACATTGTATAACTTTTATCTGCCATTACTATTCATTTATTTTGCACCATTGTCCAAAAAAAAAAAAAAAAAGACTTAGAGTCCTTTGATGAAAACAGACTCTGGGGAGATATTAATTTGCACCAAAACCTCAAAAACACATCTTTCAACAGGAAGTCTGCACTGCATCAAGCCTCAAGTCTACAATAATTTCATTGTAAGTGTAGACAATAGACTTGAAATCCGCATGAATTAGCCTCTTAAGAATTCATCATATACCCAACTTTTGTATCAACATGGACAGGACTGTAAGAGATCATGCTGAGTGAAATAAGTCAAGCAGAGAGAGTCAATCATAATATGGTTACACTTACTTGTGGAGCATAAGGAATAACACCAAGGACATTGGGAGATGGAGAGGAGAAGTGAGTTGAGGGAAATTGGAGGGGGAGACAAACCATGAGAGACTGTGGACTCTGAGAAACAAACTGAGGGTTTGTGGCAGGGGTTTGGGTGAGCCTGGTGGGGGGGGGTATTATGGAGGGCACGTATTGCATGGAGCACTGGGTGTGGTGCATAAACAATGAATTCTGGAGCACTGAAAAGAAATAAAATAATTCATCATTTAGAAACAAGATAGAACCAAGGAGGGAGACAAACCATAAAAGACTCTTAATCTCAGGAAACAAACTGAGGGCTGCTGGAGTGGAGGTAGGGATAGGGTGGCTGGATGATGGACATTGGGGAGGGTATGTGCTATGGTGAGTGTTGTGAATTGTGTAAGACTGATGATTCACAAACCTGTACCCCTGAAACAAATAATACATTATATGTTAATTTAAAAAAAGAATTCATCACTTATCCTTCATAGGACAAAATGTCCCCTATGAAGTACTTAAGTAGGGAATGCATAACCTGGATCTAATTATGAGGAAAAAATTTTTAAAACCCAATGGGGTGCCTGGGTGGCTCAGTCATGAAGTGTCTGCCTTGGGCTCAGGTCATGATCCTAGAGTCCTTGCATCGAGTCCCACATCAGGCTCCCCACTCTGCAGGAAGGCTGCTTCTCCCTCTCCCACTCCCTCTGCTCGTGTTTCCTCTCTCTCTGTGTCTCTCTCTGTCAAATAAATAAATAAGATCTTTAAAAAAAAAACCCAAATGAGGAAATTCTTGCCACTTTCAAAAATGGGAAGAGGAATGTATTCTTAAATTTATCAATGTCATAAAAGATTTTTTTAAGCCCGAAACAATGTTCCCAAATAAAGAAGACTAAGATGCCAAGTATTTAAATGAAATATATGATCATGTATTAGAGTAATAAAATTTTATAAGGGATCTTTCTGGGTCAAATACTGGCAGATATTGGGTACAGGTTTTAGAGGACACAAAAATATTGCATCAATGTTGAAGTTACTAAAATGAGAAACTATATTCTGGGTTTGTAAGAAAATCTTTAGTGGAAATACACACTAAAGTAATTAGTGGTAAAAAAAATATACCTAATGAACTGTTGGATCTGGCTGAGGAAATGTGGTAATTTGTAACCCACATCTTTCCTATTTGTCACAAAATTTCAGAATCTAGAGATTCCACCTGAAAAGCTGACTGAGAAACCAGTGACTTGTTCATGAAAAAAGGAATTTGACCATCAATGGCATTTTATCAAAACCTCAAATTCTTAGCAGATAACAGTGATGCATAGCATTTCTTAGTATTTGCTTTCATAAATGAATTCAATTGTTTAATAATTACATATTGCCAAACTTTAAAAGTACTGTCAGATTAGTTCCATAAATTAAACTGGCTTGCTCAGTTATAGTACAGATGTGCTGTGATGACAATGTAGATAATGTGGGTGGTTTTATTTGCACTATTTTGCTTTCTCTTAAAGTTATGTGGAAAATAATTAGTATTTTTTTGTGCTCAAACAGGATTCTCTTCTGAATTGTATCTTCCAACGATGCTTAGTAATTATTATACCCTTGTTTGTATTAAATACTTTTCGGGGCACCTGGGTGGCTCAGTGGGTTAAAGCCTCTGCCTTAGGCTCAGGTCATGATCCCAGGGTCCTGGGATGGAGCCCCACATCAGGCTCTCTGCTCGGCGGATAGCCTGCTTACCCCCCCCTCTCTCTGCCTGCCTCTCTGCCTACTTGTGATCTCTGTCTGTCAAATAAATAAATAAAATCTAAAAAAAAAAAATACTTTTCAATGAAGTTTTCTCAGTAATTAAAAAAAAAAACCTGGAACACAGGGAAACTTTGTTGTACAGTGGCATAAAAATTGGGAAATCCCTTGCCTGATGTAATGTATAATATAGAAATGTACCTAATGAAGTGTTTAATCTAGTTAAGGAGATTTCCAGGAAAAATGTCAAAAGTGTCATCAGTATTTCTTTTAGCTGCACATCATAAAATATAAATAGAGATGAGATTTTAAAGGTTGCTTTGCTAAGATCTCAGATACCAGTATCTCATGGTATCTTTCAACTAGATCAATAGGTTTTCTAAGCATTTCATGATGTGTGTCACGAATCCTTCCTATTAAAGTAGAAAGTCTCTGGGAATCATAAGGATATTGTTGCTGAAACTACTCTGGGAGTAGACAGTGAAAGTCCTGTCTAGAAGAAACAATGAATTTTAATTGCCATATATCTATTAAATAAACTGAATTCATAATACTGCATCTTCCCAATAAGTAAACTGCAGCCCTAGGTGGCTTCACCAGGACCTTCTACCTAAGATTTAGAGAAGAAAATACCAATCTTATCCAAATTCTTTCCAAATGTTTAAAAATCTATGAAAGATCTTTAATCTAAATTTATGATGCCAGTATATTCTTGATGCCAAAGCCTGAAAAAGGTATTATGAGAAAGAAAAATTATAAAATCATTATTATGATCATAAGAGCAAAAGTTATAAATAATAAATTACCAAAGTAAATCCAATAATAAATACAAAGCATTAGAGATCACCAAATTTGGTTTATTCTGGGAATAGAAGATAATTAATATTTGAAAATCAGTCAATGTCAGTATAGTAGTTTCCAATTTCTCCATAATGAATTACCATAAACAGTGACTTATAACAACGCAAATTTATTATCTTATATTTTGATATATCAGCAAGTCCAAAATGGTTCTCTGGAAACTATTATCAAGATATGGGCAGGATTGCATTCCTTCTGAAAGTTTTGGAAGAGGAAAATCAATTTCTAGAGTCTGCTCACATATTTTGGTGTGGCTTCTTTCCATTCTCAAAGTTAGCCATGGCTGTTTGAGTCTTTCTCATTCTACATCACTCACATTGACTTTTCTATCTTCTTCTTTCACATTTGAAGGCCCTTTGTTGATTATATTGGGCCTAGCCAAATAATTCAGGATAATCTCCTTACTTTATATTCATCTGATTAGTAATTTTAATTCCATCTGCCACCCTAATCTCACTTTCCAATATATGCAAGTTGAAACAATTAGGATGTGGATATCCTTCTAGATCCATCATTCTGTCTACCAAAGCTAGTCATCCAATTAACAGAGCAAAGGAAGAAAATCATGATTTTCTCAGTCTATGCATAAAAAGCATTTGATAAAATGCGATACCCATTTATTATTTTTTAATTTCTAGAAAAATATAAATAGAATTACCTTAATCAACTGCAAACATCATACTAAGGTTGAAATATTAAAGGCATTCTCCAGAGATGAAGATGGATGTCATCTATATTATCATTGTGTTAGAGATTCAACCAGGGCAATCAAGCAAGAAATGAAATGAAGGGAAAAGGAATAGATAGAAAATATGAAACTGTAGTTAATTATTTATAAGTAGCATAATTCTGTTCATAGAACATCTAAAAGAATCCACAGAAAAAAATTCAGAATTAAAAATAAACTGTAGCCATTTCCAAGATATAAGGTAAATATACAAAAATCACTGTATTTATATATACCAGCAAAAAACAATTAGAATTTTCAATTAAAACTGTGATATAACCAAGTAAATAATAATACATCTTTTAAAAGACTTTCAAAACATCTAGTAACTATGGAAAATAAACTATGAAGGGCAAACCATATCAATTAATAGGAAAATCCAGTATTATGAAGACACTGCTTTCTTCAAATTAATTTATACATGCAAAGCACTAATTTTGAGGGTCATTCCAAGCCTGGAAACACAAGACAAATGAACAGAGATTCCTCCACAAAGCTAAACAATTAAAGGAGTGATATTTTTGAGTGTTATCCTTTTTTTTATTTTGCTCTTTCTTTCTGGGAATATGGCACTATTTCTTTCCCCTCTATCATTTTTTCCTTTCCCTTTTTCTAAATTTGAAAGTCTTTCTATTTTTACTGTCCAGGTCTCTTTAAATATTTTTTCATATTCAGTTTATCCATATATCTCATTATCCCTTACCCACTTCAAACTCTGCTAACACTGTTTTATTTATATAATTTTTGCAGTTAGCACAGTATTTTTAGAACTCTAAAACTTCTTTCTTGGAAGCTTGAAGACAATTATACTCTCTCTGATTCCTTGTCAATATCCATCTGATACAGTGCCATGCTCACCCTGGAAAACTTCCAAAGTATTCTTCCCAGAACTCCTTCTACCCTCAAACCCTATCAATGTTTATCATCTTATTTGCTGAAGGATCTAGAGTGTTTACTCTGTACCCTGCTAACATTTTTCCAAAAACTGTCTTAGGTACAATACTATAGTCTGGTATTTTTTTCTGTCATCATTGTTGATCCTGAGCAAAAGAGTGCAACAGAAAGTCTGTACTGCATCAAGTCCTAAATATATAATAATTTCAAATGAAGTTTAGGGAACAGATGTATATATTAGAAAACCACGTAAATAAGCTTCATCAGAGTTAATCTACCCTGAGTAGGACTGCAAATTCAATTATGGCTCAGAATATATAAAAACAGTATATCCTTGATACTAAAAGCCAAAGCTTGAAAAGATACTAGCATAAATTCTAAGACAATCATTATCATGGTCATAAGTGAAAAAATCCTAAATAAAGTATTGCCAACTTAAATCCAGCTATAAATAAATAAAAATAACACAATTCAACCAAATCAAATTTATTTTAGGAATACAAGATAGTATTAATACTAGAAAGTCACCAGTGTTGGACATCTAATTAACAGAGCAAAGGTGGAAAACCATATGATTATTTCAAATGATGCAAAAAAATTGGTAAAATTATTACTCATAGATGACATCATAGAATTTATAAAACATAGCCAAAAATCTGCTACTAAGTCATCAAAATCAAAAAACAAATATATCATTGTGCTGGGTACAAGGACAACATACAAAAATCAGTTGTATTTATATATGCTAACAAAAAAAATTAGAATTGCTTACATGATACCTTTTATAATACCATTAGTAAAATCAAATACTCAAAAAGTCATGTAAGGGAAGATGTTCAAGACTTCCATACAAAAATTACTACAAACAAATGGAAGAGATAAACCATGCAAACAGCCTAAAAGATACAATATTGTAAGATAATAATTCTTTCCAAGTTGATTTATAGATTTGAGGAAAGTCTAGTCAAAATGTGGGCAGTTCGTTTTTGGAAACTGGCTAATAGCTTCTATGATTTCAAGGTTGTGATAGGGTGAATTTCTAAAATAGCCTCCAGGGGCACCTGGGTGGCAGTCATCAAGTGTCTGCTGTGATCCCAGTGTCCTGGGATAGCCCCGCATAGGGCTCCCTGCTCTGCAGGAAGCCTGTTTCTCCCTCTCACACTCTCCCTGCTTGTGTTCCCTCTCTCACTGTCACTGTCTCTCACTGTCTTTCTCTGTCAAATAAATAAATAAATAAATAATAAAATGGCCTCCAGGATGTACTACCTTAGTTACCAGAAACTGTGAATTTGATGAGATATCAAACCTGCACTTATTTTAAATTATATAACACAGTCCATGTTTAGATGGAGAGATTATCCAGGTGGGTCTGATCTAATTGCATGAGCCTTTAAAAGAGAGCTTTCTCAGGGGCGCCTGGGTGGCTCAGTGGGTTAAGCCTCTGCCTTCAACTGAGGTCATGATCTCAGGGTCGTGGGATTGAGCCCCACATCAGGCTCTCTGCTCACCATGTAGCCTGCTTCTCCCTCTCCCTCTGTCTACCACTCTGACTACCTGTGTGCTCGCTCTCTCTCTCTCTGTCTCTGGCAAATAAATAAATAAATAATAGACTGTTCTAAAAATGGGCATGCAAAAGAGGCAGCTGGTAAAGGCTTAGAAAAAAGTGAGGAACATGTTATTGGAAAGTGGAAGAAGAAAATCCTTCTCATGTACTGGCAGAAAGTTTGTGGAGTTGTCTCCTTCAGTTATACAGAAAGCAGAATTTGCAGATTTTGAACTTGGATACTTAGCCAAGGAGATTTCCAAGAAAATTATTAAAGGCACAACCTGGTTTCTCCTTGTTGCTTATAGTAAAATGCAAGAGGAGAGGGAATATGAGGGAAGAATTGTTAAAGAAGAGGGAACCAGGAATAGAGGATCTGGAATCTTTGAGCTGACAACATTTATATGTGATTTTGGACTTTTGGTTGATGCTGAAAATGGAATGAGAGAACCACAGGAGGAGGTAAATGTATTTTGCATTTGGGACAGAGAGAATCTTTGGAAGCCAGAGGGTAGACTGCAGTAGGCAGAATTTCTAAAGTAACTCCCCAAAGATGACTTGCCCTACTCTCTGAAGTCTATAACTATGACGAGTCATTACACTCATGATTAAGTTTATATGGCACAGTTGAACTTAACATAAGGAGATTATGTGGGTGGGCCTGATTTAATCACATGAGCTCTTAAAAAAGAAAGCTTTCTTCCACTAATGACAGAAAAGAAAGTCAGAAAGATTTGAAACTCAGAAAACTCAGTATACTGTTACTGGCTCTAAAGATGAAGTGCCACCTTGTATAAATCCTGACCTGTGCTGCTTACCCCAGACATGAATGTATTCTACACCAATGCTGGCCTCCTCCTGTATGGCTGCTTCCTTTCTTTGCAACCCATTGTAAGGCTTTATAAATGGTAAAGGGAAAGGGGGGAAAAAAAGATAGCAATGCATAAGCAACAGAAAGAGACCACAAGGAACTAAGAACAACTCCTTGCAAACAGGCAAAGGGGGCTCTTAGTCCTGTAACTAAGGACAGAATGGCCTTAATTTAGCCAACAACACAGATGAGCTTCAAAGAGGACCTCAGACTCCAGATGAGAGCACAGCCAGCTGAAACCTTGATTTCAGCGTTGTAAGTCTGAAAAGGGCTCAAAAATGCCATCCTTGACTTCAGACCCACAGAACTGGAGGATAATAAATTTTGTTATTGTTTTGTTGTTGTCTTCATTGGTTTAACAGATCAGTTATTTAATGAGGTTCTTTGTAAGAAATGTAGAACACCAGTTTCTAAAGGTAAACTCCATTTGTGGGAGAAAACACAGAGCAAAGTTAACCCTGGAGCTGAGGAACAGCTTTGAGTTTCGGCAAAATTTGCGAGTCCACAGCTTTCTTTTTTTTTTTTTTTTAAATTAACATAGAGTGTATTATTTGTTTCAGGGGTACAGGTCTTTGAATCACCAGTCTTTTTTTTATCATTTTTTAAATTTATTTTCAGCATAACAGTATTCATTGTTTTTGTACCATACCCAGTGTTCCATGCAATACGTGCCCTCTCTAATACCCACCACCTGGTTCCCCCAACCTCCCACCCCCCCCACCTCTTCAAACCCTTCAGATTGTTTTTCAGAGTCCACAGTCTCTCATTGTTCACCTCCCCTTCCAATTTCCCCTAACTCCCCTCTCCTAACTCCCCAAGTCCTCCATGCTATTTGTTATGCTCCACAAATAAGTGAAACCATATGATAATTGATTCTCTCTGCTTGACTTATTTCACTCAGCATAATCTCTTCCAGTCCCGTCCATGTTGCTATAAAAGTTGGGTATTCATCCTTTCTGATGGAGGCATAATACTCCATAGTGTATATGGACCACATCTTCCTTATCCATTCATCTGTTGAAGGGCATCTTGGTTCTTTCCACAGTTTGGCGACCGTGGCCATTGCTGCTATAAACATTGGGGTACAAATGGCCCTTCTTTTCACTACATCTGTATCTTTGGGGTAAATACCCAGTAGTGCACAAGATCCTAGCAGACAGGATCCAACAGCACATGAATCATCAGTCTTACACAGTTCACAGCACTCACCATAGCACATACCCTCTTCAATGTCCATCACCAAGCCAGCCTATCCTCCCACCCACCCCTCACCCACAGCAGCCCTCAGTTTTTTTTTCCTGAGATTAAAAGTCTCTTATGGGGACGCCTGAGTGGCTTAGTGGGTTAAGCCTCTGCCTTCGGCTCAGGTCATGATCTCAGGGTCCTGGGATCGAGCCCCGCATTGGGTTCTCTGTTCAGCAGGGAGTCTGCTTCCTCCTCTCTCTCTGACTGCCTCTCTGCCTACTCATGATCTCTCTCTGTCAAATAAATGAATAAAATCTTTAAAAATAAATAAATAAATAAATAAAAATTTTTTAAAAAGTCTCTTATGGTTTGTCTCCCTCCCTGGTCCTATCTTGTTTCATTTTTCCCTCCCTTGCTCTCCCGAACTCCCACCCTGTCTCTCAAATTCCTCATATCAGAGAGATCATATGAGAATTTTCTTTCTCTGACTGACTTATTTTGCTTAGCGTAATACCCTCTAGTTCTATCCACATTGTTGCAAATGGCAAGATTTCAGTTTTTTTTTCAAAGAAAAAAAATTTTTTAATATTTTATTTTTTATAAACATATAATATATTTTTATCCCCAGGGGTACAGGTCTGTGAATCGCCAGGTTTACACACTTCACAGCACTCACCATAGCAAACACCCTCCCCAATGTCCATAACCCTACCCCCCCAAACCCCCTCCCCCCATCAACCCTCAGTTTGTTTTGTGAGATTAAGAGTCACTTATGATTTGTCTCCCTCCCAATCCCATCTTGTTTCATTTACTCTTCTCCTACCCCCTTAACCCCCCATGTTGCATCTCCTCTCCCTCCTATCAGGGAGATCATATGATAGTTGTCTTTCTCTAATTGACTTATTTCGCTAAGCATGATACCCTCTAGTTCCATCCACGTCGTCACAAATGGCAAGATTTCATTTCTTTTGATGGCTGCATAGTATTCCATTGTGTATATATACCACATCTTCTTTATCCATTCATCTGTTGATGGACATCTAGGTTCTTTCCATAGTTGGCTATTGTAGACATTGCTGCTATAAACATTCGGGTGCACGTGCCCCTTCGGATCACTACGTTTGTATCTTTAGGGTAAATACCCAGTAGTGCAATTTCTAGGTCGTAGGGTAGCTCTATTTTCAACTTTTTGTGGAACGTCCATGCTTTTTTCCAGAGTGGTTGCACCAGCTTGCATTCCCACCAACAGTGTAGGAGGGTTCCCCTCTCGCTGTATCCTCGCCAGCATCTGTCATTTCCTGACTTGTTAATTTTAGCCATTCTGACTGGTGTGAGGTGATATCTCATTGTGGTTTTGATTTGTATTTCCCTGATGCCGAGTGATATGGAGCACTTTTTCATGTGTTTGTCGGCCATCTGGATGTCTTCTTTGCAGAAATGTCTGTTCATGTCTTCTGCCCATTTCTTGATTGGATTATTTGTTCTTTGGGTGTTGAGTGTGCTAAGTTCATTATAGATTTTGGACACTAGCCCTTTATCTGATATGTCATTTGCAAATATCTTCTCCCATTCTGTCATTTGTCTTTTGGTTTTGTTAACTGTTTCCTTTGCTGTGCAAAAGCTTTTGATCTTGATGAAGTCCCAATAGTTCATTTTTGCCCTTGCTTCCCTTGCCTTTGGCAATGTTCCTAGGAAGATGTTGCTGTGGCTGAGGTTGAAGAGGTTGCTGCCTGTGTTCTCCTCAAGGATTTTGATGGATTCCTTTCTCACATTGAGGTCCTTCATCCATTTTGAGTCTATTTTCGTGGTGGTGTAAGGGAATGATCCAATTTCATTTTTCTGCATGTGGCTGTCCAATTTTCCCAACACCATTTATTGAAGAGGCTGTCTTTTTTCCATTGGACATTCTTTCCTGCTTTGTCGAAGATTAGTTGACCATAGAGTAAGATTTCAGTTTTTTGATGGTTTTGATGGTTTTTTGTTAGTTTCAATGTTTCCAGAAAAGTCCACAGCTTTCTGACCAAACTTGCACTGCTCCATAACCTCACATTTCTCTTCTTCCCAGTTGAAGATCTCACCTTCCTGGTGTCTAGGTTTACACAGCTTCTTCTTGAAATAAGCATCAGTGAGATGCTTGGGAATTTTCACACTACTGATAGCAATTTTGGTGGAGGTGGCAATGACAGATTTCTGGTGTGTTCTTCGTAGAAACTCGATTGAGGGTCAGAGGTCCAGTCCCAAGTAACAAGCCACACTGTTCCAATGCTTCAGGAAAACCACCCTCTTGCTCCTGTAGAGTGCAGTGAAGATGATCACAATAGTGACAGGAGAGGCACCTTTGTGGCTCAGTCCGTTAAGTATCTGCCTTCTGCTCAGATCATGATCTCAGGGTTCTAGAATCAAGCCCTGAATGGAGTTCCCTGCTCAGCAGGGAGTCTGCTTCTCCTTTCTCTCCCTCTGCCCTTTCCCCCACTCATGCTCTTTATCTTTCTCTATCTCTCAAGCAAATAAATAATTTTTTTAAGGGTGCCACCAATGATGCTAGCTTGAAGTTTTCTCACGCGTTGCCTGAAATGTTTTTTTGCCATGGCTCAAAAGCTTTCAAACCACATCTTCAGTAGGATAATACCTAGGCATTTTGGGAAGTTTAGCCACTCAGGTACCACGGTTCTTGTCACCACCAGCTGGTTTTGTGACAGTAGCAGGAACCTTCTCCTTTTTCTTTTCAACTCTGGATTTAGCCGCTGACTACTTCCTGTTGTACATAGCCTTTCTGAAATACATAGCCCTTGGGAAATATCTGCCAATTCCTCAGCTAGCACAGGGCTTGGGCTGTGGTGGGGCTTCCCTTCCTTTGATGTTTTAGCTTTGAGTTTACCATTCTTCATCCTGCCACCAGCATCAGCCATCTTGGCTTCAGGTTTCTTCTCCTTAGTATCTGCCTTCTCAGCTCTTTCACATGCTATCTTGCAAGGGGGGAAAGAATGGTAAATTTTGTTGTTTTAAGACATAAAGTTTGTGTCTTATTTTGTTACATAGCAATGAGGAATTTCATAGGGTAAATATAGCCAAGATGATCATGGAAAACAAAGTTGCAAGAATTGACTAGCTTATATAAAGATTTAGTTTTTTTAAAAACAGATTTTATTTATTTGACAGAGAGAAATCACAAGCAGGCAGAAAGGCAGGCAGAGAGAGAGAGGAGGAAGCAGGCTCCCTGCCAAGCATGATCATGACGTGAGCAGAAGGCAGAGGCTTAACCCACTGAGCCACCCAGGCCCTCGTAAAGATTTACTTTTAAGCTCTATTGTTAAATAAACAGTCTGGGTTGGGACAAGGATAGAGAAATAGAAAAATGGAACAGGCCAGAGGGCTCAAAAAGTTCACAAACACAAAGCGATCTGATTTGTAACAAAGCTGGGGGAAAGATGAACTCTTGAATGAATGTTGCAAGGAAATTTGGATATATAGATAAAAAAAAATACTGACCTCCATACAAAAGAAAAATATTCTTCATGGATGGTCTCTCTAAGTGTGAAATGTAAAAATAATATGAAACAAGGAATAAGAAAATAGCTTCACATATTGACAAAAGCAAATAATTGTTAAATAGAAAACAGTAAACACTAATGAGGAAGTAGAGGAAGACTGCATTAGGGTATAATAAATAAACCTGTTTGTCCAAAGTAGGGTTCAGCAAATTTCAGCTCCCAAGCCAGTCTCTTATTTTATGTAAACAGACTTTTTTTGGAACTCACACACATCCGTTCATTTGCAGGTTGTGGAGGCCTGCTTCAGGGCTGCAATGTAGCCGAGGAGCATCTGGCTCTAGGTATCCCAAACAGGCCAGGTTCAGCCACTCACCACCGACGATATCCAAAGGCAGAGAGACAAGTGATGGTGAGACAAGAAAGGAATTTATTTCAGTGAGGTCAACACCAGAAGACAGCAGAATAACATCTCAAAGACTGTCTCCAAAGTGCTAAAAACACTTCTTGGTTTATAGAAGGGAAATTTGGGACAAAGTCAGTGGGTATGTGCAGGTGGGCAATAAAGTCAGGTTGATTGTTGTTTTGGGGTAAATCACATGGGATCTTGCTGGCTCATGTTATTCTTTACTGCTTGAGGAAGTAGTTTCAGTTCATATCATGGAATGCTTTGCCCAAAGAGTCTTTGCCTGAATTCAGAGATAAGCTGAAAAGAAAAACTTAATTAGAAAGTACAGACTAGGGGCACCTGGGTGGCTCAGTGGGTTAAGCCTCTGCTTTTAGCTCAGGTCATGGTCTCAGGGTCCTGGGAACGAGCCCCGCGTTGGGCTCTCTGCTCAGCAGGGAGCCTGCTTCCCCCTCTCTCTCTCTCTCTGCCTGCCTCTCTGCCTACTTGTGATCTCCGTCTGTCAAATAAATAAATAAAATCTTAAAAAAAAAAAGAAAGAAAGAAAAAGAAAATATATTGGTAATAGAGAGGGAGCAGTAAAGAACTGAGTAAATTTAGATTTTGTCTGAATAGATTATAGATGATGGTGGGGCTATTTAGATAACTCTGGGCAGTGGAGTAAAGGTACACTGGGTGCTCTCAAAATGAAAATCAAATTAAGGTTGTGAGTCTTCAGTTAAAAAGACTGAGTAAAACATGTTGGCTCGATCTAGAACAGCAAAGTAGGTGTCCTGAGGTTTTCAGATGGCATCTATCATCTGAATAATATCAGAAATCTTAATGGCAGAAACCTGTGCATTTAGGTTATGATAATCAAATGTAAATCTCTATTCATTGGCAGCCAGTTTTAACACTAGCCAGACAGGGCTATTAAAAGTTGAGATGGTGGGCCTAGTGGTATCCAGTATATCACCAATGAAGGCCCTTTGTATCCTGATTTAGCTGATATTGTGGTGTACTTATTGTTTTCAACTGAAAAAAGGCAGTTGGACAGGTTCCCTTTTGGTGGTTTCCACAGGAAAGGCTAGGAATTTGGGATTATTCCAACAATCATGTTGGGATTAGTCCAACAATCATGGTTGGTGAGGACATTCATAGCAATACTAGCAGAAAAGAAAACCGGAAGGGCCACCACCACTGGCAATTGCTTTAGAAATATATTATCAATAGACACATCTAGTTTAATTTGTTTTGCCTGTTATGCCCATAAGTTATAGAAGGCTCCCTTGGGGAATATAGAAGGGTTGCCTAGAATTACTGTGACTTGGGCTTCTGAGTCTAAATAAAGTCAAGAATGCCTGGACCTTTAGCAGTGGTCGTAGCTAGTGCCCTTAATGAGTGGAAGTCTGTGTCGCTGAACACATGCATAACCTCTATCCTGCCACCACAGCCACTTTGTTCATGAACCCAGTGGGTGATGACTGGAGTGGCTGGGGAAAGAGGCTGACAGGTATACACAGAACAGGTCATCCTAACTACACAATTATTAAAACCCTCTTCTGCCAAGGTGCCTTGAGACACTCAGTCAGTGAAGCATCCAACTCTTGATTTCAGCTCATATCATGACTTCAGGATCATGGAATCAAGCCCTGTGTTCAGCTCTGCACTCAACAGAGAATCTGCTTGAGGATTCTCCCTCTCCCTTTGCCCCTACCACCACTCACTCTCTCTCTCTCTCTCTCTCTCTCTAATAAATAAATAAACCTTTAAAAAAAAAAAAAAAAAACCTCTTCTGCTGAGGTCACACTTCAGTGAGCATTCACATGGGACACAAATATCTTCACATTTTTTGCCCATTCATCAAGTTCTTTACACATACTTCTCCTCCAAATGACCTTCACTAAATATCCAATCATTTCCTTCCAAGTCCCTGACCACTCAGCCATGCTATTGGCCACAGCTCACAAACTGGTATATAATTGCATATCTGGACATTTCTCATTCCAATAAAAGGGAACAAACAGGCACACTATTCAAAGTTCTGCCCACTGAGAGGATTTCCCTTCACCACTGTCCTTTAGGGATATCTCAGAAAGGGGTCATTGTGTCACATGTTCATTTTTGGCTGGTGCCTGGATATCTGCAGAGTGGTCCATCTATAAACCAGACCCAAGTCTTCTCTTCTTCTGACACTTGAATATAAGGAACGCTTATGAAGCCATAGGTCCAGGCTGGAAGAGAGAAGGCAATGTAGCAGAAATTGGAACACCAGGAATTTGGGCCACTTCGTGTGAACTACTTGTGCATTCAGTGCCTACTTAGGCCTAATCATGTACATTAGGTCATAAAATAACTTGAAGTCGTGCAGTATCATTCAATCTCTACTTAGGCCCTTAGCAGGCTAAGAGTTGTCCCAAAAGGAAAGTAGTTACCTATAGATGCTGGCAGGGTCTTGCTCCAAAATCTTAAGGCCTGCACTGTGATTCACAGATGGGGGCCAGAGAAAGTTTCCAGAAAGGATCACTATCTGCCACTGATGCTTCAAGCACCGTTGGATATGGTGGATCACATGGCCCACACAGAAGGACAGCTTGAACAATATCCTGGACCTGCAAAGAAACCCTCTGAGCTGATCTGAAGTTACCTTTAGCTCACTATAATACTAAGATCTCCTATTTTTGAACATACAATGTATGTGCTAGCATGTTGATGTACTAAACATGTGCTAGCATGTTGATGTACTAAACATGTGTGACTGAACCAAAAGGGCCTGTGTGAGCTCCATGCCCCACTCCCATACATGGAATAGAAACTTCCTGTACTAACCCATAGGATAACAGTGCTTTGAGAGCTAACTGTCTCCTTGCTTGAACCAGTAATAAAACATTCTTTGCTTTTTACATTTCCTTGGGTTATACTCCATTCAATGCAGCCCAAGCAGTGAACCCACCTCCCAAGTTCAGCTACAAATAGATCCTCAGAAGAGATTCAAAGGAAGAAAAAAGCTCAATGCATAAACGAGATTACTGATACACTGATTATAATAACCAAAACCTGGAAATAACATAAGTGTCTCAGAATAAAATAAATTTAAATGTTAGACTATTTTATAATAATTGAAGCAAATTTTAAATAACAAAAGAAAGTACATGAAAAGAATATAATAAGACTAACTGGCAAGAAATACAAGTACCTGGTGCCTCAGTTAGTTGAGCATCCAACTCTTGATTTCAGCTCAGGTCATAATCTCAGGGCTGTGAGATCAATCCCCACTTGCACACACTCTCCCTTCTCTCTTTCTCTTTCTCTCAAAAGGAAGGAAGGAAGGAAGGAGGAAGGAGTTGTCTAAACACAATAAAACAACTATATGAAATGCACATGTATAATAAAGAAATAAAAATAATTATGTATTAGGAAAGTACTTACTGCAAACTAGCCTCAGCTAAGGCTAATTTCAGCAGAAAATACCTTAATACAAACTGTCAGCTGGTTCCTAAAATCACTAGAAGGGCTAGAGAAACAGATGATGTTTAAGTTTCCAAGGGCACCAACAACAACCCTGCCACAGGACTGGTCTTGTGAAAAAACGGCTACCACAGCCACTAGCCACCGCTGCTGTCAAGCGCTAAATGCTAAGAATTTGATGAGCAACAACAATGATCGCTAGCTGTAAATGTGTTTCTGAGTCAGAATTCAATCCTGCAGCCATTGTTCTCCTTATAATCTAGATGCTTCTGCAGGTAGTACACGCCAGCAAAACAAAGGCTGTTCACCACACACCCCTTGGTCTGCTTATCTTCAGACCAAGGTCTTGTGAACGTTCCTAAGATTAGTAAAATTCATTCACAAACCTGCCTCCTGGAAGCTGAGAAACTTCCCAACTTCACTGTGGGGAAACTATACACACCATCCTATTTAATTCTCATAAAAACAGCCAACATTACAATCTAGATTTTTTCCAAATAGAGAAATTAAGATATATCTATTTTATAAATTATAGGCTGCTTGGAGTTTTTTAGGAAAGAATATGTGGAAATTGAGAATCTGGCATTGTATTCCCTTTAAGCTATCCGTAACTGTACCTCGAAGGTAGGGCACCCCAGTTTGAAGATTGCCAGTCTAACTCAGTTTATTAAACTATATGTCTCCTCTAGCTCAGGAGACAAATACAAGATAGTCATTTCAATCCATCTAATGTAATAACTGAATAATAACTGACTGTCAAGTAGCAGATTTTATAAATACGCAAAAAAGAATATAAAGGATAGAGTTTGGGCCCTTCCAGGATGAGGTAGTTAAAAAGCTATAAAAGGATAGGTAGATGTGGGAACATTGAGTGACAGTGTCCAGGCTTAAAACAGAGAGGGAGATTCAGAGCAACCACGAAGACTTCCATCATCCACAAACAATGACATTTTTCATTCCTCCTTTCCAACTATTTAAATTTTTATTTCCTGCTCTCATGTCAATGTTCAGGCTAGGAACCTAGTACAGTGTTGGGGGCGGGGGGAAAGTAGTGATGGCAGCATTCTCTAAATTGTTCCAGTCTTAAGATAATGTCTTTAGGAATTCGTAATTCATAATGGACTGTGATTTTGCTCTAGATTATTTGTAAATGACATTAACTTCTTCATGTTAAGAAGGTTCCCTTTTATTCCCCATTTGCTAAGACTTTTAATAACTATATTTGTATTTTCTCTGTTAATCTTTTAATATGTTGAATTACATTAAAAGACTCTTTATCTTAAAATACTTTTTCTTCCCAGTATGAAATCCAGTTTTCCAGAGGTAGTGTCTTGCCTTTAAAGATAGATTTCAGATTGCTGCTAATTTGATGATGAGTTTTGTGTCTCTTCTAAACAAGACCCACCTGTAATGCACGATGATTCTTATATCATCCTTAAAAGGTTTTAGTATCAAAGTTATGCTATTTTCACAAAATAAGAAGAATCACATTCCATCTTTTATATCTTCAGAAGGAGTTGTCTATGTTTAGAGTTACTTATTTTTTACATTGCTAGTATGACTCACACACATGATGAGGGCAGGAAACTTCTAGTCCACCATCTTGCTGACATCACTCCCTTAATTTATATTTCTTAAAAGTTTACACATTTCATCTGTTTTCAAATTCATCATCAAGAACTTACTCATGCAATGCTCCTTACATTTTTAGTCTCTAAAGCATTGATAATTACGTTCCCTTTTTATACTGCTAATATAGTGAATTTGTGCATAAGCAATGTCCACTCTCAGAAGGAATCTCACTTCTGATTGTTCTAAATCCACAGCACAGCAGAGAGCCCAGAGTCCTGAGGCATGCCATAAATTTTGATTTTATGGATAACCCGCAGACATTACATATTTATTATTTATTATTCAGACAATAATGTCTATGAGTCCCCTGGGCATTTATCCACTTTTAAACATTCAATCCAAAATAAACAGAAAATTCAACATATTAAACACCAACATCAAGGTAAATGCACCCAGTATAATACTAAACAGGACAAATTCTGGGAAATCTCCCACATTCTTAGGTGAGAACACAAAAATCACGTGGCGGTTGCTGAATATTATTATAGCTTATTGGCAAGTGTGCAAATAGTGAGCATGGGTTAAACACTCATATGTGCCATAACTCAATACTATAAGCTGATCCCAATTTGTCATACCTAGTTTAATTTACTTTGTTCCTTAGTTTCACGGTATCATTTGGGAGCTGTGCCAAACCCCTCTTTGTCTCCTCTGACAACTGAGATCACTTTTTTTTTTAAGAATTTTTTTTATTATTATTTATTTGACAGAGAGAGCGAGATCACAAGTAGGCAGAGAGGCAGGCAGAGAGAGAGAGGGAAGCAGGCTCCCTGCTGAGCAGAGAGCCCGATGCGCAGCTCGATCCCAGAGCCCTGAGACCATGACCCGAGCTGAAAGCAGAGGCTTAACCCTCTGAGCCACCCAGGTGCCCCTGAGAGATCACTTTTTGTCAGGAAGAAGTACTGCTCTAAGCAGTCAGATTTCAGAACATGTGTAAAGGGGTGTATGTGTGTGTGTGTGTGTGTGTAGGTGTGTGTAAAGGTAATGGAGAAATCTTCCCTTTGGCTACTTCTCCTCTAAGATTTGTAGTTGTAAACTCTTCATCCCGTTTGAATAGTAACTTCCAAGAATCAATATTGGGCAAAGGAAGGAGGGTACCATTCACACCAAGTCAAGGAAGATTTGGACATGAGGTCCATGTCCTTAGGGCCCAGTGACCTGGAACATTTTACTCATGGGCATCCTAAAAGTATTTGGAAAAATTACATACCCTCTCACACATTTTTAAATTGACATTTAAGATTGTTAAAGAAATTGTTTAAATTTAAATAGTTGCAAGTGATATAACTTCCAGCACATTATAATACTGACATTTAAAATAAAACTGTTACTTTACTCATTCAAATGCATCCCACAGAATCTAAATGCCATAGCAATTTGACACCCACTATCAAACCTTTTTAAAAGACAAGATGTTTTTAAAATTAAAATTTTACAAAATTCTTTTTTCTCCTTAACCTGTATTTTTACTTCACTGTCCCCTAGAAATTTATCCTCATATATGTTTATGCTTGAAAGCATTTTACAGATTCCTTTATCACATTTTTCTGCAACAAAGATATGTATAGCATTTAAATCTTTTTGTAGCCATACAATCCAAGAGTTAAAAATTTACTTCTGAATTTAGATATTAATACAATTTTTATTTACTACTGATCAAAATAGTAGATGTAAATTATAAATCTTGACAAATGTCAAACATAAAAATATATCATTGGAAATACATTTCATGGGTGGATTTTTTTTCTAATTAGTTCATTCACCCAAGGATAAATATTACTTAAAGCTGACAGATTCAGCATCAATACTGTCTCTATTTTTATTTTTATTTGTGAGGGATGACAAAATATTTTCAAGTAAATTCATTGGTTAAAAAAAAAAAAGGATGAAATTCTGTTTTAACAATGTTAACCAATTCTTTGAATTCCTTTTAAGTTATATGTTTTAAAAATCAATAACCACTTATTATCAGATGACAAAAATTCAGAAACCACTTGACTTGCAAAATGATTGGCTATTTGATTAGAGTCATTCACTGTCTTAGCACTGGTACCATGTTTCAAGGATCCTCTTGTTTGATGTCCCAGAAGTTTTTACACATCAGGTTAATTCCTTCATCATGGGCTGGTTCTCAGGCAAACAAATTTTAGGAAAGAATGTGTGGAAACTGAGGATCTGGACATTTATTTCCTTTAAGCTATCTGTAACTGTATACCTCTGAGTTACTGTACCCCAGCTTAAGGATTACAAGTTTAACCCAATTTGCTAGATGTCTCTGCTTTAGGAGACAAACACAATGACAATCCGTTCAATCAATCTAACTCAGTAACTCTTTAATACTGACTACCAAGTAGCAGGTTCTAAAAATGTGCAACAAAGAATACTAAGGATGGAGTTTGGGCCCTTCCAGAGTAAGGTAGTTAAAAAGCTATGAAAGGACACACAGAGATGCGCACAGTGAGTGACAGAATCAGGAAGACTCAGAGCAAGCATGGAAGTCTTCGAGTCTTCATTGTGTGACAGTGAAGCCTGAAAATGAGGAAGGCAAAAGCTGGTTCAGGTAAAAGAAGATCCTTGACTTGAACATCAAATGTGGAATCATGAACAGCCTCCACTTGGGAGGGTCACGGAACAGAAGCATCCACGAGAGAGTCAGCTCTTAGCTAAGACAAGGGGGGCTACCACAGGTGTTAAATGTGAAGGAATTTCTTAACCATGCCCCCAAAAATTCTTGTTGCTTTCCCTTCCCTTGATTCTTTTGTAGATTTATCTCCTTAAGGAGCTCTGTTGAAAAAAAGGTGACTTGGTCAAGGTAGAACATTCTTAGGTTTTGCAGCCCGAAAAATCATTTTCCTTGGAGGCTCCGGCAACCGTCATAAATGCAAGGACAAGCTTCAATATGGTCAAGGTCCTTCAGGAAATGGAGAAAAGAATGAACATGCCAGGCTGTAGGTAATGTGAGATCACGGTGCTGTCCAGAGCTAGCAACTGTAATAATTTCAGCATCCAAAGGCCAAGACTCCTGGAACCAGAGGAAAGGGGGGGGAAAGGCCAGATTCTCTGTACGGTTGAAAAAGAATATTCAATTTAGAGGCATCATTTGTGTATACAAATGGAAGAAAGGCAAAAACTATTTGTTGGAAGGCTTTTTTTTTTTAAATTATTGGCACTTAGGGTGCCTTGAGTGGCTCCGTAGGTTAATTGTCCAGCTCTTGATTTCACACAGGTCCTGAGTTGAGCCTCCCATGGGGGTCCACACTGGGCATGGAGCCTGCTTAAGATTTTCTCTCTCTGTTCCTCTCTCTCCCGCCCCTCCCCTCCCCCACCCTTTCTCTCTCTCCCTCTCTCTCTCTCTCTCTCTCTCTCTCTCTCGGTCTCTCTCTCAAATTTTAAAAAAAAAAATTTTTAATTAAATTACTGGCATCGTATTAAGTTGGGTTATACTGCCATCTGGTGGTCATTGTAATACTGCCAAGACCCAACACCATCCAAACACAAAAACAGGAAGAAGAGGAAAGCAGAAGCCAATTCTTCCCACATTATATTGGAATCGGGTTAAATTCTACTTTGACATAATTTATAAACTAATCTGGTAACATCAAAGAAGCTGTGTGGTCAACTACTTTGGTCTCAGGTGAGTGTATACCTGATATATCACTGATTTTCTACAGCATCAGCTACTTCACCATCAGTGGAATGGTCAAGAGAGCAAGTTGCCTGCGATTGAATCGCACCTTGGCCCCTGGGAGTCCTTAAGCAAGGCATTTAATTTCTCTTCATCCCACGTTCAGCATCTGAAGAATGATGATAATAATAGCATATTATTTAGAGGGTACGTTTGCAAATCAGGCTAATTCATAAATGTAATTGTTGAAAACAGTGCCAGGAACATAGTAAGTGATCAATTAAACTATTACTCCTTCAGAAACAGACCATAGGTTTGTCAAACTCGAGGAAAAAAATAATAAAGATTCTCTCGTTCCATCCTCTTCTTCACTCGTGCCCAGAAAAGAGGAATTTGGTTATGATAGGTCAGATTTCAGAATGTTAACTGGATCCAGTGTCTAGTAGACAGAAACTTAGACAGACAAGCCTCTACTGGTAAAAGCCACTTGTTCAGTTTCTCCTGGTTATCTCAGATATGGTTTTGCATCATCGGAGTCCTTAACGCACGAGCGTATGGAGAGCCCACTTTACAAACCTCCAAAGTCTTCTCTTTTCTCACAAGGCCCATGTCATCTGGCCTCCAACCACTCCTTTGATTCTATACATGCTCACTCTCCTCCTCTCTCATCTCTTCCCAGCCTCAGTGGCCTCCTTGCTGTTAGTCATGCACAGGGAAGCATGCTTTCCCCCCAAAGTTTTATACTCCAACCCCCTTCTGCCTGGATCACTCATCCCCAGATATCCAGAAGGCTCCCTCCCTCACTTCCTTCAGATCACTACTTACATATCATCTCCTCACATATCATCTCCTCAGAATTTTCCCCTAATCACATCATCATAAAGAAAAATGTCACATTCTAGCTGATTCTGCCTTTATTCAAAGCGCTTAACAATTTGACATATAATTAATGTATTTACCTTCCTCCACTCGAATTTATCTCTCTGAGCTCAGGAGCCTTGTATAGTTTTGTTCACTCTAACAAGGTTAAACACAGATCTTTCCCCTTTTTCCTGAACCTGCTGACTAAGCCAGACTCAGAACCTCCAACTTCCCATTCCTGTCTCCTGATTGATTAGCTAGGATTAGAACTGCATGTGCCCTCCTCACACTATCTAACCACAGAGGAAGACATTTCCTATTCAGATAACTGACTGTACTTACCCCACTTCAAAAATGCTTCAACTGTGGATCGCCCCATCTGCAGCTTCGTTTCTCTCATTATAATATCTAGGGCAAAACCCCCCTGCTGAGTCACTGTGACATTCAGATCTGGGGTGCTCTTATTGCAACCGCCTGAATAAAACCAATCTTCTTGGGCGCCTGGGTGGCTCAGTGGGTTAAAGCCTCTGCCTTCAGCTCAGGTCATGATCTCAGGGTCCTGGGATCAAGTCCCACATCGGGCTCTCTGCTCAGCAGGGAGCCTGCTTCCTCCTCTCTCTGCTTTCCTCTCTGCCTACTTGTGATCTGTCTCTGTCAAAGAAATAAATAAAATCTTTAAAAAAAAAAAAAAAACAATCTTCTTACATCTCTGGCTGTTGTTTGTGACGCCACCTGTATCTCCATCATATAACATGATTTTTAAAACATAGTCAGCACTCCATAAAATTTTGTTGAATGAATGAACTATGGAGAAAGAATTCTCCACCTGATCCTGCCCAACTTGCTGGAGTCCTGAACTGGACTTTGCCACCAAAGCCCTGGTTAATTATAAAGACTTAATTGATTTTGATTTTGATTTGCTTTTGCTTTTCTTCTTTTGTATACACACAGCCCCTTAGGATCTCTGTGGACTGGAAAAATGACAGGGTTGATACAGGATCGTGGTTTTTCAGGCTCTCGTTACTTTGCCTTTCCAGGAACATCAGCCCATCTAAGGGACAGAGAAGTAGGTTTTAAATATTCCAGTAGAAGTATGTAGATGTACATAAGAGTTGCTCAGAAGAGAAATGTCTCACTTATGTGTAAGAGTAGGTATATCTATTAAAGAGTCGACGTGGGTCTTTAAGACTAACTCAAACTGGGGCGGGGGGTGGACAGCCCTGGGTATGAGGAACAGGAGGAAGAAACAAGCTGTGGAATCTATAAAAACTAAGGATTCCTCCTCTGTCTTTGAATCTACTCTTCAACTTTGACTTCAGCATTAGCCTTTGGCTAAATGCTCACTTCCATTTCCGACATTACTGAAAGGCACATGACCAATGATCATATTACCTCATGGATACTTTCATGGTTAATAACCTAAAATCAGAAGCACCTCGGCGGCTTGGTCAGGTAAGCATCTGCCCTCAGCTCAGATCAAGATCTCAAGATCCTGGGATCAAGTCCTGCACTGGGTTCCTCTCTTAGCAAGAAGTCTGTTAAATTTAATAAATATACTAGTCTCTCTTATCTTGCTGGTTCCCTCATTAATAAGTTAAGTAAATCTTTTATGTATTCTCATACCACGTTATATGAGAGTCAAGGGTTTTTTCTCCCCAAGTTCTTAAAAAGTAGAGTTTGATGGAAATAAGGAAGGAAAGAGGGGGAAAAAAAGAGATTTTCTTCTCAAGTACTCTCAATAAAGAGTAACCCTGGCACTTCCCTTCCCCTTCATCACTTCTCCTCTCTCTTTCCGCCCCTCCACCCTCTGCAGGCTCTCTCTAGTAAATCCACCACACAACCTGGAGACTAATACAAAAAGCACTTTCTGCCGTCACACCACAGAGCTCTGGGACCTGCCAAGCCTAGTCTGGAGTCTCACTGCCCAAGGAGGAAGAAGCCATGGGATAATCCCCTCTGGGCTATAGTCACCTCCCAAGTTAAATAAGACCTTGACCGAGAGAGGTTTTCACCTAACTGCCTCCACAGACACCCCCTGCCCCCAGGGCATTCCCCTGGGCTCCTGCGGGAGCACATCGGGGCCTGGGACCAGAACTGTGTGAGCAGGGCTCTGGGTCACTCACCCACCATGGCTGGCATCAGAAGAGCTCAACTTTAAACCTCTTTAGAATACCACACTTCTGAGTAAGATTTAATTAGAAGCAAAGCGTATTGTGGGTTTTTACCTGCGTACATATTTGAAATGTTTATGACATTTAAGTCCTTCAAATATCAGCTTTTAGCATTAGACTTTTCAGTGTGGTATAATCATTCCATTTGAATAATATATCCTCTATATATATATATATAAATGGCCAGTATCATACTGTTATCATATCCATTGTTATGCAGTATCATAACTGGGCTAATGTGGCATTTATGTAGCATTTAAATTATTAATGTACCGCCGTGTAACACTGAATCAAGCTATTTGCCCATTTATGAATGCAATCTACGCCCAATGTGAAAGAAAATAGAAGTTTGCAGGTGCCTGGGTGGCTCAGTGGGTTAAGCCTCTGCCTTCGGCTCAGGTCATGATCTCACGGTCCTGGGATCGAGTCCCACATCAGGCTCTCTGCTCAGCAGGGAGCCTACTTCCCCCTCTCTCTCTGCCTGCCTCTCTGCCTACTTGTGATTTCTCTCTGTGTGTGTCAAATAAATAAATAAAATCTTTAAAAAAAAAAAGTAAAGAAAAGAAAATAGAAGCTTGCTTCTGGCAAATATACACTGGAGAAAATGTCCATCCCCAGAGGTGGATCAAGCCAAGATCAGGGACACCTGCCTGCTGTGTAATTGCCAGTCAAGTTGCACAGCGGCCCCATCCCCAGATTTCAAGGAGAAGATACAAGGCCTTTCACTCAAATAAGATGGTCTCTGAGAGAAAAGAAACCATGGCTTTGTTGGTTTGCTTGTTTTTGTCTCTTGATAATCAAACTGAACACAAAACATTGCTCAGCTCCCTATTTCCACCTCTCTACATTGCCTTTTCTTCAAGTCCCTTCCTTTGGATGTTGGTGGTGGTGGGTGCAGGGTCATTCTTTTTTAATGCAACAATGGGGTTTTTTGTGATTATATATATATATATCTGAAGGGAAATGTGAGGATTCGAACCAAAAATACTCTTTTTTCCTCTCACAAAAGTATAGGCATACCCAGTTTGTACTGGGATAACAAATAACAGTGACCCCATTGCCTTCTGTCTTGTTCTACTGCTATCCTCATCACTGGGCTTCTATATTACCACTTGGTTGAAGATCTCTCTTCCACTTACAGCTCACATGTCCTCATTCCCGCCAGTAGAGAAGAGAAAGGGGAAAAGAAGAGCACATCCATTCTCCCCTCTAGGGATATTGTTCAGCAAATACACAAACCAGCAAATACACAAACATGTCCCATGTACATACTCCTGGCCTGAACTTAGTCTGCTGGCCATAACAGTAAAAATGGCAGCTGAGAAATCGTTTTAGGTCCAGCAACCAAGTGTCCAATTAACATTTGAAGGTTCTATGTCTGAGGAAGAAGAGAAGAATGGCTATTAGGGACTAACTTGTGGTTTCTACTACCACCTGTCCCTTTGGCCACCCAGTTATCTGTGTGTACCTTTCCTCTACCTAGAAGACACACATCCCCTCCTCAAAAAAGATAATAGCAAAGTTCCAACCAGGCATCACCTCCAGATCAAAGTCCAGGATCTCTGGGTGATGAACTCTTTCTCAGTCAGGTCTAGATCTGTCTCTGTGATCTGATGACCTATAAGATGCAAACCCTCAACTGCCCCAGCCCACCCCTAGTTGGCAGGGGCTTAGCGTCCTAATTCTGGCAGTTTTCTTTTTTCAAATGTACTGCCACTAAATAACAGCGGTCATTAGACTTTCACCCTGCAAAGTCTGGGTTTTTGCTGCCCACTGGTCAATCACCAAGCCAGTGTCCTACCTTTAGTCTGATGCATCTTCCCATTTCCAGGAGTTTAAACATGCTAAATGTGTCCCTTCTCCGCATCTCTCTCTCTCTCTCTCTCTCTCTCAGGAAGTCTAGAGTTTGCATGACCAATCCACCAAAAGAAACCCGGATTTCTTTGATCCTCTTATTCTACCACCCGCACCATGTGTTTTTCATGTTATGGCTGTTCTAGCCTTGTTATCATGCCCACATTAAAAGCAGCAGGAAGGAAAGAAAAGAAAGGAGTAGCGCATGTCCTCTCTTTAAAGAAACTTTTTAGAAGTTGAATGATCCTTTTCCCACTTACCTCAGATTGACCATATTTAAGCACGTGACCACACTTTATCTGTGAGGGCCTTTCAGAAATGTAACTTTCCCTCTGGGAGGCCATGGGCTCAGCTGAATTTATGGGCTCTAACACTGATAAAGAAGGAAAGAATGGATATTGGGAATGCCTAGCACAAGCAGGAATTCTTCTCTGTTTCTATGGTTTCCTCCTGGATAAATAAGGTTCTGCTTGTACAATACTTCTGGCCTCTCACTCTTGCTCCTGAGAGGTAGGGAAAATGATTTAATCAGATCTGTGACTTTGAAAAGTACAACTGGGAATGCCTAACCTATCTCCTTCCTCTCATCTCTCTCTTGAAAATAAGTTGCTTGCAGAAAGGACATAATAAACTCTGCCCCCTCGTGTCCCAAATTTTGTGGAGCTATTCCCTGACACAAAGAATCTCAGGTGCTCAGTGCTGCCTGTGATTGGGTGTCAACCTGTCTAATTCTGAAGGCCAAAATTACGAAGCCCACTTGCCTATATGTCACATTCTCCAACACCAACTTCATCAACAATGGAGCTAATTATTTTATCTGTATATGTCTTACCTTGTCTTGTCCAGCTCTTAACCATTTCAGAAGCTAGGCCTATAAAACAGTACTATTTATTTAACCCATTTTCAGGGCAGCATAGATAATGGATGTTCACTGTGAAAATTATAATCAATATAAGAGTAAGGAAGAAACTAAAGATTACCAGAAATCCCAATTCCACTATTTTAGGGTTGCCATTATCTTCACATTTATAACCATGTTTCATATATGTCTTTACACATACATGCACATACATGTATGTATAATTTCATACAAATGGCCTCTCATGCAGTTTTTATATGGTCATTATTTTTCTTTCTGGAAGTAACCAATTTAAAAATCACACCAGACAAAGTTAAAGAGGCAGGAAAGACTTTATGCAAGGTTACTGCAATAGGAGAGAGAACTCAGAACTCAGTCTGAGCTCAAAACTACTGAAACAAAGGACTACAGAGTTTTCAGGACTATTGAGGTAGAGGGATCACAGACTGGTTGTATTTGCTAATTGACTTCACCCAGAGGAAAAGTAAGCTCTCTCACATCTTCGCTAAGGGGAGACTCCCACCCTCCCAGAGACTGGGAGCCATGGGCACTGTCTTCCTCAATGATTACATTTCAAGAAGATGGTTCCCTAGGGGCACCTGGTTGGCTAGGTAGGTTAAGCCTCTGCCTTCAGCTCAGGTCCTGATCTCAGGGTCTTGGGATTGAGCCCTGCATCAGGCTCTCTGCTCAGCGGGGAGCCTGCTTCCCCCTCTCTCTCTGCCTGCTGCCTTTCCTACTTGTGATCTCTCTCTCTCTCTCTCTCTCTGCCCAATAAACAAGGAAAATCTTAAAAAAAAAAAAAGTAGTTGGTTCCCAGGTCTTCGAGAAAGACAGTCCTGGATTGTAAAAATTGTGAAAAGCTTTTTAAAATATTTACATCTCAAAGGGGCAGGAAGAGGTTGTAATTAGAAAAATTACAAGTCTTCTAAACTGATGCTTTAAGGAAAGGGAGCTCAAGGAGCCTAGAGTCAGGAAGAAGCCTATAAGTGACATCAGCAAGATGGACAATAAGATATTCCCTTCTCATTCCCCTCTGAATAACAATAATTTGGTGGCCATCCATAGACAAAAGTGTCTCATAGAAGATTCAGGATCCAGATAGGAGACTGTGAAACTCAGGTGTAGTTTAAGGCTTAGGAAAGCCATTTTCAGAATGCAGGCCCACATGGCCAACTCACCAACCGTGGTCCCAGCTACAGTCATGGAACAGTTCTGTACCCCGAGGACTCAGCGGTAGCCCTGGTTGACTTGGTTCTGTCACCAGTACTATACGCCGAGGGACCCAGGAGCAGTCCTGTACACTCATATGTCAGGTGTCTGCTAACGGGCATACAAAACTCCTTCCCTCCTCCAGACACCAAACTGGCCCACAAACCAGCTCCAGCCCCTCACAGTCATTATCCCAGAGGTAAGCCCAGGAAACTCAGTCAGACCATAGATTCTGAAAGGGCCTTGTAACTTGGCTCTGGCCTGTCCCTGTGAGAGTCTACAAACAGTCTTGCCGGCACAGAGAAACTGCAAGAGAGAGCTCCCATCCATGCCCCCCAAAGATCCTGAAAGAACCCTATACTCAGTGTTAGCTTTTCTCAGTCAGACACAATCCAGGGTCAGTTCTTGTGATCTCTCTCTGTCAAATAAATAAATAAAATCTTAAAAAAATAAAATTAAATTAAAATAAAAAGTAAACATAATCAACAGAAATACAAAGGAGTTCAGCAAGGTTGCCAAATTTAAAAATTACAAAGTCTCCTGTCAATAACTAACTAGGAAAAACAATGGCTACTGTTCACAATAACAACAAAATCTATAAAATGGAAATGGATCCCTATATAATCCAGCTCAACAACATATTAGCCATGTAACTTTGAACACCTTGTATAACCTCTCTGGTCTTACTTTCTTCACCAATAACATGAAGATAACAATAAGAGTACCTACCTCAGGGGCCCTGAGTGGCTTGGTCAGTTAGGTGTCTGCCTTGGGCTCAGGTCCTGATGTCAGGTCTTAGGATGGAGCTCACTTCAGTCTCTGCTCAGTGGGGAGTCTGTTTCTCTCTCTCCCTCTGACCCTCCCCCAGCTCTTGCTCTCTCTTCTCTCAAGTAAATAAATAAAATCTTTTTTTAAAAAAAGTACTTCATAAGGTTATAGTGAAGATAAAATTACTTAGAAGAGTTTTTGCCTAAAAACATTCAATAAATATTAGCAGATTTTTATTATACCAATAAAACAAGAAACACAACAGAAAAAATGGACAAAGAATGCATAATTCACAGAAAGGGAAACGGAAATGACTAATAAGTATAATAAGTATATGAAGATATTCCAGATTTATTAGTAATCAGAGATATTCTAATTAGAACAACCTTATCACCACTAATTTGACAAAAAAAAAAAACCTAGAAAAATGGATAAAACCAAATATTGGTATATTCTGTGTTGATGAGAATATGTGGAAAAATGGAATTTTAAACCATTCTTATTTTTTTAAGATTTTATTTATTTATTTGGCAGACAGAGATCACAAGTAGACAGAGAAGCAGGCAGAGAGAGAGAGAGGGAAGCAGGCTCCCTGCTGAGTAGAGAGCCCAATGTAGGGCTCCATCCCAGGACCCTAGGACCATGACCTGAGCCGAAGGCAGAGGTTTTAACCCACTGAGTCACCCAGGTGCCCTGAATTTTAAACCATTCTTATGGTTCTTTTTAAAAAGGAATCCTTGATCATAAATCATGTATTGTTCTCATAATTCATTTCTGAATCTGGTCTGCCCTTACCTTGTATGGTAATTAGGATTTTGTAATGCTTCACAAAGAGGATTAGTCAATGTTTTTGTTTTTACTATCTTCAAGTTTTAGTACCAGGGTTATGTTAGCTCCATAAAATGAATTTGTAATTTTTCCATCTTTTCAAAGTTCTGAAATAGTTTAAATAACCATAAGAATCATCTCTTTCTTAAGGGGTTGATTGAATAGACAGCAAAGCCATGTACATCCCAATTCTTTGGAAGCAAGGAGTTTGGAAATGGTGCTGACGGGTTTTTGAAAGTTTTCCACAATTATTTCTCTATTTTTTTGCATTCTTAATTCTTTGGGGTAAATGTTAGCTATTTATGTTTTCATAGGAAGTATTCAAAGGTGATCTTATGGTTTTAAGTGCTGTATATACAGCTATATCTTTAATTTTCACTAATAAGTGTTTGGTCTTTCACCTTTTCTGTTGATTAATTTTATCAGTTCTTTTTAAAAATATGTGAATTCATTTATTATTTCTCCTATTCTCTATGTTGTAGTCTATGGACCTATGTTTTCCTTTCTTTACATTTATGCTACACTCCTAAGGTTTATTTTATTGTTCTTTCTCTAAATTAGATAATTTTTTCCCTCTCTTACTTAATAACTAATGCATTCAAGGCCTCCTCTTGTCAGACTCACTTCAGCTATAGTCCATAAGTTTTGATAATGTTCTCATAGCCATTAACTTCTTTTTTGATTGTCTTTTTATTATACAAGTACCATGAATTTATTTTCAATATTGAAATTCAAATAATTCACTTGGAAATGTATACACGTTCAGCTAAATGAAAAATCAGGATTGAAATTATAGGGTATGTAGAAATTAAGGTAATAAAAGAGATTGAACCAAGATGGAAAATTGATCACAGACAAGAAAGAACATAAAAGATACATGAAACCAAAATATATCCCTAATAGTCTGGGAATCAAAAATAAATGACACCAGCATTTTTTTTAGGAATCTTCAAACAACAGAAAGCAGAGAGAATCAGAGAAACAGAGGAATCACATCTGAAGAAAGGTTAAGAAAGACAGCAGTGGAAGAAAGAGTGGTTTGGGGAAACTAAGCCCAAGGTCAGTGAATGTAAGGCATGAGAGCCTCGAGCATGAGCATGATCAGTGCAGAACTCCATGCAGGTCATTTAGATGTTGATCTCTCCTGCTGTGCAGCGCTCCGGGCAGCAGTGACGTATGCAGGCAATGGACTCAGAGGCATTGTCTTTCCAGAGCTTCAGAAGGATGAGGAGCCTCAACGGTGAGGAATTATCCACAACCACTACGGGAAGACAGCGATAACAGAATAAGCAAACTCGGATCTTCAAACTGAAAGATACACAGCAAACAAAACTCACCAAGCATTTGGGGAAAACCAGCATTATGAGAGAGACTAAATATTACAAGAAAGAAAAACAACTAAGAATGAAGAATGAACAGACCAACCCCTTCAGAGATATTCAAGTGCTTTTAGCAGGGTCATGAAAAAAAGTGGTCTGAATGGCAAATGGATTCAATTAAAACAGAACAGCCAGCTGAGGGGCACCTGACCTGTGTGGCTCAGGTCATGATCCCAGGGTTCTGGGATCAAGTCCCACGTCAGCTGCCTGCTCAGCAGGGATTCTGCTCCTCCCTTTCCTTCCCACTAGTGCTTTTTCTTGCTATCTCTCTCTCTCTCTCTCCATCTCTCCCTCTCAAATAAATAAATTAAATCTTTTTTAAAAAATAGCTGAAATAACAAGCTGAGAAGTTCTCCTGAAATACAGTATAGGAGGCTACAAGAAATACAAAGATAAAAGACATGAGAAACAGACCCAAAGGAAATGAAATTACTATCTCCAAAAGACATCTGCTCTCCCATGTTCACTGCAGCACTATTTACAATAACCAAGACATGGAAACAACCATGGACAAAAGAAGGGGTAAACAAAATGCTGTTATAATCAGTGGCATTTTTTAATTGAAGTATAGTTGACATGCAACATTACATTAGTTTCAGGTGTACAGCATAGGCATTGCACAGGTTTATACATTATGCACTGTTCATCACAAGTATAGCTACCACTTCACACCATCCAACACTGTTGCAATACCAATGGCTATATTCCCTATGCTGCGCCTTTAATTCCTGTGACTTAGTCACTCCATATTTGGGAGCTTGTATCTACCCCTCTGCTTCACTCATTTTGCCCATGTTCCCTAGCCTCCTCTGCCCTAGCAAACATCAGTTTTATGGGTCTGTTTCTGCTTTTGTTTGTTTGTTTGTTTTGTTTTTTAGAGTCCACATATAAGTGAAATCGTGCAGTATTTGTCTTTCTTTGTCTGACTTGTTTCACTTAGCGTAATACTTTCTAGGTCCATCCTTTCCTATCACAACTTCTTTATCCGTTCATCTATTGGATACTTGGGTTGCTTCTATATCTTGGTTATTGGAAAATGATGTTGTAGTAAACATAGGGTTACATGTATCTTTCAAATTAGTGTTTTTGTTTTCTTTGGGTGAATAGCCAGCAGTGGAATTACTGAATCATATGGTATTTCTATTTCTAATTTTTTGAGGAAACCCCATACTTTCTTCCACAATGGCTTCACCAATTTGCATTCTCACTTATAATTCACAATAGTTCCTTTCTCCCCACATCCTCTCCAACAGTTGTGATTTCTTACTTTCTTGATTCTAGCCATTCTGGTACATGTGAGGTGATATCTCATTGTAGTTTTGATTTGTATTTTCCTAATTAGTGATGTTGAGCATCTTTTCATGTGTCCATTTGCCATCTATATGTCTTTTTTGAAAAAAATGTCTTTTCAGGTCCTCTGCCCATTTTTAATCAGATTATTTGATTTTTTGGTGCTGAGTTGTAGAAGGGAAGCAGGGGAGCAGAGGGAGAGAGAGAATCTCAAGCAGGTTCTGCACCCAGCATAGAGCCAGCATGAGGCTTGATCTCATGACCCTGAGGTCATGATCTGAGCCAAAATCAAGAGTCAGACACTTAACCAACTGAACCACCCAGAAGTCCCTCAAATTTTACACCATAAATATACACAATGTTTATTTGACAATTATTCATCAATAAAGTTGGGAGGAAATAATTTTTTTCATTTTAAAAATAGCTCACTTTAGGGGGCCAGTTGAAACAGGGTATCCTACTTCCCCACCATCTTGCCCCACCTCTAATTTTAAAAATAAAATAAAACTTGGGAATTGAAAAAAGGAAAGATAGTAAGGCAGCAGAATAAAGGTTAATAAGAATGGGGAGTGGGTAACTTTAGCTACAGGAGTCTAGGAAGATCTGTCTAGGAAAATGATTTTTGAACAAAGACCTGGAAAGTTTGACTATAAAGAATAGGTATAAGATGATGAATTCTAGAAATACGTTGTACAGCATTACGCATTTACTTAACAATACTGTATTGTACACTTAAAAATTTGTTAAGAGGTAGAAATCATGTTAAGTGTTCTTACCATAATAAAAATTTTTTATTTAAAAACAGAAATTCACAGAAGAAATGTAAACAGCAATGAACTTATTATAAAAAAACTTCAACTTAATTGATAAAATGAGAAATGTAAATTAATATATTAAGAAGCCACTTTCATATACAGTGTATTTGCAAAATTTTTAAGTCTGATAATATCAAGCATTGAAGCAATCAATGGAAATAATCATATACATTGTAGGTACCACCCCTGCAGAGCATTTGGTTTTAAGATTTTGGAAAACAACTTGACAATGTGTATTAAAATTGAAGATGCTATATCACACAACTACAACTCTAACCACATACCCAAGGAGACATGAACAAAAATATTTTTGTAATATGTTTAGCAAGAGGAAGAACTGGAAAGATAAATATCTGTCAAAAGAGGCATAGATATAGACTAATAGATTGACTATGTTCACACAATGGAATCCTGGAGAACAGTTTAAATAATGAACTACAGGTATATTTTTCACCAGAGATAAGTCTCAAAATAAAATGTGAAGTTAAAAAAAAAAAAGTAAGTTTCAGAAGGAAAAAAAAATGTGAGACCATTTATTTAAAATTTAAAATCTGCAAAGCAATAGTTTGTAATACTGATGGACACATGAGTATGTAATAAAAAAACCAAAAACATGCAGGAGAGGAATAAATCTTCAGTTAAAGAAAGTGACTAGTTCTGATTTGAAAGAAAGAGGATTCAAGGTTCAATTGATTCTTCATATTTATTTATTTTATTAAATACACATACCATTAAAATTTGATCTAGCTGGACAGTAGGTATGTAATATGGATGTTTATTATATTATTCTGTTCTTGTCTATTTTTGACATATTTCACAAACTAGAATAGTTGCAATCAGTTTGAAATACCTGTAACAGAACTATCAAAAATGAAATTCCCACGCTAGCCGTTGCGCACATTAAAAATTTAGCAGTCTAACACTGCCCTCTGCTGGTCCAAACATGCTATGGCAAAAATTTTACCGCAAAAATCAACAGAGAAGCCCGAGAAATCTCACATACTTCCTATCCTTCCACTCTAGCAGGAAGCAGTCTCATGTTTTGGGGTCCAGAGAATATAGAAAATACATACAATTTGTGCAAATTATTGTATAGAAAGGGTCTGCCCCAGGCGAAAGAGGATCTGGGAACTTGAGGAAAGTTGTCTATGCAGGGCACACATCCAGAGAGAAGCCGATCTCAGGCCCACTGGGAGTCTTTGTGTCTCCACAAGAGAATACAAGGATGGGGGTGGCAGAGGGGGACACTGAGTGAACATCAAGTCCAATATCTGAGCTGCCCGTGGCCTGAGAGAAATCTGATCCAACTTCTTTATTTACAAATGAAGAATTTGAGCCTCTAAGAAGAAGAGTATCTCTTCCTGTGTCACCCAGTGACTTCAACCCACATGAAAAAATGCACCCAGGGAAAGTGGGAAGAAAGCACATGGCAGTACATTGTCCCTAATGAGCCCTTGTAGACATCCCTGATTATTTTCATAATATTCCATGCTGCACTAGGCCCCCGTTAATATTCTCCCCCTCTTCAGCATCTTCACCATTGCCCACCCCATGTGCCTGAGGGGGCTATAATGGAATCGTCCTCCCACATTAGCTAGAAACTCAGAACGGCTTTGGATTTTGCCCTAGAAGGAGCAACACCCCACAGGAGGAGCAGTTAGACCTAGTAGTCCACCAAGAGACTTGTCTCACTGCATTGTTCCTATTGCTGAACTATTCTGCAAATTTAGTGGCTTCAAACAACACAAATCTTGCAATTCTGGAGATCAAATGTCTGAAATGCACCTCTCAGGGCTAACATCAAGGCATCAGCAGAGTCACATTCCTTCTGGAGACTCTTGGGGAGAATATGTTTCCTTGCCTTTTCTGGCTTCCAGAAGCTGCCCAGATTCCTTGGCTTGTGGCCCCTTTCCTTCTTCAAAGCCAGCAGTCCCATCATTCTAACCTCTGCTTCACATCTCCTTCTGATTCTGACTCGCTATTTTCCTTTTAAGTATCTTTATGATTACATTAGACCTACCCACATAATCCAGGATAATCTCCTCATCTCAATGTCAGCTGGTTAGTAAACTTAATTCTACCTGCAACCTTAATTTCCCTGTGCCAGGTAACATAACATATTCACAAGCTGTAAGGATGAAGATGTGGACATATTGGGAGGAAGGGGGCCTTATTCTGTCTACCATACTCCATCCCAGCCAGTGCTGGCTTGAAGAGAAACTGCACACTTCAACTCACAGTCTTTCCCTTAATCTTTCCTGACAATTTTCTCTCTCTCTCTCTCTCTCTCTCTCTCTCTCACACACACACACACACACACATACACACACACAGAGTCTAATTTCAGAGCTCAGTGTGCACTGGAGAAGTGCATGAGTGCCAAGAGGGGATAATTACCTCTGAGCCTGGGAGGCTTGAAGAAACAACAGAGGAAATGGCTTTTACGCCACACCTTGAGAATGGATAACACTTTGACAAGAGGAAAAGGAAGAGAAAGCATTCCAGTCAGAGATGGGAACACCCTTGGAGTGTTCAGGAACAGTTGGATGAAATATGAATATGCAGTGGATGAAAGGCTGGGAAATGAGGTTAAAGGAATTTTGAATTGGGTTCTACAAAGCCTCGAAGGCAATCCAAGTGGGTGTCCTGACTTCTAGTGTTTCCATATTTCCTCACTGCCTGAAACCCAGCACAGGGAGTTCTTAAGCCACAGAGAAGACTAACGTACCATCTGACTGACAGGAGTTTCGGGAAGGGTTTCCTCTTTTGTCCTTTGTAGATAAGCTCCCTGCCTAGGACCCTTAAGAATCCAAAAATAGGAGTGACAGCTTTGGTCTCTTCCTACCTGAGCAGAATATGGCCAGAATAACTTCCCTGAGTTCCTTTCCCTCTAACCATGCTTGTATCTGTTATGGAGCTTGTTCCTTTCTTTGTTAATTACTTCTTCAGAATTGGAGATGCTTTGCTGCCCAGAAAGGGCAGAAGGCAGGAGGGATTGAGAGTATGTGACCTGGTTGGAGGATTTCTGGTCTCAGTTGCTGCCTAGAGTTCCTGGAATCATAAAGGGGATCAGAAGTTGCTTTGTCCATACTTTATCCCCAGACCTTACTTCTCCCACCATTCTAATGGAACCATCGTGATATTTTGGCTCTTTCACAAATTGGCACCACTTTTTCGTTCCTCAGGGCTCTCAGTGACATTCCCACCCTACTTTTCCTCCCCTTCCCCTGCTAACAAGCTCTACACCATCCATTCCACAGGTCTCCTCCTTCATGAACCTTCCCCAGATTATCCCCACTCTCCAAAATCTGAAGATTCCTCAGGGCTCCTGATGATTCCTAAGAACCTATAAATATGATTTGCAATAAATCGGCTGATGAGTTTATTGAGGTCATGTCCAAGAGAATGATGGCAAAGTGAGCAAAGTGAGTTAGTCTTTTTTCACAAATGAGCCAGAACTTCTATATTTCATCAGCTGAGTGCAATCAATCATGAAATCTAATGCAGAAAGGGAAAACTGTAAAGACAGAAGTGGAGAAACCAAAGCAGTCAAGACACTGGAGGTGAAAGAGGAGGTATAAATGAAATATCTATGTCAGAGAGTTAGGAATTAGAAGTCAAGGTCAGGGTCAGGGACTGAATGATATTTGAACTAAGAATTTCATAAATGAAGCTCATTTAGGTAATGAATTTGTTCCTTGGGTGTCCAAAGCAGTTGAGTTGAAACTTAGCAGAATTGGTCAAAGAATTGGGAAGCTCCAGGAAATGAAAATTATCTAGGACGTGAGCAGGACATAGGATGGAAAGCAAGATTGATCCAGGAGCAGAAGTCTTCAATGAAAGAAGAGGAGTCCCTGAGAGGTGAGCCGATGAAGCAGTGATGAAGAGTAGCCAGAAGACAGGAACCTCAGGAAAGCAGGGGTGTTAGTCAGTCGCCTAGTCTGGAAACGACAACACCCACCCACTAGCCAACATGTCTGTGCGACCCACCTCCTGAGCCTGGGAGCCGGCTGCCCAGCCCCACCAAGCAGACTGCCCTTCAGGTACAGCCCAAGCAAGAAGGAGCCTGAGAACCTGAGAACCTTGTATTACTATGTTGGCAGTTTTCTGCTTCAATGAGTTTTACTTTTATATCTGCTAATGCATTCCTCCTTTCTTTTGATTTATTTGGCTTTTACATTTATATTACATTACATCTTAAGTAAAATGTTTTCGTTCTTTTATTTTTGATATGTCTCACTTTGTAGTAAAAATCAATAAAAATGAAGAATTCTCAAATCCACATTGACTGCAACCCACATGTGAAGAAGCAAAGTGTTCATATTTCAATTCCTAGATTGCTAGCGACTGAATGCTTGATTTACCTTTGACAAGAGATACCTAGAAAACTGCCTTTAAAAGTATTTCCAAATGGTTAAAAATTTTTGATTAAAATGTTTTTAATTCAATTCTATTGCATTATTTTGGAAAATGTGACCTGTACATTTTCAACTTTAAGGATTTGTTGACATTTTCTGTAGTGCCTAGCATTGACTGATGTCCCATATTTAATGCCCCATGGGAACTGAAAACGATGTTTATTCTTTGTTCATTGTGTACAAAGCCATAACAAATCATCTTCATCAAAGCACTCAAATCTTCTATGTTGGGTTTTGGTTTGTTTGTTTTTTCTAATGTCTCCTATTGTGGTTGTTGTTCTTTCCTTACATTTTTAACAGATTTTATTTTATTCATCCCAGTGCAAAGTAGTTTTGTATATAGAAGTTCGTGACCGTTTTGACTTCTTAGCATATCATACCTTTTTCCCCCCAAATAAAGACATTCATTTTTCCACTTAAAGATCTTAACTTTTAGTCTGTTTTGTCTGATACTTACATGGCTAAATTGTTTTCCTTTGGTTAGCATTTACCTTGCATATACTTATCTACCCATGTGTTGTTCAGTCTTGCTGTGTCCATTTATTTCTGCTGCATCTCTCACAAAAAGCATACAACTGGATTTTAGTTTGTGACTCTGCCATCTATTTTGTGGGTGACATTTTTCCCTTCTTTTTTGTATTTTTACAACCTTGCTGGCCTTTCCAAAATCAATTGAGTTTTAGCTTGCTGTTTCTATGTTTCTCCTAGTGGTTTTAAGAATTTATGTATCAGTATTTGATTTCAGTGACTAAAACAGAAACACTAAAATAAGAAAAGCTTAAGAATATGTATTCTCTGGCTAAAATTAATAAGTCAGGAAACAACAGATGTTGTTGAGGATGGGGAGAAAGGGAAACCCTCTTACACTGTTGGTGGGAACTCAAGCTGGTGCAGCCATTCTGGAAAACAGTATGGAGATTCCTCAAAAAGGAAATAGAGCTACCCTACGACCCAGCAATAGCACTACTGGTTATTTACTCCAAAGATAAAAATGTAGTGATCTGAAGGGGCATGTGCACCCCAATGTTTATAGCAGCAATGTCCACAGTAGCCAAACTATGGAAAGAGCCCAGATGTCCATTGACAGATGAATGGATAAAGAAGATATATATATATTTGTGTGTGTGTGTGTATATAACTAAATCTATATATAAATATATAAATAAATTATTATATAAATAATATTATTATATAAATAATATATTGTAATAATATTATAATATAATATAACAATATATATTATATAATATATAATATATAATAATATTATTATTAATAATTATATAAATAAATTATTTTATAAATAAATATTGAATAAATATATATAATTAAAATTTTAAATATATATAATTTTTAAAAATATATATATAAAATTTAAAGGCATATATATACAATGGAATACTACTCAGCCATCAAGAAAAAAATGAAATCCTGCCATTTGCGACAACGTGGATATAACTAGAGGGCTTTCTGCCAACCAAAATATGTCAATCAGAGAAAGATAATTATCCTATTGATCTCACTGATATGTGGAATTTAAGAAACAAAACAGGATCATAGGGGAAGAGAGGAAAAAAATAAGACAAAACCATAGGATTAACCAAAAACTTAATCCTAGGGGCGCCTGGGTGGCTCAGTGGGTTAAGCCGCTGCCTTCGGCTCGGGTCATGATCTCAGAGTCCTGGGATCAAGCCCCGCATGGGGTTCTCTGCTCAGCAGGGAGCCTGCTTCCTCCTCTCTCTCTCTGCCTGCCTCTCTCCTGCTTGTGAATTCTCTCTGTCAAATAAATAAATAAAATCTTTAAAAAAAAAAAAAAACTTAATCCTATGATTAAGAGGTTATGATTAACCTCTTAATCATAGGAAACAAACTGAGAGTTCCTGGAGTGGAGCAGGGGTGGAGGTGGGGTAACTGGGTGATGGACATTAAGGAGGGTACTTGATGTAATGAGCACCGAGTTTTATATAAAACTGATGAATCACAAGCCTGTGCCTCTGGAACTAATAATACATTATATGTTAATTAACTGAATTTAAATTTTTTTTTAATTTTTAATTAAATTAATGCAAACCAAAAAAGAAAAAAAAAAGAATATGTATTCTGGAATGTAAAGGAAGTCTGGAGGAAGGCAGTCCAGAGCAAAAGTGGAGGCTCGACTATTTCAAGAACTCATACTCCCTCTCTCCTCCTGCTCCACCATTCACAGAGAATAATTTCCATTCTCAGAATTACACAGCGGTTGCTAGGGTCCCCCCATCATGCCCAAGTTCCATGCAGGAAGAAAAAAAGAAGAAAGGATATTGGACAACTGAGATCTCTGCCAAAAATCAACATTCTATTAGCTATGTGATTTAATTTTTTAACAAAGCTATTTAAAAAAGCATCTCCCTAAAAATATGAACAACTAAATACTATGATCTCAGGTGCCTCCTTAGCACAGTAGGCAGTGCGTCAGTCTCATAAATACTACGATCTCTCCTCAAAATAAGGTATGTATCCTTTCTTTAATTTTCTGTCTTTCCCAACCATCCCTCCTAAATAATAATGAAGTGTTATTTCCATATGATGATCAATTATTGTACTGTACACTCTTTTATTAGAGGTCAATTTTTAAATTGTATGAAATATATTAATAATAATTGTTATTAAATTTAACTGTAAATTATAATTAGTGCTCATCAACTGTTACTGTAATCTACATCATCTTCTTTCTTAAATTTTTAATCTCCTGAGAGTAATTTTTTCTTTTTTTTTTAAGATTTTATTTATTTATTTCACAGACAGAAATCACAAGTAGGCAGAGAGGCAGGCAGAGAGAGAGGAAGGGAAGCAGGTTCTCTGCCTAGCAGAGAGCTGAATGCAGGGCTCGATCCCAGGACCCCGGAATCATGACCTGAGCCGAAGGCAGAGGCTTTAACCCACTGAGCCACCCAGGCACCTTGAGAGTAATTTTTTCAATGGTATAAGAACAGCCCTGTTATTTTGTACCTAATTCTTCTATGACATTTTCTAACTACGGAAGTTCCGTTTCCCAGTTCTTTCTCCTCAAAACCAAGTAACCTCTGCTTCCTTGTCCACTGACATCTAATCTTTGAGTCTTTTGCCATTACAGCTGGCTTTCCCTTGCTTGTGATTTTTTTCTGGAAACGTGTAAATTATTACCCTTATCCCCAAAATTCAGATTCCAGCAATTTCACCTAGCCATTCCCTTCTCCCCTCAGGTAGGCAGTTTTGATCAGAATTATTACTTCTTCACTTCTGAATTTTTTCTCCTCCTTCTTCATATTTTGATTTATTCTTCTAACCTCCTTTCAAACTTATCTGATCTCCTGGATCTGTCCTTCATGACTCTTATCTTTATCGTCCCAATTCCCAGCTCCTTGTCTTTTTGGTCTATGCTGTGGGACTATACTGTACCACGATTTCCAAGTCAGTGGTTCATTGTACAGCCATGTCTTCCAATTATTTGGAATGTTCTTTTGATAAGTGATTTTTTTGATTTGTAAGAACTTTGGAGGGACACCTGGCTAGCTCAGTTAGTTGAGTGTCTGCCCCTGTCTCAGGTCCTGGGATTGAGCTTCGCCATGGGACCGCACCCTCCTTTGGGCTCCCTGCTCAGCAGGGAGTCTGCTTCTCCCTCTCCCTCTTTCCCTGCTTGTGCTCTCTTTCTCTCTCAGTCAAAGAAATAAGAAAATCTTTTTTAAAAAAATAACTTTCTATGTTTGGACCTTGATTTATAAATATAATATTCATAATATTTAGGAATTATAATAACATAAAATTTTCTGAAGATAATAATTATGAGCGTTTAACATTTGTTTGTTTCATACCTAGCTGGTTATATCTTTTATTGTTCTTGGCCTTTCTTTATAATGTTAATTTTCCTCAAATGTTTGCTAGCTTTGCTTCAAGTGAGGTGCCAAGTTGACTTCGTAGATACCAGGCATTGGATCTTCAGAGTTTGTAAGGACTGTGGTTGCCTGGAGCTAACGAAGTGTAGTCCTGGCATCAGTGGGATGACAGAATTACCAAGGGTGTGCCAATGGAGAGCTAGCAGATGACCTGGCAACAATTTGGCTCTCAGGCACTGTCTTTGGTATATTTTTGTTGCATATAGCACAGTTCTTTTCCTTTTTCTGTGACCATTTTGGAGACCCAACCATGCTACGCCTCTCCAACCTCACACAACAGCTGATCATTTCCCATTGACCCCAGGAGCAAACCCTTGAACCAACCATTCCATAAACAATTGAGGGGAAGGAGAAGTGACCCAGGTGTGCAAGGGAGGATTATTTGCTTAATTACCTCTGGAATCACCCTGTGGCCCATCCCTCTTCCCTGACTTTCTGATTCTGAATTTAAAGTCCCCCCACTCCAGGTCCCTCTGGGAAGAGGGCTTTCCTTCCTGAGGCAGCTCTCTCCACATCTCTTATGGGGTTGTTCTTAGGTTTACTCAACTCTGCTTTTTCCATCATCTGATCCCATTTGCCATTCCCTTTTTTTAATTAAATAATAAATATTTATGCAATAAATTTTATTGAATAGATCTAATATACCTGTCATGTTTTTACGTACTACAGAGGCAGCGATAAACAAGATCAAAACTGCTATCCTTTTGGGCTCACTTCACTGCAATAAGTCAACACTGCAGAGATAGGAAAAGGTCATAAACACTCATTCTCCCCACATTCTCTAGGCCCAGCCCCATAAGTAAGTAGTTTTTTTATGTATTCTTCCATATCTTTCTCCAAGATTGTATAAATATATATGTATGTATGTATGTATATAATATGTATGTATGTATGTATGTATGTATATGGGCTGTTTTGTTTCAAATGTAAAATCTCATTCGATGTACTGTCTATGACTTGTTTTTTTCCCCCACTTAATGCAGTATAAACGTCCTTCCAGGTCTACTTCATTCTTTTAATATCTGAATAATAGTCTGTATTGAAATTGCACCATACTCTATAAAAGTATCCTCTTACTGATAGGCACATTAGTATACTGCTGGTGTGGTTTTAGCTTACTTTTCCTTTTTTTTAACTGAATGCATGTGTGTATTTTGCTACTATCAAGCCTATGATACATATCCTTGTCCATACATTTTGTGGACAAATGCTTTTGTTTCTGTAGAATTATTCCCATGATTCAGAATGCTGGGACAAATGATAGATGTATTTTTAATTTTAATAGATAATTTCAGGTTAGTTTCCAAAGGGATATAGCAAGCCCTGTTCTCACTGAGAAGACATGAGGGTCTGTCTCCTCATATACTTGACAGTGCACAATGGTATCTCTTTTTTCATTTTTTCTAGTAAGATGGTGGAAAATAGTTCCTCATTGATGCTTTAATTTTTATTTATCTGATAAGGTAGAGAAAATTTCTATATTCTTATTGGTAATCTGTATTTCCCTTCAACAGATTTCCTCTTCATAATCTTGGTCCATTTTAGGGTTGATGTTATATTTCACTTCTTGTCATCTTACAGAAATTCTCTTTATAAGATGGATAGCAACCCTCTGAATATCACATGTATAACGAAAACGTGTTTCCTGATGTGTCTCCTATCTTTTCACATGTGTATTATCTTTTAACATACACAGTTTCTAAATCTATGCATAATCATGAATGTTCATTTATTTCTAGTTTCTCTTGTTTTTCTCTCCTTTGTGAGAAGGTATTTTCCATCCCCCATGGTATTTTCATATTCTCTTAAGTATTCATTTATTGCTTTCTTTTATTTTTTAGGTTTTTAGACCATGTGGAATATACTTTATACATCAGATGAGGTAATAAACTACTTTCTTCTTGTTGAAAAGTTCTTTATAGTTTAATCATTTGTTATGTGATTATTTCACCCACTGAATTCCAACTAGAGTTTATCCATTTATTACTCTCTTCAGGCTTTGTGCATGAGGCCCAGCCAGGTCACTCAAGGCAGGTGGTTTTCTCAACAGAAGACATGACAGCCATCCTTGCTGAGGGGAATTGAGGCACTAGTAATCCTTGTTTTTAGCTCACTGCATCATTTTACTCATATTATCACCAGTGGTAATATGGGGGAAAGTGCAGCTGGAGAGGAAGGAAGGCATCAAATGATCAGTTGCTATGACAATAATGGTGTCATAAAAATCATAGTTACCTGGTTTCTTCTTACAGTGCTGGAAAGTGTTCTTAGAAGAGTAAGGGGAGGAAAGAGAGAGGTTATGAATATACAATTGGAAACACTCATGGAGAATCAGAGGCCTTCATGGCAACTTTGAAGGATTTGCCCATTTCCTGTACTCACAGGGAAAATGTGGCTGAGGACCACAGTGAGAGTTTCACAAGAAAGCTTTCAGAGTCGCAACGCCAGTTAAAATTTCAACCCCTCTAGGTTTCTTATGCTAAAGGAAGGGCACTGGTAAGAAGAAGGAGGATCTTGGAATGGGATATTTGGGTAGACATGGTTAAAGCCAAGAACTGAATTTTCAGACTCCCCTGAATCTCCTTGTCAAGAAGGAGCAGCTCACCACTCATCGTTCTGGTCTTACCTCATGGTTTACTTAAGGATTTTTGTCCCTTGGGGAATTCTTTGACTTCTTGCAAGCTCAATAATGCTATTTTAAAAATATGTTCTATGCAGGTTCTATTTGTCTTGTAGTGAACAGAACTTTCAGAATGACTAGTCCATGATATGTTCCCTTATTCTTCCTTACGCTCACTCTAGCCCCCGAAAACTACACTGCAAACACTGTGACTGATTAATCCTCACTTTGTCTTTCTCGACCCATCAGCAGTGCATGACATAGTTAATCACAGCCTCTTTGAAACACTGGGTCCTCAAGGCTCTCAGGACCCTATTGTTGGTTCTTCTGCTCCCTTTCTGGTCACTGTTGCCCTTTCTCCTTTGTTGATTTCCTCCATCTTCCTGACCTCATTCTCTTCTTTCTCTGCCTCCATGTTCAAGGTAATCTTATCCAATCTTTTGGCTTTAATTATCCTGCCCAGAAATAAAGAAATATCCCTTGAACTCCAACCTTATACTTCACACTGCCTGTTTAAAATCTCCACCAAGATGTCTAATGGGCCTCTCAAAATGGCCAAAGCAGTTCTCATGATTTCCAACACTACCCTCACCAACTAGGTTCCCTCAAAAGTCCTTCCCAACTCAGTCCATAGCAACAGCCATTCTTGGAGCTGCTCAGGCCAAAAACCTGGCGTCATCTTCCACGCCCCCCAACACCACCTTCTCAATCTCTCCCTCTCTCTCTCTCTCTCTCTCTCTCTCACACACACACACACACACATCAACAAACAATCATTAGGCAAGTTCCTTCAGATTTACTTCCAAAATAAGTGTAGAAACCAACAGTCATCCACTACCATCTGGTATATGCCAAAATTCTCTCCCCCAGGATGACTGCAATAGCCTCCGAACTGTGGAGCAGAGGATGCTAATTGCCACCCAGTATCCATCCTCCCCTTTTTCCTCAGTGACAAAAACCTGGACAATATGTGCAACAGATAAACTACTTTTCTCAGCCTCCCTTCCAGCTGAGCCACATGGCATAGTTCTGGATGGTGTAAGAAAATCACATCTGGGGCGCATGGGTGGCTCAGTGGGTTAAACCTCTGCCTTCAGCTAGGTCATGATCTCAGGGTCCTGGGATCAAGCCCCGTATCAGGCTCCCTGCTCAGCAGGGAGCCTGCTTCCTCCTCTCTCTTTGCCTGCCTCTCTGCTTACTTATGATCTCTGTCTGTTAAATAAATAAATAAATAAATATTTTTTTATTTTTTTTATTTCTTTTCAGCATAACAGAATTCATTTTTTATGCTCCACACCCAGTGCTCCATGCAATACGTGCCCTCCATAATACCCACCACCTGGCTCCCCCAACCTCCCACCCCCCACCCCTTCAAAACCCTCAGATTGTTTCTCAGAGTCCACAGTCTCTCATGGTTCATCTCCCCTTCCAATTTCCCTCAACTCCCTTCTCCTCTCCATCTCCCTATGTCCTCCATGTTATTTTTTATGCTCCACAAATAAGTAAAACCCTATGATAATTGACTCTCTCTGCTTGACTTATTTCACACAGCATATTCTCTTCCAGTCCTGTCCATGTTGCTACAAAAGTTGGGTATTCATCTTTTCTGATGGAGGCTTAATACTCCATAGTGTATATGGACCACATCTTCCTTATCCATTCATCTGTTGAAGGACATCTTGGTTCTTTTCACAGTTTGGCGACCGTGGCCGTTGCCGCTATAAACATTGGGGTACGGATGGCCCTTCTTTTCACTACATCTGTATCTTTGGGGTAAATACCCAGTAATGCAATTGCAGGGTCCTAGGGAAGCTCTATTTTTAATTTCTTGAGGAATCTCCACACTGTTCTCCAAAGTGGCTGCACCAACTTACATTCCCACCAACAGTGTAAGAGGGTTCCCCTTTCTCCACATTCTCTCCAACACACATTGTTTCCTGTCTTGCTAATTTTGGCCATTCTAACTGGTGTAAGGTGGTATCTCAATGTGGTTTTAATTTGAATCTCCCTGTTGGCTAGTGATGATGAACATTTTTTCATGTGTCTGATAGCCATTTCTATGACTTCGTTGGAGAAGTGTCTGTTCATGTCTTCTGCCCATTTTTTGACATGATTATCTGTTGTGTGTGTGTTGAGTTTGAGAAGTTCTTTATAGATCCTGGATATCAACCTTTTGTCTGTAATGTCATTTGCAAATATCTTCTCCCATTCCGTGGGTTGCCTCTTTGTTTTGTTGACTGTATCCTTGGCTGTGCAGAAGCTTTTGATCTTGATGAAATCCCAAAAGATCATTTTCACTTTTGTTTCCTTTGCCTTTGGAGACATATCTTGAAAGAAGTTGCTGTGGCTGATATTGAAGAGGTTACTGCCTATGTTCTCCTCTAGGATTCTGATGGATTCCTGTCTCACATTGAGGTCTTTCATCCATTTTGAGTTTATCTTTTTGTACGGCGTAAGAGAATGGTCAAATTTCATTCTTCTACATAAAGTTGTCCAATTTTCCCAGCACCATTTATTGAAGAGACTGTCTTTTTCCCACTGTATATTTTTTCCTGCTTTGTCGAAGATTATTTAACTATAGAATTGAGGGTCCATATCTGGGCTCTCTACTCTGTTCCACTGGTCTATGTGTCTGTTTTTATGCCAGTACCATGCTGTCTTGGTGATCACAGCTTTGTAGTAAAGCTTGAAATCAGGTAACATGATGCCCCCAGTTTTATTTTTGTTTTTCAACATTTCCTTAGCGATTCGGGGTCTCTTCAGATTCCATACAAATTTTTGGATTATTGGCTCCAGCTCTTTGAAAAATACCGGTGGAATTTTGATTGGAATGGCATGAAAAGTATAGACTGCTCTAGGCAGTATAGACATTTTAACAATGTTTATTCTACCGATCCAAGAGCATGGAATGCTCTTCCATCTTTTTGTGTCTTCTTCAATTTCTTTCATGAGTATTCTGTAGTTCCTCGAGTACAGATCCTTTACCTCTTTGGTTAGGTTCTTGGTGCTATAGTGAATGGACTCGATTCTCTAATTTCCCTTTCTGTATTTTCACTGTTAGTGTATAAGAAAGCCACTGATTTCTGTACATTGACTTTGTATCCTGCCACATTACTGAATTGCTGTATAAGTTCTAGTAGTTTGGGGGTGGAGTCTTTAGGGTTTTCCATATAAAGTATCAAGTCACCTGTAAAGAGAGAGAGTTTGACTTCTTCATTGCCAATTTGGATACCTTTTATTTCTCTTTGTTTTCTGTTTGCTGTTGCTAGAACTTCTAATACTATGTTGAACAAGAGTGGTGAGAGTGGGCATCCTTGTCGTGTTCCTGATCTCAACGGGAAGGCTGTGAGCTTTTTCCAATTGAGGATGATATTTGCTGTGGGTTTTCCATAGATAGATTTTATGAAGTTCAGGGATGTTCCCTCTATCCCTATACTTTGAAGCGTTTTAATCAGGAACGGATGCTGGATTTTGTCAAATGCTTTTTCTGCATCAATTGAGAGGAGCATGTGGTTCTTCTCCCTTCTCTTATTGATTTGTTCTATTATATTGATTGATTTGTGAGTGTTGAACCATCCTTGTAACCCAGGGATGAATCCCACCTGGTCATGGTGGATAATCTTTTTAATGTGCTGTTGGATCCTATTTGCTAGGATCTTGTTGAGAATCTTAGCATCCATATTCATCAGGGATATTGGTCTGAAATTCTCCTTTTTGGTAGGGTCTTTGCCTGGTTTGGGGATCAGAGTATGCTCTTTCATAAAAAGAGTCTGGAAGTTTTCCTTCTGATTCAATTTTTTGAAACAGCTTCAGGAGAACAGGTGTTATTTCTTCTTTGAAAGGTTGGTAGAATTCCCCAGGGAATCCATCAGGTCCTGGGGTCTTGTTTTTTGGGAGGTTTTTGATCACTGCTTCAATTTCATCACTAGATATTGGTCTATTCAGGTTGTCAATTTCTTCCTGTTTCACTTGGAAGTTTGTAGGTTTCCAGGTATGCATCCTGGTATGCATCCAGGTGTGCATCCATTTCTTCTAGGTTGCTTAACTTATTGGCATATAACTGTTGATAATAATTTCTGATGATTGTTTCTATTTCCTTGGTGTCAGTCATGATCTCTCCCCTCTCATTCATAATTTTATTAATTTGGGTCCTCTTTCTTTTCTTTTGGATTAGTTTAGCTAGTGGTTTATTGATCTTATTGATTCTCTCAAGGAACCAGCTTCTAGTTTTGTTGATGTGTTCTACTGTATCTCTAGTTTCTAATTCATCAATCTCTGCTCTAATCTTGATTATGTCCCTTCTTGTGCATGGGGTTGGCTGAATTTGTTGTTGATTTTCCAGTTCTTTAAGGTGTAAACAGAGCTGGTGTATTCGGGAATTTTAACTTTTTTGAATGGGGCTTGGATAGCTATGTATTTTCCCCTTAGGACCGCCTCTGCCGTATCCCATAGGTTTTGGACTGATGTGTCTTCATCTCACTGGTTTCCATGAGTTGTTTAAGTTCTTCTTTGATTTCCTGGTAGATCCAAACATTCTTAAGCAGGTTGGTCTTTAACTTCCAAGTGTTTGAATTCCTTCCAAACTTTTTCTTGTGGTTGAGCTCCAGTTTCAAAGCATTGTGGTCTGAGAATATGCAGGGAATAATCTCACTCTTTGGTATTGGTTGAGCCCTGATTTGTGACCTAGTATGTAGCCTATTCTGGAGAAAGTTCCATGCGCACTCGAGAAGGAATATTCTGGTTTTTTAGGGTGGAATGTTCTGTATATATCTATGAGGTCCATCTGGTCCTCATTCAAAGCTCTTGTTTCTTTATTGATTTTCTGCTTGGATGATCTGTCTATTACTGAGAGTGATGTGTTAAGATCCCCTACTATTAATGCATTTATACCAATATGACTCTTTATTTTGGTTAACAGTTGGTTTATGTAGTTGGCTGCTCCCATATTGGGAGCCATAAATATTTATAATTGTCAGATCTTCTTAGTTGATAGACCCTTTAAGAATGATATGTCCTTCTGTATCTCTGACTACAGTCTTTAGTTTAAAATCTAATTTATCTGATATGAGAATTGCTATCCCAGCTTTCTTTTGAGGCCTGTTGGCATGAAAGATGCTTCTCCATCCCTTCACTTTCAGTCTGGATGTATCTTTAGGTTCCAAGTGTGTCCTTTGTAGACAGCATATGGATAGGTCCTGTCATTTTATCCAGTCTGCAACCCTTGCCATTTTAGGTGAGCATTTAGGCCCTTCATGTTGAGAATGATGTCAACTTTTTATTGACATCCTGTTGTCTGTGAGGTGTTTCTTTCTATAGATTGTCTCTGTAAATTTCTGTTCTATGTCACTCCTGGGTTCTTTCTACTTTTATAGAACCCCCCTTAATATTTCTTGTAGTGCTGGCTTGGTGTTCACATACCCTTTTAAACCTTGCCAGTCTTGGAAGTTCTTTACCTCTCCATCCATTTTGAATGTCAGCCTTGTTGGATAAAGTATTCTTGGCTGCATGTTCTCCTCATTCAGTGCACTGATTATGTCTGCCAGCCCTTTCTGGCTTGCCAGGTTTCTGTGGCCAGGTCTATCATTATTCTCATGGACCTTCCTCTGTATGTAAGGAATCTCTTCCCCTTAGCTGCCCTTAGGACCTCCTGTCTGAAATTATGATTCATGAATTTCACAATTAAGTGTCTGGATGTCTTTCCAGACTCATTGATCTTGGGGGGTATCTTTCTGCCTCTAAGACATGAACACTTGTTCCATTCCTCAGATTAGGGAAATTTTCACCCAGAATTTGTTCAGCTATATCTTCTGGTCTTCTCTCTTTCTCCATCCCCTCAGGGATCCCCATAATTCTGATATTGGAACGTTTCATGTCATCATTTATTTCCCTAAATCTGTTTTCATGGCTTCTAAGCTATTTGTTCCAGGCCTCCTCCTGATGCTTCTTCTCTATCAGTTAGTCCTCTAGATCACTAATTCTATCTTCTATCTCAGTTATCCTAGCTGTTAGAGTACTTAGATTAGATTGGATCTCATTGATGGCACTTTTAACCTCTGCCAGATCAGCTCTCACTTCTGTCCTTAGAGAATCTATGTTGTCACTAATGGTTTTCTCCAACCTATCCATTACCTGGATAATTGATACCCTGAATTCCCATTCCAACATACCGTTTATGTCTATATCCAATATTTTGTGGGAGAGGGCACAGTCTCTGAATTTTTCCTCTGTTGGGTGTTCTTCCTTCTAGTCATTTTGGTGAGAGGTGGTTGAGGGGATGTATAGCTGAATATTATCAACCATGATCCATGCAAGGTGCACTCTGGAAAGTTTCGGAGCAATTGGAAGTCACTACCTAAAAGAAAGAAAAAAGAGAAAAAGAAAAGGGGAAAAAAAAGAAAACCCAGCTAAAATGAGTCCCAAAAGTAAGATTTATAAGGTATATAAACAAAAACGAACAAACAAAAGGACTGACAAAAGTAAATGACAAGAAAAACAGCCAAAATGAACCTCGAGAATAAGATTTATATAATACCAGAACAAAAACAAATACACAGAAACAGACAGAAAATCTTTAAAAAAAAAAAGAAAGAAAGAAAGAAAGAAAGAAAGAAAGAAAGAAAGAAAGAAAGAAAATCAGATCTGCTACATGAAACTCCTTGCTGTGTGCTGCGTGAAGACTTATGAGAAGAGATCGAGAGCTAGCCCTTCCTTTCCCTTGCTCCCACGCTGCATCCCAGTGCCCAGGAGCTGCTGCTTCAGCATTCATGGTAGAACAGGAAGTGCCCAGGAGGCTGGAAGGCGGGGAGAAGAGTGAAGCAAAAATAGGGAAGTGTGAGTCATTGATGACCACGTGGAACTACCTTGCCAGCTCTAAGCTGTGTATCTCTATATTTCTTTACTATGAAGACATAAATCTATCTTGGGTTTTCTATAACATGCAGTAAGCCCAGCTGATAAAGTAGTCTCTGCTTCCCCAGTCTATTCTCCACACAGCCAAAAAGATCCTTTATAAAATTTAAGTTAGAGAATTCCATTTCTCCACTTAAATTTGTCCTTTCTTTGTGGCTTTCCTAGTCACTCAGAATAAACACAGAAGTCTTTGCAAGGGTCTGCAAGACCCCAGATGATCTGTGCCCCCACACTCAGAATCCATTTCCCACTAGTACCCCCTCTCACTCCCTCCTGTCCTGCCACGTGGTTTTCTTGCCAGTCCCTGTGCCACGGGGATGGTCCAGCCTCCGGGTCTCTGCTGGCCATGCTCTTCTCACAGATATCAGCCACCCTCACTTCCAGCGGCTCAAATGTCCCTTGTCAAAGAGATCTCCTCTGACCACCTCACCCCCAGCATGGGGGTCTCTATTACCTATCTCCATCATAGAAACGGTCACCTCCTGGAATCTTATGTGTATTCATTTATATTCTGTGTCCCCCCTCCCCCTCAAGGAAGATATAAGCTCATGACCACAAGGACCTTTTTCTGTTTGATCACTAGTCTTTCTCATTTGGGGCCCAGATTAGAAAACAAATAAATCTGATCATTTAACACAGAGGAATTTAAAGTCTGGAATAGTTACACAGGTGTGAATGAGTTTGAGAAACCATACCCAGAACCATGATAGGGGAAGAAGAAACCAGGTACACAAGGGAGAACGATGAGGAGCTTGCAGCTAAGGCCACAACCCTGGAGCCTTGGGAGGGAGCCCGGTGGGGGAGCTGTACAGAAAGCCCTTGGATGAGTCACCCACCCTCACGTTTCCACGTGGAACGTCAGTAGAATTGTTTAGCTTCTTTGCAACGAGGTTCTCTCCCCAGTCTGGAGAAGGCCTGCTGAAGAGGGCACACTCACAGCCTCAGCTCCAGGTCACACAAACACGACACACCTCACAGGTACAGGTGCTCATTTCTCAGTGCTCGGCCAGCCTTGACCAACCAGAAGAGAAGTGGACTCCTATTCAACCCCCACCCCAGACAGGGCTAATGACTTCTGGCCTTCCTCACCCACCCAGCCCACACTTCCTTGTCATCTGAGTAGGAAGGCATCGCCCTGAAACCTTGAACCATTCTCTCCTGGGGACAGAGAAACAGGGCCACACCCCATCCCAACCCTAACTTCTCGTCTCCAGCCAGGTAAAGTTCCCTACCTTTTGTAGGTTATCTGCCCATACCGGTTTCATCCTTATTCCCCCACATCTTGAGAAGCCTTTCTGAGCTGTGGCCACCAGGGTGAAACAGTCTTCTCTCCATGAACTCAAACATGAAGAGGAGAGAGTTTTTCAGGACAGTCTTTGTATTGTCTCTTTTCCCTCTCTTTCAGAGTCTCTCACTCTAGACAGATGTCTCTTAACTTTCTGTCAGCCAAATCTCTCCCTCTTCCTCCTGGTCCTTTTCTGTCTTTCTCTGCATGTGTCTCCATCTCTTCATGTGTCTCTGCCCTCCCACCCATGCCAGGCCGTGCTCTTCGCCCTCTCTTGACTCATTCAAGCATGCCCTCCTCTGAGCATGTACCCTCAGTTCCCAGGAGCCCAGAGAGGGCTCAGACCCCTTTGCCAAAAGGGTCCTCCTTCAGCGGCCTTTCTCCCTCCCCTTCTCACTTGACCCCAAATCCACTAAGCCACCTCTTGCTGCCTAAGGGCATTTACTTTGCTCCTTAGCAAAGAGAGGTGTTTCCCAGGGTTCCATGCCAGCTCCGGTTTGCTATTTACTTTGGCAGTACTGTTGCCCTGCATTACACTCTCCAAAGGTCATGGTGAAAACAGGCTGGGGTGAGGAAGTGGGCAGTGGCAGGGATGTGGACGCTGTAAGAGAAGATTTTTTCCAGGTTACCTGGGGTTCCTACCTCCCCCCAAGAAGCAGCCCACACAGCTCCAAGCTCTAAGCTTGGAATGTCACTTGTAATGCTTGGGAAGACAGCGGTGTGCTGGAAAATCGCATGAGTCGGCCTCCTTCGGCTTCAGCTCTGACCCTCTCTGAAGGCTCTCCCTGGGCTATGGAGCTGTTGCAGTCCTCCATCCAGCCGGCATCACCTGCCCTGAGCCTTGAGGCACTTCTTCCCCTAAGACCAGCCCAGAAAACTTAAAATTAAATTAAATTAAATGTATAACTTGTGCACGGATTCACAGACAAAACAGATACTCAGTATCCCCCATACCTCACTCAGAGACCCCATACCACACACACACCTGTGCTCCACTGCCTCATAACCAGGGTCCTGGCCTTCCCATGGGGTGCTCACAGCACAGCTCTACTGTCCTGTGTTGGCTCCTGCCTCCCTGCCCACTGCTCCCAAGCTGCCCTGAAAGGACAGGAAGAATCTCCCTGATACCACTCTACTCCTTGCCCAGGAACTCTCCTCCACCCCTCCCCCTAGCATTTGTCAATGACACGGGCCATTCCCCTCTAACTGTCAAGAACCCCTTGCTTCCCCACAGATCAGCTGTGAATCTCTTGTCCCATTGAAGCAGTTGACCAGAGGACAGGGAACTCCCAGGGAGCCTAGGAGAGAGGGAGAACCAGACCCTGGGGCTCCGTTTCAGACACTTGTTATGAAATTATACTGTCTACCACTGGCCAGGGAACTACCTCACCCTGCAGCGAGAGCTTCCTTGTTCTCCCCAGCCCTGAAACACACATACACACCCAAAGAGAGCGAGAAAACTATGACAAAAATAACTGATTGTAGATCTCCTGTCTCAAAGAAGAGCGACAACTTTCATCCAGGAAGAGATGGTTGTTTTGCTTGTTTTGTTCTGTTTTTTTCTGTTGCTTAAAAATATTCACTTACTTGTGGAGCATAACAAATAACACAGAGGACATGGGGAGATAGAGAGGAGAAGGGAGTTGAGGGAAATTGGAAGGGGAGATGAACCATGAGAGACTATGGACTCTGAAAAACAACCTGAGGGTTTTGAAGGGGCGGGAGGTGGGAGGTTGGGGGAGCCAGGTGGTGGGTATTATGGAGGGCACGCATTGCATGGAGCACTGGGTGTGGTGCAAAAACAATGAATTCTGTTACGCTGGGAAAAAATATATATATATATGTATATATATATATCTCCTGAGGGACCCTGAATGACTTTGGTTAGAAAGGTGAGGTTTATGTGGACAATAAGAAAGAAGGACAGTGAAGTGGTAAGCACTCAATAAACACTTGTTTTGTGAAGGAGTGAGGAGAGAAAGTGAGAAAATTAGGGGAGGGAGCTGAAGAGGGGACAACAGCCAGGGGATGGTGGAAGTTGAGGAAGAGAAGCATTGTGGTAGAATGAGAGGCCCCAGACGGGGGCTGGATAGTGAGAAATTCTGTGTCAGCCACAGCTGACGAACATTCACTGTTGGTGATCAATGGTCAAGATAAAAGGGTCATCCTGGGCAGTCAACACAAACCTTCAGCAAGAGCCTCTCACACAACAGCTTCATGTTGGTGGTGCTCAGAGGAATTCAGACAAAGGAAGTCTTGTGTTTGGGGAGATTCGAAGCCAATAGAATAGATCCTGGGAATAAGATAGATTGGTAGTTCTGCCAGAGAAGGAAATCATAGGAAGAATTGATCATGAGGATAGAACCCCCTGGGGATTACTGATATTTGGTGAATGAACTGGACTCCCCCCACACAGTATTTTTCATGTATAAAGAGGAGATATTAAAGAAGGTTGGGGAACAAGGAGACTCCCAGCCTTGAGAAAGATGTTTTTGTAAACATACAACCATACTGTGTATCTATAGAGCAAAACTGCATACTGACAGCAAAAGGTAGACTCAGAATAAAAAGTCATCCCCCCATGCCAACTCCACTGTGCACAGACACGGTGTATTTGCTTCCCTCCTTCCTGCCCGGCTAGCAGTTAGGGATGGAATGACATCTGCCTAAGCCCCTTCCCCTCTAAGTGTCTCTGATCCATTATGGAAGCTAAATTCCTCCACGTATCCGGCTGGCTCTTCTTGGTTGCCAACTCAGAACAGGAAGAGAGGGAGGGAATGGAATTCTACCCCAGAGAAAACCAGAGGGAACCAGAGGGAACCAAGGATTATGGCCCTTTGGGACATTTCAGGATACAAATATCCTCCTGAGCTTCCTGGAATCTCAGCAGGGAACAGAAACCCTAGTGTCCTTCATACTCCACTGGTCAGCTTCTTTTTCCCCAAGGCCTGCTCACATGTGAACTTACAGGAACATAAAAATCCTATTTGTCCAAGTCATTTTCATGATTGAATTGGCAATTCATGTATCTCGGCTTACCACTCTGGTGCCTCCAGGGATTAAAGAATGGGTCAGGCCAATAGGGACTTGGCGAGGACTCAGTCCAGGTCCCATCAGTACTTTAGAACCAGCTCTAATTGCCAAAAAGGCCCAGAGTTAAACTGGGAGCCTCTTTCCTCCTATTTAGGGTCCCATCTTATCACAGCTTCCCATAAAGGCCATCCCAGTCTTCAAACAACTCCCTTCACCTCACATTTATGTCACCCTCATTGACAGGGGTCCCCTAAATCAATCTCACTAAGCTGATTTGTGCTGGTTTTGCCTCTCCCCTTCCACATCCAAGACTGGCAATAAGCAGTCTCTAGCTTGGCTGCCTGACTTCTACCTCCCCTCCTTTCTAATCCCCCTCACAGGCTGCTTCTTTCAGGAAGGCCCCCAAAAAGGTATTGCTTCCCCTACACTTTCCCAGAATTGAAGGATGCCTCAGCCTTCCATTGCTTTGGGACAAAAGAACTTGGCTCAGTATATCAGTGGCCCTGCTAAAGCCAAGTACAAGTATGTGATGGCAAGGTGAGAACAACTTTGCCACAAATAAATCAGAGCTTCTACCTCTAAGTGGCCATTATCCTCTTCAAACTAGTCATTCTGAGAGAAAAAGCCCTTGTCCCAAAAGAAGACCAATTATCACTTATATACGGAACCTAAGAAAGTCAATCTCAGAGGAACAGAGAGTAGAGTGCTGGTGACCAGTGGTCGGGGGATGCAGGAAATAGGGTGAGACTCAGCAAAGGGCATGAACTTTCAGTTCTAAGATTAACAGGTTTGGGGATCTAATGCATATAATGGTGATGATATCTAATAATACTGTATCATATACTTGACTATGGCTAACAAAGTAGATCTTAAATGCTCTCACCACAAAAAAGAAATAAGAACTATGTGTCAGGATAGACATGGTAGCTAAGTTTATGGTGGTGATCATTTTGCAATATACAAATATAACAGATCAACACCACTGCACACCTGAAACTTAACATGGTGGGATGTCCAAATTATGTCTCCATAAAGCTATAAGGAAAGAAAGAAAGAAGAAAGAAAGAAAGAAAGAAAGAAAGAAAGAAAGAAAGAAAGAAAGAAAGAAAGAAAGAAAGAAAGAAAAAGAAAAGAAAGAGGAAGAAAGAAAGAAAAGGAAAAGGAAATAGTGCATCTTTTGCTCCAAAAATATTTGTGGAAACTCCTCTTTTCAAATGAACTTTAGAACCTCTTTAGCAACCAGTGCAAACTGGAAAGCCTCATATCAGGATGTCCAACTCAGAACAGGAAATGTCCCATTTTTTAACTTCAGCCTCTCTCCTCATATTCCTCACTGTTGGAACTGAATGTCCTTTGACTGTTTCCAAATATCCACTCAGCCTTCATTGGTCTGTGATGTGTCACATGAGAATATTCAAAGCCTGGGGTGTTTATTCCAAGGTGTTTTCCTGGGAAAGCAAACCTCTTTGTCTTCTGCCCATACCTGGTGCTCTCACCCAAGGTGACCAGTCAGCTTGCATCTGCTCAGCACAACAACCTGTTATGGCAGTGCCAACAGATGCCTGATAAAAAGACGAGTGTAGTCGAAGTGATGAGTGGGAGATGATTCCTATAAAGACAATTTATGCTTGCGTCTTAGATATCTAGGTGTCTCCTCCATCAGGCTAGGAGCTCCCAGAGGGATTGGGTCATTCCTTCCCACTGAATTCTATTATTTTCCATTCCCTGCTCCTTAGGACAGGGTTCTGCACACTGGTATGAGAACTAGAGAGAGAACATGCTGGACATGAGGACAGTCAGACATAGAATCACTAGGACCTTCCACAGGAGGTCCAAGAAGATAGCCTCTCGAATGACCCAGGTATAAAGGGGTGTTTTTTTTTAACCATTTCTGGATAAAAAAAGAAGAACCCTTTCTGGAATAGCCCCTACCCCTCCAGTCCTATGCCTTCCCACTCTGACCCTATTTAGGACTGACATTAAACTTGGGGCACTTATTTTAAATTAATGAAAAAAATCTTTACCACTCAAATCCCTGCCTTCCACCTGTGGGTATATCCCCTCAAATTCCTGGGCCTTGGATGAGGAGCCAGGCTAGGAGGCCTGGAGGGAGGGAGGTATTTCCTGCCACAGGTTTTGGAGTCACTAACCATGAGGACTCATTTACATCTGAAAAAAAATGGGTGCAAATACCAGGACCCATCCCTGTTGGCTTTCAAGGATCTTTAAAGGAGATGGGGAGTATCCACCTCTCTCTACAACCCCAAGCACATACATGCACTCGCATGTGCACATACATACCCCACTTGGACTCTTGTCTTCTAGCTCAGACTCCCCATCTCATGCCCATCGAGGCCACACCACCCTCCCTCCCCACCCCTCTCACTCCCTGGAGCTGCTCTGCTGTCAAGTCCTGTCCTCACAGACACTGCAGTTTTTATCCAACACAGTTTCTTCCTTCCACTCCCACTATCCCTGAACTACAACCCTTCTTTTCTAGTGGCTTCTTATTACAAGTCCGATTAATCTCACAACCTTTTGTGTTAAGTTCAATATCAGTCCCAGACTGTAAACTCCTTGTAGGGAGGAATCTTACCAAATTAATTTCTCTGACTTCAGTGCCCAGGAGCTGGAGGGAAGCCCAGGGGGAATAAGCCTAAGATGGGGTTGAACAGAAAATATAAGCTAGGGCCTCATTAGTCCAATGAATGCAAGGCATCTCAGAATCAGTGCACACCTGTCCCTGGCGTCCCTCGGTCCACGTGCTTAGCCTGGGCAGACAGGAAAAAGTGAGATAACGTTTACACAAAGCTTGAAAGTAAATATTCAAGAATGGACCCTCAATAATCAACTGACCAGAAAGTCATGGTATCTGCCCAGTGTGTCATTAAAGGAAAGTAAGCCAAAGTGGAAGCAATGGTAGTCAGAAAATAACATTGATGTAACTGTTGGCAAAAATCAAATTTATCCACAAAGGACCAGGACTGGCCAGATGTTGATTCTCAAGGACTGAATCAAGGCTCTTCTGAGGCATCCAGTAAAAATTCAGCTCCACTGTGTTCCAGTCACATGTCTCCCCTGCCCTCCACCCAGGCCAAGGTGAAGGGTCAAAGGCATCAGAGGAGCAAAGGGGCAACACCAGAGGTTCTTGGCAGAGATGAGTCACATGGGTTGCAGGAGTCAGGGTACAATGACCCTCATAGCGCAGCTTCTGTCTACATCTCAACTCCAATGAGTTAAAGTCACCTTCTCCCTTTGGGGGTCTCTATTTGTGATCCACCTTCAGGCAAGATCTGCACAAGGAAAAATGAGAAAAGAAGTTCAGAAAAGTCTGGTAGGTGGAGGATACCCAATCTGGCAAATACAGGGATGTCCCTCAGCTCTAAGAAGACTTCATGGAGAAAAGCCCTTCAACAGGACACATGCCAAGGGAGGAATCTTCTTCAAAACAGGTACCTCCCCGAATCACATATTCAATTCCTTCCCTTTCTTTACATTTAATAACCTTGAACCTGGGATTTATTATAAAATACAGGGGAGAGATACTCAGAACATACATTCCTATTTCTCAAGCCCCCACTTCTGTAATAATTTCCTAATTAACTCCTGGGGTCAGGAGTGAGGCAACTAGAGAAATGGGTCAATAGTAAGCAATAATGTTTATAAAGCCCCTGCCTGGTGCCGGTTTTGCTGTTGGTGTCGGAGACCCACTCCACTCTTTGGAAAGACTTGTACAAATTGCAAAGTTACAGTGGTTGGCTAAGTGCTCAACTCTAATGCTCTGCTGCTGGAGACCATTTTGGGTCCTGGAGTCAGTTCTTCCCTTTGCCCACCACCCATCCATACACCACATACACACACACACACACACACACACACACACTCACCAGTGCACTCCCAGACTTAAACCCTCAGACACGCGGTGCTTATTGATTCCCTCAATCTCTTTTTATCTAACCAACTGCCGAGTCCACGCTGCCTTTAAATATTTATCCAGAAATCCCTTTTTCTCCGCCCACTGACCCTAAGCACATCACCACTTCATTTTATCTCTTCTGTGATATCCCCCAGTAGGAGCAAGGCAAATTAAATACTCTCTATCTCAAATTCAATCCCAAACCCAATTGTGAAACCTTTGATGATGGAAATCTGCCATTGTCATCTCTCTGTAACTATTGCCCGACAAAAAGTTTATCTCATAGAGAAGTGAGGGCCCACACATGCCTGTCCTGTCCCATCTCCCACTATCCCCCCAACTCTACCCCTCACTGTCAGGAATCTCTTCTGAACACTCTTGATCAGAAAACCAATTGGCCCCTAGACCCTCCAATTCCTGATGGCTTTATTTTCATTTATTTCACAATGAGCCCTCTGCCTCCTGCAGGCATACCTGAGCCTCCAGCCCCTACAAGAAGCAGCCAGTCAGATGGGCGGGAGGAGGGGGGCGGGGGTGGGGGGAGTGCTGTTCTCCACCAGCCAGACATGCCTTAACCTCCCTCCAACACTTCTCAGAGAGCCTGTCCTAGGGAAATTCGCTGGGCCCATACTCCACAGGGTGCCATGGAAGCCCAAAGGCAAAATCCCTGACCCTCACTTAAAAGAATGGGGAAGATTCAGAGAACTCTAGGAAAAGCTTTTAATAGAGATTTTTCATCTGAGTCTGAAAGAATGAGTAGATTTCGACAAGCTTGAAATAAGGCAAGGACTCTTGGGTTTAGGGAACAGAAGAGGGAAAGCTTTAAGTTAATGGGGAAAAAAAAAAAAAAACCTATGTCAAATACATAACGTCAAATAAAGGATTGAGGAGAGAAAAAAACTAACAATGTGGCAGGGCCAGATCACAAAAGGCCATGTTTACTCTGTTAAATATCAGAGGTTTATTCTGAGGAGCAGCAGAGAAGAGTTAGAAGATCTTAAGCAGGAAATGACAAGATCATATTTAAATTTTAAAAACCATTCTGGCAACAACCAGAGGATGGATCAGACCATGTGCAGGTAAACTCGCTGGTATGAGAGACAGTCAGGGCTTGGCACTGAACATAAAGGGGAAGAATCCAGAGGACTCTACCGGGTCACATAGCTGATTAGATGTGGGGATGAGTGAGAATGCTGAGAAAGCTAGGGCAACCCCAAGGTCTCTCACCTGGTCATCTAAGAATGTGTTCATGCCAGTAGGTGGGATGAGAGACACCAAAGGAAGAGCAGTTGTGGGCAGTGAGGATAACAGAGATGATATTGAGTTTGAGACAGCTGTGAGACCTTCCGTGGAAGTCCACCAGCAAGTTGTACAGAAAAGTCTAGAAGTCGAAGAGCGACCTGGGATAGATAGAAAGAGACAGGACTGATCAGTAGAAAAGATGATTAAAGTCATGAAAAGGCCCTCAGCACAGAAAGTAGCTCAGTGTTCACAGAAGGTTTGAGGAGGGAAGGCAAGAAGTGAGTGGGGAGCATATTTACTAGAGAAATGTAGTCAGGCTGACAGGCAATGATAAGCGCCCAGTGTAGGTTTGTAGTAATATATTTAAACCAAGACTGGCCGGTTTATGATTTTCTCCAACGATGTCCAGTGAAGAAGGACAGGCGCCAAGTAGGCAAGCTTGGGATCCTTAGTCATTATTGTGCATAAGGACTATGCCAGACTTCTTTTCATTTAAGCTAAAGTATGAACAATTTTATACAAACTGCATTATTATTTAAATTATTATTTAAATGCCCTGGATAAACAACCCCAGATGATCTGACAGGGTTTAAGTGTCTATGAACAATCTTTTATCTCCTTCCCAGATTATTGTAGACTCATTTTCTAGGAGGTGTTTTGGTTTTGCTTAGGGCTGGGGGGCAGGGGGTGACTTTACATGGCACTTTAACATGAATCAAATGTTTTCAATATTTGAATCCCCTGAAGGAAGACTAATATGTAGTGAAAAGCTAGTAGAGAAACAGACGTTGTGCCCGTGACCCAAATCGTAAGAGATTATGATCATTGACATTACTTACCACTTTGCAAAATGTAGCCATGGAGCTGAACTCCTGAATTCCCCATTTGTTTTGATTTCTCTAAGACACAGATTCTGGCAATAAAGTTTTCCTAAAATCCTGCTTTGGCTTTTTCCTCTCCACCGGGGTCGGACCTGACAAATAAGGGTCAACTTTGTCCCTGGAAGTTTCACTGATGTTCTCCTCTTTGCCTAAACAGTAAGTCAGATAGGAAGGGTGACCCGAGCCAGCTCCCAGTGCTGTATTTTCAAGAGACCTCAGTGCCCTATGTTTGACAAAGAAATCACTTCAAGATATTAAATATTCTACTCTATTGATTCTCATGACCTGATAGTTTCCCAGAGGTTCGCAGAAATTGGCAGGTGATGTGATTAAACATCACTCACCCAGGGAGTTCAAGGTGGACTGTTTCTGGAAGATCATTTATTCCTAACAGTTCCAGAGAACAACACAGAAAATTACAGAATGGCAAGCACGTAATATTTTTTAGCAAGTTATAATACTATTGTTGGAATTCATAGACTATAATAGACACATCATGCCTCAAACCATGCACTAAAAAATAACGTAAGCAGAATAATTATCAGGGTGTATACTCACAGACTTCTATATCTGTCCGACAGCATGTCAACTGGTTTAATTCTCAAGAATATTCTTTCAATATAACTTTATTATCTTTATTTCTGCCAATCTTTGCCAAAGTTGCTTTTTATGGTAATAAATTTGAAATTGTTGACACCTTTAATTAACTCTTTTCTGTAGATCATAATATTTTAAGTGAGAAAAACACTCTTTCTGCAATTGCTGAAGTAACTGGTAAACTCAGAAAATTCTGCCAAATAAAATACTGTATTCTAATTTTTCCTTATTGAAATGTGTAAATATCTCAGAAATTTCCACAGATACTGTCTTCTATCCTGTTGAGAATAACATTACCTGACAAATATTTTTAGAAGGCAAAAAGAACTGACAAGTAATCTTTCCTTACGATTCTTTGAATGTTTCACCAAATTTAGATGACGCAACATCATAGGGCTCCTTAATTGCAGCAAATTCCAGAATAAAATGTCAATTTGTTTGTTTAAATATAGAACCTCTAACAAAACATTCTTCCCACGAGGTTGAGCTATTCTAAAATCTCAAAATTAAACCTTGTAAAATGTTTGAGTGCTGATCATTTGATTTGTTTGGTGTTTCATTTGCTTTTATGTAAATAAATTTCAGAGTCCTTCTGTTGCAGACTTTCTTTTCAAACATTGCAATTTATTAAAAGCTTCAAATACTGAAGTGTTTAGCATTTAATGAATACTTTGATTAAAGACTTCCAGCGAATTTTAAACAAAATGTACTCAGAATTCACAGACTAATGTCCATGAATATAAACCAATAATAATTATTCTGCTTATTTTCTAAATTAAGTTGATGGTATCAGCTTCCTCATAAGCTGTATCCATATAATTTATGATTTATGCTTGTATATGCATGTTTATTGTGTATATATGTATCCTTAAACATGTATTAATTATATGCGAGCTTGTCATTTTATATATGTATTTATAAATTTAATGTATATTTGTAAATTTTGACAACTGTAGCCCTGTTTGGATTGGTAGAATATTGTCACTTATTTGCTCCCAAATATAAATTATACATGCACCACAGGCACATTCCTATTTTTTTAATTTTATAACATTTTTACCATGACATTATGATCCACCAAAACTTATATTCCTATTATCACCATAAAAACAAATAATTTTTTTAAAGATTTTATTTATTCATTTGAGAGAGAGAGTACACAAGCAGGGGGAGGAGCAGAGGGAAGGAGAAGCAGACTCCCCACAGAGCCGGGAACCCAATGCAGGACTCAGTGCAGGGCTCCATGTGGGGACTCCAGGATCATGACTTGAGCCGAAGGCAGACCAACTGAGCCACCCAGTCTCCCCCAAATAATTTTTATCTTCAAATTTAAACTGTTTAACTAACTAAATTTACAATAGCATTCCCAATGTCAAGTTAACTTCCAAAATCTTTATTCTGAGTCCATGAATTGAATGAGAAAAATACCAAACCATTATTGGAATTAGATGATTTTCTGCTTAAAATATCTGATGACATTCATTTAAAATGGGCATCTTTTAAATGTTTGCCAAGTCCTTTCATTAATGGAGCCAATAATTTAACAGCCAGAAGTTCATTTTTCACACACGCTCAAGGAAACTTGGAATTTAAAACTAATAAAATTAGTTGAGAACAGCCATTTGATCTAAATGAAAGTCATCCTCCCGTAGAGTAATACAAAAATACACTTTCTGCAGCTGTAGACGTTAAAGCTTTGCCTTTGAGCACAGTCTTCTTAAATCATGACAGACTTGCCTTGGATGGTAATGCTTCTTCGACAGTCTTGTGTCTTCTGGCTTTCTGTGGTCAGGGATAGGACTTTGTGTCTTGGTTTCTTTGAGTTGCTGTAACAAAACTACCATAAGCCAAGGAGCTTATAAACAACAGAAATTTATTTCACACAGTTTTGCAAGTTAGAAAGTCCAAGATCAAGTCAAACTCTGGTGAGGTCTTCTCACTGTATCTTCACCTGGTAGAAGGGACACAGGAGCTCTCTTGTAAGTCTCTTTATAAGGGCACTAATCTCATTCATGGGGCCTCCACCCTAATGAATTCAGCTCCTCCCAGAGGCCCCACCTCCTAATACCATCACTCTGGGCATGAGGATTTCAACCTAAGAATTTTAGGGGGATAAAACATTCAAACCATAACACTAGGGTTTTTGGAATGGGTAGTAAATGTCAAATATTTTGACAATTGTCATGTTCATCAGCAACTTTCTGTAGGAAATTAATATCGGCTACTTGATTTTTGTTTGTTTTTTGTTTTAGTTCATTGCTGCCAAAAGTGCTCAAAATTCTCAAAACCATACCAAACAATAAAATAAGTAAGTGAGATTTGAACCATAAAACAATTGACCAAAACCACTGTCACAAAGAAAGTTGGGCTATTTACTATTTGTCTATTGATATGATATATTGAAATATATTGTTGTATTCATCTCTATTGCAGACCTGATCAGCCTCTGGTCCCATAAATATCTCTCATAACTGCCCAATTTTCCTGTTGCCTCTGTCAGCCTATACCCTAATTTTTGTTGCACTTCCTAGGCCACTTCACAGGGTGACACCCCAAGTAGCTGACACCTCAATTGGCCAGCAGAGGGCACCATGTCAAACACTTCTCCCACCACCATCAAAGACCTGAAGGAAATCACTGTCCCTAACTGTTCCAAGTAGGCACACTATTTTGTATCAGAGTGCACTGTATGCTGTCTTTCAAAGTCAGGTTTTAGTCAAATCGCATCTATAAAAGATAAGAAGAAGTAAGAAAGGATATCACGAGCTGTCTTTCAGATTTAACCATGTGTTAAAATGAGAGTGTGGGTTTCTCACACTACCCAGTGAGAACACCACTGAAATGCAAAATAAAGGTCTACCAAATGACCTCAGTTTATTTATTTAACCTCAGTTAAAAATAATATTAATTTTTCTAATGTATGAAAAATCTAGGTCACATGCTAACCCAGACCAGACTCTGGAAAAAAAAAAAAAATAGGTCTAGACTGAGACTGCACCAGGCAAACCAGGGCAGATAGCCACCCTACTCAATACCCCCTTTAAGCATTTGACACTCTTTGCTTCCACCACAGAAAATATAAAATCCCAAAGTAATAATCAAATCCTTTGAATAAAAAATAAAAAAACTATCCAGATAAGGGGCATTTGTCAAGAATACCTAAACTGAGTAAAATGCCCAAGCAGAATTGCATTAATGGAGCTCAGATATTACTTCTCAGTTTCATTGATTAAGCTTCTTCATTGAAATATATCATTGTATTCATCTCTAGGAGAAAGCCAAGATTACCTTTCACTCCTTTTCCAGGAGAGAAAATGCTTGGAGGAGGAGGCCAGATTAGATTGGGGACCCTCACTGGCCATGTTTTCTAGTTGGGGTCAGGGACAGAGCAGGATAAATATGACCATGTACAACGAAAACCTCTCTCTGGCTCATTTCTTCAGACACTGATGACTTTAGACTTCATCTCTCCCAACTGGAAAATTCCCAGGTTTCAGTTTTAGCTTGATGAATAGCACCGTTTAGGACTCTCAACCACACAAAATATACTTCCCATACGACCCAATTAAGCTTCCTAAAGTTCTGCATTATGCTTTAAGGCCAAAGATCCAGTCAAAGGATTGACACAATCCAACCAAAAATGTTGAATGGGGTTCACATGTTCCACATGTCAGGAGTTCAACACTGAACAGAACAGTCTCGGTGTCTTTGGAGAAAACAAGAATGAGGAGGACCAGAAAAATAAATCTCTTAGTATATCAAAATGATAAGTGCTATGATAGGGCTATTAAGCGGTGTAGGTGAGGTTCATTAGAGAAGGGGATATAAGATGAAACATGTAAAAGGCATTACTCAAATATGGAGATTGAAGATGAAGCGGTAGGTGGCATTCCAGAAATAAGGACCAACATGTGCAAAATCCCTGGACAAGTGAGAATAAGGCACACTGAAGTACTGACAGAAAACCTGCATGGCCAGGACATAGACCAATGGGTGAGAAATGTATCAGCATAATGCTGCGGAGCGACAAGAAGAGGCAAGATCACGAAGGACCTCGTAAGCCCTGTTTCATTTTTGTTTTAAAAATGCCAGGAGAAATTAGAGTGCAGGAGGGAGTGGAAATAATCCACAGAGCAAGAGTTCTAAGAGGGCAGAAGATGGAATTTAGATCCTAGATGAAGGGTTAAGTCTTAGACAAGAGAGAGGAAAACTCTGAACATCGTAATTATGGAAGAGAGAAAAAGTGCATGTGAGTACATTTAACATTATAGATGTTGCCAGGAAACAACGGAAATTTATGTCCAAGCCCTTCTATTTTCTCTGTGAAGCGGATGAGCTTCACTCTGTGGGTGAGGCAGAATGTGCTGGGGTGGGAGGTTTACAGAGCTAGAATAAAGTCTGCCATAGCTTCTGTGGAGAATGGGAGGCAGCACTAACTAGGCAAGCATTGCAGATTTGTTTGGAGAGTCGAGGGCCTGAGATTTTAAACCAGAAATGTGAGGGTATCGTCTTTAAAATTTTGTGTATTTTCTTAACTAGAAATGCTCAATAAACTTATGGAATAATACTGGAGAAGAGGCAGATAACTGGATTCTTCAAGGGTGGGAATTTTGTCAGAGTTCATAAAAATGATGCCAGATAATAGCGTACATTGGCACAAGAGTTGTCTAAGTGGTGGGCCATGTAACTTAACCTGGAAAGGGAAACAAGTGAAGACTGGAATCAGCAAATATGTACAAAGAGAATATAGATGTCCAGGAAGTGATATTTGAAAAATAGGTATAAAGGAAGCATCAGAATGAGAGCGTTGGAAGGGTCGGAGATTGTGGTCAGTGTTTTTAAGAAGCAGAGTAGCTCTGAGTAATGACCAGGTCCAAGGACTGGCCATGGGAGTTGGGATGAAAGTCAAGATGAAGACAAGGAACAGGGAACCCAGAATACTGAGTGGGTCAAACTCACGAATCCTCGCAGTTGTCCAGAATATTGAAACAGAAGGGAAGACCACTGTCCAGGAGTCAGTCTTCCTTGAAGAAAGGGGGCTGTCGGGGAGCTCAGTAGATGTGGCAATGAGGAAGGGTAGGCAGAGGACCCAGACTCCTTGGAGGAGGGGGTGTTAGTGGGATGTCTGGCCATTGCAATAGAGTCTAAGGTGACCAACATGTTTGTGCCCAACCTGAGGGCTCAGCTGTGGGAGTGTGAGCGAGCCACACCTCAGAGGGAAAAGAAGGTTTTTGGGGAGAGCCGTTCTTCTTTCTGTTGGGATTGCTTCGTTTTAAATTTAGTTAACAATTTCTGGCTTTATATCAATTAACCTCCTCCTCTCCTTTTTTCCAGGGTCTTTGGTTGACCATCTCTAGCCACTAAGCCAGCCACTGAATTTATGTTTGCTAGGGTTTTTTGTGGGTTTTTGTTTGTTTGTTTGTTTGTTTGTTTGTTTTTCATAAAAGCGCTGAACACCAGGGGTCCGCTAAGAACTGCACTGGCTACCGAATTCAAGGTTCAGTTTTCTTGTTGACCCAACAATTATTATGAAGACTATTCTTTCTCCCCAGTGGTTACTTTGTTGTTGTCGTTGTTTTAATCACCACTAGTTCTCTTTCACCTTAATTTCTAAACTGTGGTAGTATCCTGTGTTAAGAGAACGTGGCCTTTATAATTTCTTCTTGGAGCACTGATTCAGATTTTCTCTGGTACCTAGTATATAATTGATTTTGCAAAGCCTTGTGAGTGTTAAAAATAGTGTTTACTCTCTCTTCACTGGGTATAACATTCAAAGCAACTTTGTCCATTGTCCATTATTCAAATCATCTATACACAAAATTATATCTGGTTCACATGAATCATCACTTCCTGAGACTAATAGAGTGACATCTCCTACAGGGATTTTGGTTTTGTGAGATACACCTCATTTTTTTAACAGTTTTTGCTGTTTCCATGCAAGTTCAGTGCATAAAAATTTGTAACTATTACATCTTCCTGGCATATTTTACTTTTTTCTTAGCAATGCTATTTGAAATACCACTGGGCCTTGAATTCTATTGTGCCAGCTACGAATATTGCCATCCATTCACCTCACACATCTTTTGTTTTTTTAAGATTTTATTTATTTATTTGACAGAGAGATGGAGAGGGAGCACAAGTAGGCAGAGCAGAAAGCAGAGGGAGAGGGAGAAGCAGACTCTCTACTGAGCAGGGAGCCCAATGCAGGATTCAATCCTGGGATCCTGGGATCACAACCTGAGCCAAAGGCAGCCCCTAACCAACTGAGCCACCCAGGGACCCTTCATCTCACATGTCTTTAACAACCCTTTATTTTCAGTTATTGTGAATCATTTTTTGGTGTGTCTTTTAGAAAATAAATCTATGATTTCAGTATACTTTCTAACCCGCCATTTATTTTTTCTTGTTGTTCTTTATTTCTTTTTTTTTTCCTTCTGCTTTCTTAACCTTTACTGGATTGATTAAGTCTTTGTTGTTGTTCCTGTTCCTCTATCAGTTTGGAAGGTCTGTAAATCAGTTAGGATTCAGTTTGGCCACATGGAATAGAAACTCCAAAATGAACAACTTAAAGGCATGCTTTTTTTTTTTTTTTTCTTTCCCAAGCAATAAAAATCTAGAGGGAAGTCAGCCCAGGACTGGTATAGAGGCTCCACTGGCCTCAGAAATCCAGCCATCTCTTCTCTTCCTGCTCCCCAATCCTTAGAACACAACTCTGATTTCTTAAGACCATAGCTGTCTGTGAGGTCTTTGGCCTCTGTGTCCAACTTCCAAGCAGGAGGAAGAAAGAAGGGCAAAGGCCACAAAGAGCTCAGGACAGCTGTGTCAGCTCCTTTTGAGAAGCCTTTCCTGACATTTCACACAACACTTCCATTTCCATTTAGCCACCACATCACTACAGAATGCTGTCCTTTAAACACACACTTTACCTCCCTAAGTGAAATCAGAACTCTGTAACTAAGGAAGAAAGCAAGAACTGATACTAAGTAAGCAAGTAACACACTGCCAACATGGACATACTGGACTCATTCCATTAGTAAATATATGTAAATTTCTAGCAAACCTATTTAAAGCTATTTTTGTATCAGTATCAACAATTAATATCCATGACTTTCTCCCACCAAAATTAGATCTGTAGTATGTATGACTTACCCCTCTGTTCCATTCAGTCTTCTAAGATTTTAATGAAATAATGTTTTATTTCAGATATTGTTAGTTTTCATGAAAATATAATACATAACATATAAGATAGAAATATATAATTTTATATGTATTTTATTAAAATACATAAAATAGTAATCAACAATTCAATATAATAGAGACTATATTTCTATTTTAAGAATCACTTCTTTTAATTATATTAAACACAGTGATTATAACAAGAACTTTTTACATTTAGTTATAAATTCTATGGGCTTCTCTGCTTATCCCCCTTTCTTCTATATCATGTTCTCCTTTCTTGAAATTGTATTGTTTGTGGACCAATTATTCCAAAAAAGGAGGCTGAGTGATATGCTCTGATAGCTCTTTAATTTGGCCTCAGAATGGGTAACTGGCTACAGATAACTCAGCTTTAAACCCTGGCAGACTCTGCTCCATTGTCCTTTTAGCTTCCTGTGTTGAAGATAAGACACTGCTAATCTGATTTGCTTTCCTTTGTGAGTGGCTTATTTCTCTGTAAATTAATAAGACTTCTCCTTACCCATAAAATTCAAAAATTTAGATGGGCAGGTCTTTCAGTATTCCTACCTACCCTTAGGGGGCACTCTGGATCTAAAGTCTGTGTGTGTGTGTGTGTGTGTGTGTGTGTGTGTGTGTGTCTTCATACTTTATTTTAACTTATTTTTTAAACATTTTTTATTTAAATTCAATTAATTAACACATAATATATTATTGGTTTCAGAGATAGAGATCCATGATTCATCACTCTCATATAATGCCCAGTGCTCATTATATCATATGCCCTCCTTAATGCCCACCACCCAATTACCCATTCCTCCACCTCCCTCCCTTATAGCAGCCCTCAATTCCTTTCCTATGATTAAGAGCCTCTTACGGTTTGTCTCGCTCTCTTGATTCATCTTGTTTTATTTTGTCCTCTCATGCCCCTATGTGGATCTGAAGCCTTAAGTGTAAGGTGCCCTCGGAGAAATTTCCTTCTGCTATTTCCTTTGGCTTTTTTTGTCTCACTTCTGTTTTCTTCTCCTTAGCTTCTCTTAAATGAACATTTGTTCTTCTGGGATTATCTATATCTCTTAACTTTTGAATCAAAATTTCTATTGCCTTTTTGTTTTACATTAAAAAAAAAAAAACGGGGTGTCTGCATGACTTAATCGGTTAAGCGTCTGCCTTCAGCTCAGTTCATGATCTCAGGGTCCAGGGATCCAATCCCACATCAGGGTCCTTTCTCAGTGGGAAGCCTGCTTCTCCTTCTCCCACTACCCCTACTTGTATTCCCTCTCTCACTGTCTCTCTCTGTCAAATAAAATCTTTAAAAAAAAAAAAAATACTTAATTTCCAAATCTTTAGTGAAGTACTTTCAGTTACTCAACCCTCCTAGTAATTACTTTCTTTTCACATCATCTTTAAAATCTTAAGACTTTTGGGGGTGGCTGGGTGGCTCAGTCAGTTAAATGTCTGATTTTGGCTCAGGTCATGATCCTGGGGTCCTGGGATAGAGCCCCACTTGGGGCTCCCTGCTCAGCTGGGAGCCTGCTTCTCCCTCTCCCTCTGCCTGCTTTTCCCCGCTGCTCATGCGTGTGCTCTCACTCTCTCTCAAATAAATTTTTAAAATCTTTCAAGTAAAAAAATAAAATAAAATATTAAGTCTTTCTTGTTTAATGGCTCGTCGTGAAAATTTACCCTAGTTTTGTGGATTTCATAGCCAGTCATTGTTTTCTAAATAATTGCTGTTGTATACGAAATGAAAAAAGGTTGTTTTACTGTGAATCAGTTATTCTGTACATTTGTCTTAGTTCTTTTTTAGACTGTTTTTCTCAAATATTCGGTAAGTCTTTGTTTGAAGTGAGGTACCTTTAGGCCTCCCTCTCCTGGCATTTAGTAATGCTTTAAATACCTGGCAAAGGTTTCTACAACTTTCTTTATGTCAGTTTCCATGATAGATCTCTCTCTTGGAAGGCCTAAAGAGGTACATAGGATGAGGACGCTGACCGAAGGGTTTCCCATTAAGGTCTGTGGTTGTATAGAAGTTGAACCAACAGACAAGCTGGCGTCTCCTGCTAAGGGACAGTCCTGCTTGCTTTTTCTTCTCTGTGACCACCTGAGGGCCTGGAGTTAGTGCAGGTCTGTAGGCTCACTCTAGGGCAAAGCCTTCAGCCAGTCACTTTGGAAACAGGAGGAGGGCAGAAGGAATGATGAGCCTGGCTCTTCCAAGAATCACTATTTGCTTACTTATCTTTACGAACATCCCCTTGGTCAGTTTCTCCTTGGGCTTATTGATTCCTGGCTTCAAGTCTCTCCTGGGGGGAGTTCCTGGGGGAGGAGCAGGTCTTACTTCTGCAGTAGCCCCCTCCGACTTTAATTTCTGCTTGTGTTTCTCTATCACCTGGTTCTCAATGTTTTCTTTTCCTTGTAGCTTTTAATTGGAAAGCTACTTGTTATTAATCCATTCAACAAATACTTGTGAATTCCTTTTCTGGACCCAGGAGATACAGCAATGAAACTTCCCAGATTGAAAGAGGCTAAAAGAGATATGAAAACCAAATATGCATCATCCAAGATTCAGTTCTGGAAAAAAAAAGTCAAGGCATAATAGGGAAGAATTGGTTTTATTGCTGTTGTTTTGTCATGTATTTGTTTTACTACAAGAATATGACTGGGACAGTTGACATCATTTAAATGTGGATTAAATACTAATACTGTATCAGTTAATCTACTGATTTTAATGAATAAACCCACGGGTATTTAGAAGAATGCCCTTTTTTTTAGGAAATACACATTTCAGGAAATACACATTTCCTAAAATGTGTATGAGAGATTTCCTAAAATCTCTCATATTGCTGAAAATAATAGTAAGTGAGAAAATTATAAAGTGAATGTGGTAACTTATTATCAAATGAGCAACTGGGAAGACGGGCATACAGAAGTTCTCTGTTTATTCATGTAAGTTTTCTTGAAGTTTAAAAGTATTTCAAAATAAAAAGTTACCTTTTCTTAAAGAATATGGCAGAGAATAATCAAGATATCATCTTTCCTACTAATAATTCTGGTAACAGAAGATACAGTTCGTGTCTCTATTAAAGACACTTTCTACTACTTGATCTGAAAATGAATCACAGTTGTCCATCTGTTCACAGAGAGGGCTGGGCCACCACAGGCCATCCCACGAAGGAAGCTCCCAGCATGGGGAAGAACAGCAGAACACATTGTTCTCCATGAGCAGGTTGGGCCCCAAGGGAAGGAGGACAACAAGACACTCACCCAGCCACACAACCCACCCCCAGGCTCTTTTTCCAAACTTTTTAAGTCATTCTTTTTTTGAGAGAGAGAGAGAGAATGCGTGCCTGCATGACAGGGGTGGGAGACAGAGGGAGGGGGAGAATCTTAAGCGGGTTCCACACCCAGCACAGAACCCAAGGTGGGACTAGATCTCATGACCCTGAGATCATGAGCTAAGCCAAAATCAAAAGCTGGATGTTCAACTGACTGAGCCACTCAGGCACCCCTTAAGTCATTCTTACTTAGGAGTGCATTGAGACCATGAGTGTTATGCATGGAGTTTTCTCAACATGGAAAGAAACATTCTGAATGAAAGAAAACTGGTCAGCCTTGCCTAGCAATATATGCAAAACAAAAGGATAGTAATGAAAGTATTTAAGGAGATAATATCAGAGAGGTTTAAAACTTAAAAAAGAAGAAGAAGAAAAAGAAGAAGAAGCCAATGGACCTAAACAAATGACTCACAGGAAAGAAAACACAAAAGTCTAATAGTCCTATCGAAGGATATTCAAACCTACTGGTAAGCAGGGACATCCAGAGTAAAATAACAACAAAATGTTATTTTTTTGGTCCATCAAATTGGCCAAATTTTTCATTACTGATAGTATCTAGTGATGGCCAGTAAGGGTATGGGAAACAGGGATTTTCATACACTATTGATGAAGATATAACCAGAATAACTTCTAGGAAGAAAATATCTATCAAGATTTTAAATGGACCAACAATTGAACTTCTAAGAGTCCGTCCTTTAAAAATATTCACACATGTACAGAAAGAATTCCACTTTAACGTTACTAATAGTAAGGAAAAATTAGAAATACCCCCCCAAAAAAATCCATCAGTAAGGAAGTGCTTAAAAAATAAAAGAACAGTACATTTATTCTTTGAAATATTTGGCTGTAGTTTAAAAGAATGAGATAAGGCTCCATGTACTCATAAAGAAGTAAAATCATGAAGACATTAAGCTGTCGACATAATATCGTCCTGTTCTTAATGTCTAAATCCATACACATCTTTGTAAGTGGGTGATAAAAGATTTGAAAAGACACATAGAAAATTGAGATGGCTTCTTACAGGGAAGAGAAAAGAATTTCAATCATTGAGTAAAAGGGAATGTCCACCTTTCCATATTTACCAAATTTTTACAAAAGCATACATTGCCTTTGAATTTTTTAATAATTAAAATGAAGAAAAAAAATAAATAAAATGAAGAAACATAATCTGTTAAGCATGAAGATGTGTAGTTGTTAGCATTGAAAAATATTACCATAGAGCATCCATTGAGAAAAGCAGTATAAATGGGATGACAAATTCTTCTGAATGAGACCTTTTTGTCTTTCTTTTGGCAAAAGACTGCAAGAAGGGGGGGGGAAAAAAGGTACCAAGTAACCTCACTTCCAAGGCAAGATGCTACACCACCTTTGCAGGCCAGAGATAGTTCAAAGCGTTCTGCCGTTCCCCATGACCAATCTCCAGAATCTATGAAAGAAACTGGAGAATTATTGGAGCTTAAAGTCCCATCGTTGGGAATTCCTTTGGAGAGGAATGTCAACGCACCAGAAAAAAAGAGTGTGCTTCCTTCTTCACATTAAGCTAAATGAGAGAGGCGTCAACAGAAGCATTTAGAGAGCATGATGTGTGTCCTCTGGATTTGAAGGAATGAGGATTGATATTACCCTTTCTCCAGAAAATTCCAAAAAAAGAAGCTGTGCCTATCACACATGTCCAGAAGCTGGAAGACAAACGTTGCATGGGTTTCCCACGGGTGGAGATAGGGTCCCTTGGGAAGAAGCCCCACTGGGTCACCTTAGGATCAACACCATCAGGAGGGCACCCTGTAACCTGACACAGGAGAGGGGGGTCAGAGACACAGAGGGGAGCACCAGCAGCCAAGCCAAAAGTCATGTAGATGAGAGATTCTTAGTGATGGGAGGAGGCACTGGATAACCCACAAAAGCAGACTGCAAGAAGAAATCACCTATGGGATCCACTACATCTATGAGTGCCAACACCAGACTACCCGTGCCAGTTGCCCATATCTCTCCTTTCCTCTAGTCCAATCCTAGAAAAGTCAGATGCAACACCATGGATGGGAAAGGAGTAAAGGAACAAGTGGTAAAGGAGAGATTAAAATTGCCCACGTCTCCCTTCCCCCACTATGGGCTTTTAAGCTAAAATATTCTCTAAGGGAAGGGAAGGTTTCAAATGGTTGAAAGTTCATGGTTTTTATATTATGCTCCAATAGACGTTTTATTGACTGACAGTGTTTGAAAAGATATAAAAACTGTTTACAATTTCATCCAGGCACAGGAAGAATGATTCCACAGAACAGGTGTCCAAAGACGGTACTGAGAAAAATATTAAGTTTCTCTTCTTTCCTTCTACCAAATCCTGTTCATTCAGGAAACCCTTCACATATATAAACAGTGGTTGTGACTCCACTGCCATACTGGCTCATAGGAAAATGCTTACAGTTCTGCATAGTTACCTCTGGTCCAGAGCGGAGGACTTCTTTTCAGGCTCAGCCTCATTAGAGATATGTAAGTACACTACCGTCTGCTCAGGCAGGTTTTTGAGAGTCTAGGACTGTTGTAGGACAATTGTAGACAGAGACCAGTGGAGTGGGAGGGTCCAAATTCAGGACTGACTCTGCACTGGGTTCTGACAAGCTACTCCCAGCTCCTGAACAGGACGTCCAGGACACGACCCCTCCTCATCCCCAGCTCCACTCTGATCCTTCTCACCTCCATCCCTCTCCTGTCAGATCTCTGGGGGAGGATAGCCTAGCCCTGCAAGCATGCAACTCTATCTTTCTGTCTTGAACTTAAACTGAGACTTAAATCTTTGAACTTGCTTCAATGTAGACCAGGAGAAAGAAAGAAACAGAAAGAGTCCTTGAAGGACTGGTAAGAGAACAAGAGGAGATGAAGATCTGTCACCTGTCTGGGTGTAGATACCAGATAGATTGAAAAGGGTTAACAACAGCTGTCTCTGGATGGTAACGTTCCAAGTGACTTTTTTCACTCTCAATCCTTTTTTTTTTCTTTCAACATTTTATTTTTTAATTGTTCTTAAAATTACCATAAAGTGTGTCTGTGTAGAAATATATATTGAAACCTCTGGTTTCAATAAGACAAGCCCAGTGTCCTGGGAGAACGTCCTCAGCACAGTGCAGATATGCTGGGAACTGGAATGCTAAGAGCCTGCAGGTTGCAAGATGGAGGTGTGTATTAGCATTTAAATAGAGTCAAGTCTCTGCAGTCTTGGAAAAAACCTTCCCTCAACACCATGTTCCTGAACACACAGATCTGTCATCACCCAGGCCAAACTTCTTGAAAGAGTCCTTGCTATCTGTCCTCACTTCATTTCCCATCAAACCCTTTATCACCTCACCAGAAGAATACGAGGTTCTACTTTTCCCTTCTTGGCCAAACCTCAAAGGTCTGAGGAGAGTCCTTCCCACACTGACTACTGCAGTCATAGGTACAGATGAACCTAGGGAGGCCAGATGGTCTACTGAGCATTGAATATTCTTAATGGTGGATTTGTTCTCTTCGTTTTATTTACCCACATTTCAAATATTTTAAATAAACATATATAATGAAAAGTAATAAATACTTTTATTCGTAAAAAGAAAATTACTCAGCAAAATTAAATTCATAAAAGAAATATCCAGTCAGGCTTAAAGGACTTTTTTCCCAAAAGACTGTTAGAGCAAAATCCAGACAAATGGATGTAGGAGTAAATGGAGAGATGATGAAGAGGATAAATCCTTTAAGGTTTATTGGGTATTTCTTGGTAACATAATGTGGTTTCAGGAGGGGGCAAAGGAGGAGGCTCAAGAGAAGACTGCACAAGGAGCAGCTGGAGAATATTACCAAAAACAAAATCTCCTGCCTACCCTGAAAATCTTACCACAAAAGCAGAAGACAAAGAAACAGTTTTCCTATTCAGCATTCAGCCAGAATGTGACGCGCCTCACAGACAAATCACTAAAGAGATTGAGAAGACAGAAAGAAATCTCACCTCTTCTACAGCGAAGTACATGTGTCACATTACATACCTGTTCTCCAGCTAATGATGACTTGTCCCCAAGCAAGAGGACTCGACATCTCCATTTGTCACGCACAGTCCATCCTGAACTCACCTAGTAATTGGGGTGGCCGGGTGCATGGCCTAATTGGCCTTTATCCAAAGGAAAAATGCACTTCTTATATCTTGAGGAGGTGGTTTTTGCTGCTTGAAGCCAGGCACCTTCGTTAAAATCCTACCCTCCCTGGGGACTGGAAGAGCAAGCCCTAGGGTCCCTGCGGATTACATTTCAAAGAGATGGGTCCTGGAACCTGAGAAAGATATTCCTTCAGTTATAAGGCCTGCAAGAAGCTCTTTTTTTTTTTTTTAAGATTTTATTTATTTATTTGACAGAAGAGATCACAAGTAGGCAGAGAGGCAGGCAGAGGAGGAAGCAGGCTCCCCGCTGAGCAGAGAGCCCCATGCGGGGCTCGATCCCAGGACCCTGATATCATCACCTGAACTAAAGGCAGAGGCTTAACCCACTGAGCCACCCAGGCGCCCCATGGAAGAAGCTCTTTTAAAGATTTACATCTCAAAGAGGGAGAAAAGGAATTTACAATTTCTATCAAGTTTTCTAAGGTAAAGGCTCTGAAGGAAAGTGAGGCTGGGTGAGGCACAGGGAAAAGAAAGTTGACCCAGAAGAGAATGAAGAGAATGAGAAAACAGGAAACAGGGTGAGTTAGCAGCGTGCTCCTTGAGCTCTGGCTGTGGACTGCAGGTTGTAAGTGGTACTTTGCCCTCATCAGTCTCTCCCAGGAATGTGAGGAGGGCCTGATCAAGCCACTTTTAATAATGCAATGTTTGGGACAGCATGTTGACTTTGAAATTCAAAATTACTTTAGAAATATCAGTTATTATTTTTCCCATGAACGTCCTGCAACACAAACATAGATGTTCATGCCAGAATACTACACACACACACACACACACACACGTACGTGTATCTAATACGAAAACCCCAGCACATCCCCATGAGAGTTGAGAACGGTGTAGAACAAGACAGGCATTCATTCATTCAGGCCCAGTGGGCCATCTTTTTATGAAGACCTAAGATGGAGTATATTCTAGGTCTTTTCATATAAAACAAAGATTCCTTGGGGCGTCTGGGTGGCTCAGTGGGTTAAATCCTCTGCCTTTGGCTCAGGTCATGGTCTCAGGGTCCTGGGATCAAATCCCGCATCCAGCTCTCTGCTCAGTAGGGAGCCTTCTTCCCCCTCACTCTCTGCCTGCCTCTCTGCCTACTTGTGATCTCTCTCTCTCTCTGTGTCAAATAAATAAAATCTTAAAAAAAAAAAAAAAGATTCCCTACTTGGATGACCTAGATCCTGAATGGTGCACGAGTGTGGTAAGATAGGGCCTCTAACTATTTGCAGTCTTTCACCAACTTTAATAATAATTACACATAACTAATAAGGATACATAGAAGACAAAATATAAAATTATCTCTCCTTTGATTTTAAATTATATAAAATCAATGTTGCAACTCTAAATAGTCTATGCCAATCAAGTTATGTGTCTTATTTAATTCGAATATTGGAATCGATTATTACTTATGTATTTGGATGCTTAGTAACATAGAACTTAAAACTTCACCAACCAGTGGAAATGAAAGCTGGTGCAACCACTCTGGAAAACAGTATGGAGGTTCCTCAAAATGTTGAAAATAGAGCTACCCTATGACCCAGCAATCACACTACTGGGTATTCACCCCAAAAATACAAATATAGTGATCCAAAAGGGCCCCTGCACCCCAATGTTTATAGCAGCAATGTCCAAAATAGCCAAACTATGGAAAGAGCCCAGATGTCCATCAACAGATGAATAGATAAAGAAGATATGGTATATATGTACAATGGAATACCACTCAGCCATGTAGAAATCTTGCCATTTGCAGCAATGTAGACAGAATTAGAGGGTGCTATATTAAGCAAAATAAATCAAGAAAGATAATTATCATATGATATTTGAGATAAACGAGATAAAAAGAAAGATAATTATCATATGATCTCACTGATGTGTATAATTTAAGAAACAAAACAGAGGGTCACAGAAGAAGAAAGGAAAAAATAAAACAAGGCAAGATCAGAGAGGGAGACAAACCATAAGAAACTCTTCAGCATAGGAAACAAACTGAGTGTTGCTGGAGGGGAGAGGGTGGAGGGATAGGGTAACTGGGTGATGGACATTAAAGAAGGCACATGATGTAATGAGCACTGGATATTATATAAGACTGACGAGTCACTGACCTCTACCTCTGAACCAATAATGCATTATATGTTAATTGAAATATGTTAATAAAAATAAATACATTAAAAGGAAAAAAAAATTTCATCACCCTTGGGGTGGTTCAGTCAGTTAAGCATCCAGCTGTTGATTTCAGCTCAGGTCATGATCTCAGAGTCGTGAGATCAAGCCCCAAGTTCGGCTCCACACTGGGCGAGATGCCTGCTGAAGATTCTCTCTTTCCCTCTCCCGCTGTCCCTCCCCACCGCTTCCCCATGCATGAGTGTGCTCTCTCTCCCTTAAAAAAAAAAAAAAAGGATTTCACCAGCCTCTTCTATGGCTAAAGGGAAGAAGGTCATCTCTTAAGCAGATTTTCATTATTATGTTAGGAATCACTAAATAGTTATTTTAATTATGTAGTTGCAAGATGGGTAGGTACCCACTCTCCCAGGGAAAAAGTATCATCAGACCTTTTCTATGTGGCTGGACAAAGCTAGTTTATTTAAGATCCCCACTAGCTAAAGCAGATCCCTGGGGTGAAAGTGGATAATATGCACAGAGTCCAACAAGGCTGCCAAAATGAGAGGGATCAAGACACTGACCTTGTCCCTCTTGGGATTAAACTGTAACACATTTCCCCTCATCGACTGAAGTTATCTCAGTGGGTGGTGTCTATTGACAGCAAAGGGTACCAGAGGTCTCCAAAAGCAAATTGACTACACAAGGCCCAGGGTGGGAGGTTGGGGGCACTGGTTCCAGCCCAACATGTGACTGTGAGCCAAAAGAGCCCTTTAACACAAAAACTCTGGCCAGGGCATGAGGTCAACAGAGGGAAACATGATCTTACACCTGAGCCTGGTGCTGGCTCATCTTTCACTATACTGGCTGCCTCGCTAATCCAAGAACTTAAAGCAAAATACTCCCCTTCTCTTGGATTCATCAGCCTTCCCACCAGCAATGTGAGTGGGTAAAACACGGAAAAGGAAGCCAAAGTGCATATGGTGTATCCTTGCCTAGAGTTAAAACTAAGAAGATTGGAATTTCCCAGGTTGCCAAGAGGAAGGAGGAAAGTGCCCAATACCATAATCTCCTAACGAAATCAGTAGAAGGAACACAGTTCTATGTTCCAAAGCCAGGGCCCCTAAAAGAAGATGGGGGCCTCCGAGAATTAACCATGAATGAAAGACCCTTAGTCCCCCTCACTGGGAAAGCCCAGAAGGCTTATCACCTAAGAAGTGGTAATAAATAGTCTTTTAACCTTAAAAGTCCCTTTTAACCTAAAGTTTCCCCCCCTCCATCCCATTCTTTTCCTTTCAGTGTATCTGTTGAAGATAACCTTTGACCTGTAGATAGACCGCTGACCTGCATAGTTTCTGACAGCCCAGACTTTTGTTGATTCTGTATTTTCAGCAAGCTAACAGCTGAATCCAGAGCCTGGGTTGGATGGATGTTTGATCCTTTTGATAAGACTGTCTAGGGTCCGGGTGCCTGGGTGGTTCAGGTGGTTAAGTGACTGCCTGTGGCTCAGGTCATGATTCTGAAGTCCCAGAATCGAGTCCTGCATCCAGCTCCCTGCTTGGCAGGGAGTCTGCTTCTCCCTCTGACCCTCCCCCTTTTCATGCTCTCTCTTTCTTATTCTCTCTCTCTCTCAAATAAATAAATAAAATCTTTAAAAAAAAACTGTCTAGGCAATGTTGTATCCTTTCACTAAGAGGCAGATAATATCTGATTCTCTTTTTAGTACATGATGTTAACAGTTACTGATGTCCAATGTCTAAACCCATTAATTAACTGAGAGTTGCAAAGGAGTGATATTCTTTTTTTTTAAGATTCTATTTATTTATTTGTCAGAGAGAGAGAGCACAAGAAGGGGGAGTGGCAGACAGAGGGAGAAGCAGGCTCCCTATTGAGCAAGAAGCCCGATGTGGGACTAGATTCCAGGACACTGGGATCATGACCCGAGCCAAAGGTCCAGCTTAATGGACTGAGCCACCCAGGGATCCTGCAAAGTGGTGATATTCTAACATTTTTTTTCATTTATTAGTTGGAATGCATTTATTAAGAGACCCTTCCTTCATCTGCCATGTGGTTGCCCAGTGGTACGCACCACCTCCAATACTCACAATATGTTTTTAAGTTGCCTGCACTTTCTTCTTATTCTTATTCTTATTCTCACAGCCCCATACCTCAGTCGACTGAATACATAATACAATAGCCCTATAGGCAGAATAAGTGCTCAATTATTTCCCTTTATTTACCAGTTAGTGATAATGGATTAATTTCCTTTCATCCTCCAAACGTGAACCATAAGCCAGATGACACAGAAATACAAATGACCCATGATCTCACTTGTATATGAAATCTAAAATAGTCAAATTCATAGAAGCCCAGAGTAGAATGGTGGTTGCCGGGAGATGCTGGTCAAAGTGTTTAAAGTTTCTATTAATGAAGCTGAGTAAGTTCCAGAGATCTAATCCAGTATAGTGACCGTAGTTACCAATACTGAATGGTATACTTGAAATGTACTAGGAGAAAAAATCTTAAATGTTTCTCACCATGAAAACAAATTTGTAACTACATGAGGTAATGATAACTAACATGATTGTGGTGATCAGTTGAGAAGGTATATGTATATCAAAACATCATATTCTATACCTTAAATATATATAATTTCTATTTGTCAATTATACCCCAGTAAAGCTGGAAAATTTTTCAAATAAATTGGTGGATATAATTGGTTATATTAACAGAATAAATTATTATCTATTAACAGAATTAACACATAATATAATAAATAAATTATATGACTATCTTAATAGATGCAGAAAAGCATCTGAATTTCATATTCACTCATGATAAAAACTTCAGCAAACTACTAATAGAAAAGGGCTTTGTGAATCTAGAGTATCTTTTTTTAAAGACCTACTTTAAAGATGATATTGGTGGGGTGAATTAATGAAAGTTTTCCACCTGAGATCAAGAATACCTGATTTTGCAGGTCTGTCCATATTGCACTAGATGCCCTAGTCACTACAAAAAGACAAGAAAAAAACGTAAGGATTGGAAAGGAAGAAATGAAACTGTCATCACCCCCACACAACATGATCACAACACAATTGTAGATGTAGAAAAATCCCAAAGAACTTGCCATCATATCATTAAGTAATTTGAGCAAGGTCATTGGATATAAATTCAACTTAGAAAAATCAATTGTGTATATATATATATCAATTGTAATATATATAAATATATAAATCAATTGTGTATATATATCAATTGTATATATATATGTATATGTATATATATAAATATATATAAAAGAGTAAAAACATATGTGTGTGTATATATGTGTGTGTGTATATATATATATATATATACTATACATACATACAAGAAGGGAACAATTAGAAAATGAAATCTACAAATAGCATTTACAATAGCATCAAAAAGTTAAAATTGTAGGAATGAGCCTTAGGAAAATACTCTACACAGCAGCTAGAAAACATTGTTAATATTTTATTACTAGTTCAAAAATATTAATAAATGAAGGGACGGATCATGTTTATAAGTGGAGAAACTCAATATTAAAAAGCTGTCTATTATCTCCAAATTGATCTATAGATTCAATGTTATACCAATAAAAATCCCAGCAAGTTGTTGTTCTGAGGGAAAAAAAAAATGATTTCTAATTCTTAAAAACACAGGATGGTTGAACAGGCCCATGATTTACATTATCTGACATTATATAATAATAGCCTGAAAATAACGCTATTAATACCACCACCTCCAATACTCAGAATATGTTTTTAAATTGCCTGCACTCTCTTCTTGTTCTCACAGCCCCATACACCAGTTAATTGAATACATAACCAGCTCATGCTGTCCTTGCATTTTAGACTCTCCTTTACTTTTAATTCTACACGTAACTGTATTTTTAATGCTTGCCACCATTCCTTCTGGTGAGATCTCTCTAGTCGTTCTGATTGTCTGAAGCTCACTCTCTAGCAGATTCCTCGGGACAGGCACATTGATAACAGTAATATAAAGTCTTTGGCTTGCATTTTCTTTCCTTGGAGTCTTAAATAGGTTACTCCCATTTTTTTCTTTTTTTTTTTCAGATTTTATTTTATTTACATAATCTCTACATCCAACGTGGGGCTCAAACCCACGACCCTGAGACCAAGAGTCACATGTTCCATGGACTGAGCCAGCCAGGTGCCCCCATTTTTCTCTTGCACAAAGCATTGCCATCAAAAAGCCTAATGAAAATCTGAAGGAGAGTGGGCTTATGGCTAAGAATATTAGACTTCATCTTGCAGGTAATGGATTGTCAAAGATGTTGAAAGTAAAAGCTAAAATGACTTAATATGCTTTTTCAAAAGCTATTTCTGGCAAAACCATGGGCAGAAAGAATGAAGGCAGGAGACCAACCGGAGGTTATTGTCATAGTACAAAGGAGAGTTTGAGCATTCCTGACTTGGGAGGTGACAGTGATGATAGATAGGAGGGGATGGAACTCACTGCCCTGAGCAAGGGACATGCATGCTGCCTACACACATTCCTTACTCAGGAATATATACCCTTTTCTTTTCAGCAGTCTGGCTTCTTTCCCCAAGGAACCAGGCTACAGAGCTCAGGCCCTAACTCCACTCTCCTTCACATCAGACCCCACCCCGACATGGAGCCCCAGAACCACCTAGAGAAGGGAATGATATGTTGGCCCAGGTCACCAGGTCTTCCAGAACCTCAGTTTCTTGGTTATCCCATCAGAGGCCGTAGGAGGACATTCCCACCTTCCTTCCAGTGCCTGGTCCTGGTTTGCGGCTTGCCAACCCCCTGTCTGTGAGCCTCCCTTTCAGGGATATCCTGGAGTTGGGTGGAGTTCCCTGGGATTTGGTCAGATAAAGAACAAAACCTGCACACAGTCAGAGCAGAGATTTAAGACTGCCTCTCAGGACTCAACACCACCCACTTCATGGCTTCTGGCCGCTTGGAAGCAGCAGGCCTTAGAGTGAGACCTCGGTCCCCTGTCAAGGGAAGGGAAGCACAGCTGACCAGCTGGGGTCAGGGCATCTCTCTTTACCCAGAGAAGGTAGGAACCCGGGAGAGATTTCTGTTTCTTACCATTACACATTCATTTGACAAACACACACCAAGTACCTTCCATGCAAGGGCGCTGGGGAATTACAAAAATGAAATAGGCAAGGGGCTGGACTGGGTGGATGAAAAAGGGTCTGAATTAGGCAAGGGTGGCCTGAGACACTTCTGGAGGGAAAGGGACCATCAGGCTGTTCCCACAGCGCCCCCTGCTGTCCCAGATTTGCTATGACTGTCCCGGCAGCTCCTGACCCTGCTGGGACTGCCTCCCCCAAAACGACCCATTCCTCATTCTCTCAGAAGGCAACCTCCGCATCATCAGAATGGACTATGGGACCTGGGAGAAGCAGAAAACACACAAATCTGATAGAAAACTGTCCTTAACCCAGTGTTTCTCTCAGGCAAAATTGTCCTGGGCCTGGGGGAAGAGGGGCAGGGAGACAAGAGGTGTGAACACTGTCAGTCCAGAGCATGGACTCAGAAGCCTCCCTGAAAAGGGAACTTTCCACTCGGGCAGGGCTCTAGCCCCGTGGCAGGCAGTCTAGCATCAGCCAGAGAGAACTGGGAGACCTGGGAAGGAGCCAACCCACTCACTGGGATGCCAGGCACTGATGGGGGTCTGGAGGGGATCTAATGGTAACACCTTGTTTAATGCAGGAGGGGGCAGAAGCCAAGGGAGGGATGGTGGCTTTCCAAGGAGACCCACGGTGCCACTGGCAAAGCTGTGAGAAGAATCCAGGCTCTCCCAGCCACTCAGCAAAAAGGACCACAGGGAATGACACTCACAGACCAAAGGTGAACTAGACATGTGACAAGATGCTGTTCAGGGATGCGATCCAACCAGGGGCCAGAAACTCATCGCTTGTAAGCATCAGCAATGGCAGAAGTGAAAAACATCCTAAGACAAAGGGACAGGAGATAGTACCAGTGACTCTGCTTAATAGATAAGGAAAACAAGGTTGGGGCCCTAGCGAAGACCCATCCAGACCCAGAATGTGTCCACAGTTCTGACAGAAACCATCCTACCCTGTGGGTCCCTTTCTACCACTCCTAGTTCTCACCCAGATGCTCTACCTGAAGAGGGCTAGTTTCCTCACCATTCCCCACACTCCTGACCCTCTTTGGAGACTCGGCCTGTAAATTATCCCTGAATATAAAAACTGTCCTCTTTTCTTAACTCTAAATTCAGAAACATTAAGTACAAGTTTTATGCTGGAAGAGAGAAGGGAAGCAGCCAGACCAGAAACTGTTCTCATGGATTTTTCTAGAGACTGTCACCACCGTCTCACCTCATTCGGGCCCATGAAATCCCCCCTGGCTCATGCATGGAAAAATACCTTTTGTTTAATTCATTTAGCCCAGCAGAAGTTGTCCAGAATGTTCAGAATGATTTCATTTAAGAAAAATAAATGAGGAATTAAAAAACAAAAACTCAGGATTCAAACAGGCCAGCTGACAGAATCCTGACCCTACTGAGGAGCGCTCACTGGCATGACCCACAGGCTGTCCAGGCCACCTCCTACCTCCCGAACCGCTGCCAGGGCTCCTGAAACAACTGGCCCAAGCCACAGGGGCCCCACCTGGGTTTTCAACCTCCCTCGTCTCTGGCCTATGTTCATTCTAAAGAACTCTCCTTCCTTCCACCACCCAGAAACATCAATCAATGATATAGCCAAATGCTGCCTCCCTTAAACTCATGATTGCGGATCAGCTAGCCAGGTCTGATTTTGGTGTGGCAGTTCGCCAGAAAGTTTGGGTAGGGTGGTGGGAGGAGGTGGGGTGCATGCATGTCTGACACTCGGACTCAGTGTGTCACCACCAGCAGGGACCAGAGGGTCCGCCATTGCCCAGGGAATCAGCTCAGCCTTCAAGTGGGACCCTCCTCCTTCTCCCCAGGGCCTCCTCATACACGCAAACCAAATTAATTATGTCATTCTTTTTTCTTTTTTTTTTTCTTTTTTTCTCTTTTTTGAGAAAGAGAGAGAGAGAACACGTGTGCATGTGAGCAGTGTGGGGGGTGGGAGGGGGTTGGTAGAGGAAGAGAGAGAATCCCAAGCAAGCTCCATGCCCACCAGGGTGGACCGACATGGCACTCGATCTCACAATCCCAAGATCACGACCTGAGCCCAAATCAAGAGTCAGACGCTTATCCCACGGAGCCACCCAGATGCCCCCTACATCATTCTTATTATAGAATAATTTATAACAAAAATAAGTGGCTATAGACCTCATGCCCTGCAATATAATGGCATAATTTATCAAGTTGTACATTTTTTGTGCAAAAGAGAATAATGTCAGTAGGCTTTGGGTAACGCCAAAAGAAACCATGTCAAAAGAAAACTAGAGAACTCAGAGCCAAAGGAAAACATTTAAAACAAAGTATCTTTATTTGCAGTGCTTACAAGGAATTCCTTTGGAAGAACTGGGCTCTTGGATAGAACACACAGAAGGTAAAAGAAAGCAACCAAGTAACAGTTGGTTTGTTCCTTACTTCACTGAGATAAGGAAACCAGTTCCTCCCCTGTTTATCACATCTGCAAGGGTCATTCTATCTTCTGCAGCCACTGGCATTGTAAAGTCAGAATTAAGCTTCTATTCACTACAGAGTTAACAACTCACAGGATAAAGGGTCAGAATAGAGGAATAGTGCTTCACAGAGTTGTGGTTTGCTGTGATGTATCTCGGGATATGAAGTTTTCTCTCCCACTAAGGAATGTGGTGTACACACCTGGTAAAAATGGCAGCATGCCTGGGGTGGCTTTTGCATTCTCCATGGAGAAAGGTAAGGTTCCCTGGGTGGTAGGAGACAAAGAGAGCTCAACTCTTTAATGTGTCACCAGCACAATGCACATGGTAGGTGTCCATAAACACTGATGGAGTGAGGAAATGACAAATGGGTGAATGAATAAGGGCACGGGGAAAGATAATAGCCTGGAGAAAGTGAAGGTCTAGGGAGCTGAGAGATGGTGTGAGGTTTCCTGTGGCAGTCAGGACCAATGAAATTTGGGACACTGATGATTTATACTCACTATTAAAGTGGATTTGTGCTGGAATTAAGCCCCAAATTTTCAGCAAAGACAAAAAATGTATGCTGGTGTTGCTCAGAAAAATTCAGAGAGAGGGGATGTGTCCCATATTGGGAGTACTGAGGGCACAGAGAACAGTCCCAAGAATCAAAACCCCAATGATACTGACAGCTGAGCAGGAAGAAAGCCATAGGGAAAAGGCTCAAAAGAGCAGAAGCTTCTAAGAATCCACGCAGATACTGACAAGGAAGTTGGATTTCTCCCAGTGGGAAGGGAGATCAAGTCTATGGATTAGGTCTTAAAAACAAGTATCAGAGAAATCAGATAAAGGCAGAGCCATCCTCCCTGCACCTACACTGAGAAAGGTAGACAGCTAAGGCATAACACAGGGAATGAGTGATACAGCAGAAACCTGACCCTCAGAATATAAGACGGGGAAGACCTTCCTCTTTCCACCTTGCCTTTAAACCCTCAGCCTGGCCCACTGGCCTCCCTTCTCTCTGCCATTCTGATGGCTATGGATGCAATGACTTTTCCCTGACACCCTCCTGAGCCAAATGTCTCTAAGTCTCTGACCAGGTTCAGTGCTCCCATTTGCCCAGTGGGCTGGCCCCTTCCTTGTCATTAACTCAGAAAAGGAAGTGAGGAAGAGGTTGGAATTCTACCCAGGAGAGAGCCAGAGAACTGGTGGGAGCCAGAATTTGTGGCCAACTGGGTGCATTTCAGGGCAGTGACCTCCAGAGTTCCTAGAATCTCAGCAGAAAAGAAAACTAGTTTCCTCCTGCAAACCTCACAGGCAGCAACTTTCCTCAACCTCCAGCCGCCCGAGGCACCCGGCTCCCACATGAATTAACAAGAATATAAAAATCCTATTTGTCCAATCCACCTCCATGAGGAAATTGGCTCTCCATGCAGCCAGGTGCAACGCCCAGCACCTCTGGGGGTTAGGAAGTATGTGGGCAGGACTGGAGATGGAGGAGGATGTAGACCTGCCTCAGGTTCTGGCCACACTTTAGAACCGCCTCTGATGATCCAAAGACACAGAACAGCAGGCAACCACGATGACCTCCATCTCTTCCTGTTTCAAATGCCACTGTCACAATTTACCTCAGCTTTCTACCAACTGCCCCGCTCTGCCTTACCTCTGTTATTTCCTTGTTCTTCAGGTGCCCAATGTCACTTCCATTCATTCATACTTCTCAATTCTGCATCCACACCTTGCAAGAACAAGCCCCCGGCCCAAAGAACCGCATTCCAGCCCCTTTCCTGGGGCCTCTGGGTCCACAAAGTCTCCCCAGATTAGTCCCTCTCCTACAACTCTCTGGGTTCTGATAGTCCTCAACTCTCCATCCTGGCAGGATAAAGGGATTGAGAATGTACTAAGTGTTCCGAAGACCTGGCAAAGGCCAAGTGCTGACTGGATGGTAATAAAGAGGGGAGAATCTATTTGTCTCAAATAAACCAGTACTTCTCCACATTCTTCAAACTCTCCAGTTAAAAGCCATACTCATGGGGTGCCTGGGTGGCTCAGTTGTTAAGTCTGCCTTCAATTCAGGACATGATCCCAGGGTCCTGGGATCCAGCTCTGCATCGGACTCCCTGCTTGGCAAGAAGCCTGCTTCTCCCTCTCCTACTCATCCCACTTGTGTTCCCTCTCTCCCTGTGTCTCTCTCTGTCAAATAAATAAATAAAATCTTTGAAAAAAAAAAAAAAAAGCCATAGTCATGCCAGTGGACTTCCATTGCTCCAAAATGATCTCCCCTTTTGAAACGACTTTTGGAAGCCGTCTGGAAGGCAGACAAGGGAGTCTTGTGATGAAGCAACCAAATAGAGTTTAAGCCCAAACCTCTCTCCACCTTCTCGCTCACCTTTGGGTCCAAGTGGTAGTTGACCATTCCCAAATATTAGCTCACCTTTCAGAAGTACATGATGTGTCACTTTGAGATACTCAAAGCCTGGGACACTGACTCAGAACATTTTGTTGGCAAGCTTAGGTAAAATTCAGCCAGTTTCCTATTCCTACCTGGTGCACTTGACCAAGGTGACTGGTGGCTTCTACCAGCTCAGGGAAAAACTTGTGACGGCAGTGGCCACAGGTGCTTGCCAGAAAGACGATGAAGTCACTCAGAGTGGTCAGTGTGCGATGACTGGGTAAAGGCACCTTCTGTCCATGTCTTAGATGCAGGGAACATCATTCCCATCATCCTAAAGGAAGGGTCACCTCTCCCTCTGTATTCCACGTCCCCCCAGCCTACTGCTGAGGATCGGGCTATGCACCAGGTAGAGAAGAATGGGAAGGGACCCACAGGACAGGATGAGGGTCAGATCAGCACCCCAACAATCACCAGGATGTTTAACCAGGCATCTAAGGAATAATCGCCCGCTCAAATAACCCAGGGGCCTGGGGTGTACTTTTCTTGAACCACATCCAGGGAGAGAGGACTGGCAGTCTTTAGGGCATGACCCCTGTGCCTGCTCCCTCCCCATTCCCCCCTCTCTCCAATTTGGGTAACAGCCTCAGCGTGGCCATGGGTCATCACAGAGCTATTTTAAATTCACGAAAACATCTTGTTTTAAATTAATGAAAAAGAAGTCTTTACGAGACAAACCTCTGACCCCTCACCACCACTCCTGGGAGTACCCACCCCTTTAGTTTCTGAAGCCCAGCCAGCAGAGGGAGTCAAGGGAGCAGGGCGGTGGTGGAAGGCTGCTGCTGGCCCGCACTGATTCCAGCATCCCCAGGGCTCATTTTCTCCTGGAAAAGACTCAAATGGCCAAGAACTAACTGTTCCCATTGGCTGTGTAATGATCTGTCACAATGACTTTTGAATTAGGAAGAAAGTATCCTCCTCTGCTTACACATACCTTCCACTCAAACACACACCAAATGCCCACACACAGACAACACCACACATATGCACACATGCATACACACCCATGCACATGCACAGTTGTACACCGCAGGCACACATATACCACACACACACACACACTATACACACCACATACACACGCCAAACACCACACATAACACACACCACACAAACACAACTACATACACACACCACATACCACACAAACACCACACACACACACACCAACACCACATACACCACACACACCACACAAACACAACTATATACACACACCACAAACCACACAAACACAACTACATACACACACCACATACACAAATCATACACACCACACACCACACACACACACACACACCCATGCTCTCCTTCAACCTAAGCCCTTTCCATCTCTGACCCTCTCCTTTCAGATCTCCAGGAAAGTAGCACTGCTGATACCTCTCATTCTCTCGCCCATAATGCTTCTGAGCATTTCATCTAACACTTCTACTTTTCTCCCCTCCCAGCAGCCCTACATTATGTTAAACCTTCATTTTCTTTCCTCTTCTTGGTACTCCTCACTACAGGCCACATTAATATCAAATTCTTTAGTTTAACTTTATTACCAAGCCTGAACGGTGAGCTCCAACATGTGGAAACCCTGTCACACTTACCGCTCTAATGCCAGTGCCCCGTATCTGCAGGACTGGAGCCCTCCCACCTCTACGTTCCTCTGAATTCTCCCTGCTCCTCCCCACAATGGCCTCCCCTCTCCCCGAACTTTGATATGAGACTTAATTCACCCCCTGACTCCCAAATTTATTCCCATCCTGAACCACAGGAACTACCTCATCCTTCCTTCTGAAGACCCTTCTGGAAGCCATCTGTTAAACACAGTAGCACCATTCTCTCTCAAGCAAAATAGTCCCCATATCTTAACCTGTCCCCAGGGCCCTTCCTGGGGACTCCCAACAAACATCGCTTAGGAATTCGGAGCCCAGTGCCAGCCCTCTTCACCATGGAGCCCCAAAGAGACTCTTTCATACCTTTGAGAACATGGCAGATCTCTTTCCAGACTCAAGGAAGCTTCTATGGCTTAAATCACCAGATTTCTACACTATAGTCACAAGCCCACCTTACAAGACAGAGGGAGCTATCAGGTTAGGTTCACTTAATAGACGCCACCAATGCTCTAGCAAAGTGTGCATCAAGTGGCTGGGTAGATAAATCAAATTCCTAGTTTCCAAAAGATTAATCTAAGCATAATTTACCAGCTCTATGTGTCCTCAGCCCAAATTCTGAAGACATGTATCTTCACACATTTATTCTTACTTCCAAAAAATATATATATACTGCTTTCTTACTGTGTTAGCCATCTTGATTCGGGCTGGGGGTGGTGCATAGACAAATTAAACATGGCTTCCACACCACACAGCTCAAAGTCTGGCTTAGGAGACCTCGCCCTTCACAGACAACCTGGGTACAAGCTGACTGATGCAGGGAGAGGGGAAAGTACAAGGAGCCTGTAAGAGCACCTGACCCAGAGCTCTGCTTGGTAGGTTTCTCTACCTCCCAGAACTGCCTATCAACTGGTGGGGTATTTGCGTTCAGGCAATGGGTCGGAGCTGGAACCAAAAGGTGGGAGTCATAAGTGTGACTCCAAGAATGAGTCAAACAGAGTGTATGTAAGGAAAGGAGGAGATGGCTAAGAATAGAACACTGGAGAACAGTGAAGGGACAAGGAAAGGTGAGTCAAGGGGGGAGGGGCAAAAGGTTGCTCAAAAAGAGAGGGTGGGAGGGAGAGGAAGAGAGAGAGAGCATCCCAGCATTGCAAAGGGTAAGGAGTTAGCAGCGTCACAAGCCCACAGGCCGGGAAGACTGAATTTGAGCACCTGGGCAAGGACTGTTTCTGTCCCAGGGACAGTGGGGAGAAGAAATTAGGCTATTAGGAATGTCAAGTAAAACAAGGATGGTGAGGTAGTTTTTTTAAAAGCTGGCTTCTTTTGAAGCTAGAAGCTAGAAAGGGATAAGAATCTAGAAAGGGATAACATCCACATTTTGTTTATTTTTAAGATGCCTATATATTGAAAAGAGAAAGCCAAGAGAAGATCACAGTGACCCAAGCACGAGAGAGCAGGGGTGCTGTATGGAACAGGCTCCTGAGGAGATGAGGTGGGCACATCCAGAGCCTCTCTGGGAGGAGAGGAGCCTCAGGGAGGAGCCTCTCCCCATCTGTCTACCCATCTGAGCTTTTCCCATTGAACTTCACAAGTGCCCTGGGTGATTCTGCACACCACTGAGACAGAGTCAAGAGACCACAGGACAGGCCTGAAGTCAGTCAGCTACTAAACGGTGGAAGAGAGCTCCACCCCCAGCTCTGTGGACTAGGAGGGACATTCTTTCTCTTCCCAGTTGTGGTGTCTCCTTCTACTCATGCCAACTGTCATTCTGTGCCAAGTGAGGCCCTTGCCCACTGTGTGTCCCTCAAGACGATGCCACCACCCACCCACCTTTGTCTGTCTGGGCCCAGCAGTGCTCAGCATGGAGGAAACACCTCAGGAAATGACCTCAGTGTGCTGTCACCATGACCCCAGGAAAAGGGCAAGGACAGGATCCACTCCATGTGGAGAAGACCTCCGAGGGATATCACTGACAGGACCAGAAACCAAAGTTTCTATGTTATCCTCAGCTCCCCAACTTGGACCTGGGAATGGATGGAGGAAAGAGAAGGCCAATCTTGACATAAATATTCCTCAATAAAGCTTCAGGGTAATGACTATGATTTCCAATCTTCGAATGAAAAACAATTGAAGTGCGGCAAGTGACTGCCTCTCCCATGGCCACACAGCTAATAAAGTACAAAGTTGAGTCAAAAACCCATATCTCCAGGGTTGGCTCTGTCATCCCAAAGCAAACACAAGTTCACAGGAAGGGATTCTGAGGCAGAGAGGTCACCTTTGGAGTCTCCACCAATCTGGATTATCCACACTACCAGCCACCCTCCCCATCTGAAGGGCAAGCCCAGAACTGACTACATCCTCCTGCTAATTTACTAAGAGAATTTTCTGGAGTTGAGAATCATTAGCTGGGACTGAAGGCACCTTAGTCACATGTACAGAGACGAAATCTCTGGTCACAGTGTGGAGAGCCCCAGAGAAGATCCCAGCATTTCCAGGCCTTAGGGAGGAGGGGTCGTCGCCATGTGCTCTGAGGGCAGTCTCCTGGGATAGACTTGGTCCAACTCCAGGGAAGCCCCAGCCACTCCACTGTCTCCTGAGGTGCTTAGTCTGACCTCCTGGGTGACATGGTGACTTCCCCTACCAAAGCCCTCTCCCTAGAAAGCTCTCACAATCTCTCTCAGGAGCCAGAGGTCACCAGAGAAGGTAGTCCAGGTGATAGGTGAGATGGTGAGGGGAAAGGCAACCAGAGGATGCCCCGATGTCAGTCAGGCTCATGCCAGCCCCCTAGTGAAGGTGGGCATCAGCTAGCCCCAGCCAGCCCTTGATGACTTAACAGGCAGCTCTGGGGTGGGAGAATAGGGGATGGAGAGAACACACCATGGAAGACTGGTTCTCATTGGTCCCTGTCATCATTAAAAGAGGCCCAGAGAAACAATGCCAACACACTAGCTCCCAGGACCTCTGAGGATTCTGTGGTGTATCTACTCCGGCACATGGAAGCATGAGGTTCACAGCTTCTCCTCTTCATGGCAGCTCTGGCTAGGGCCCTAGACTATGCCTGTGAATATGGCCCTTCCCCTGCTCCCATCCTTACAGCCCCCATACAGTGGGCCCTGCCTTCATTCCTCCCTTCCCCTCCTCCACAGAGGCAGTTTTCCCAACTGTGTCTCTAGCCCTCTCCTGCCTCCCACTGGGTTCTCCACACGGGTTCTCCTGTGTCCACTGATTACAGGAAGCCAGGCCCCTCTGGTCCTGTCTGGCTGCACCGCCCAGTCTCTGGTTTGCTCACTCTGCTCCAGCCACTAGGGCATTCTTTTTCTCCTCCAATGAGCCACCATTTCCCACCTGCCCATCCCCTACCCCATCTTTTGCACTCCCCCGCCACTGTCAACCCCCTTCTATCGGATCTTCAAATGCTTGCCCTTTCACCTCTCCACAGCAATGGGTTGATTTCCTCAGAGCAGCCTTACTGAATCCCCAGAACAGTTTCGGCCCCTACTATCCATCTCACTGCCTCCTGTATGGGCCCCTCCTACCACCATCACCATGTAATGGAATCACTGTTCATGTAATTATGTTAATTCCTCCAAATCCCCCACAAACTGTCAGCTTCCCCAAGCAAAGACTAGCATCCTCAAAGCTATATCCTCAACTTCTAATACAATGTCTGGTGTTTGATATGTGCCCCATTCATGTTGTGGAAAGAATGGAGGACTGGGGGCCTCACATCGCGCAATAATCAGAACCCGTCCTGTCCCATCACGACAAACAGGTCACGCCCTTTCCATCTTAATTATAAACCTCAGACATCTAACAAGGCATGGAAGAAAGTCAGAAAGAGATTTTACTCTCATAGGGATGATAGGAGTTGCCTAAATCTGTGGAGAGGATAACAGAGAGAGGGCTTGGGTTTAGATATTACAGAGCTTTTCTGGTGGCAACCATTTCTCTCCCATCTGTCCACACCCACGCTCCTATGAGTAAAGGTCTGGGAACTTCAGGCAGCCCCAGTTTGATCTGGCTCACCTGACTTGACACAGCCATCTTCTCTCCTTTGCCAATGACCCCACAGGCTGCCTCGGCCCCGGGATCTGTGAACCATGAGTCCTTCCTCTCCTCCCCGCCCCAACTCTGTGTTAGGAGGGTTAATGCAGAGGTGTGAGTGGAAGAAAGAAGAGAAGTGGACCCCAGTAGAAGCATCCCCACTCCTTCCCCAAGGCCACGCCCCTAACTCCACCCCACACAGGAGACTGGAACCACCATAGCCCCTCCCCACTGAAACTTCCCTCCTGCTGTGCCTTCAAATGTCTCCAATTTCTCACCCACATTCAAACTATCATGGTTGCCTGATACCAGAATGCCCCTTGGGTCTAAGCCTTACCACAGCAGAGCCTGCCCAGGTGGGAAAGGAGCAGGTCCTACAGCCTCCAGTAAATCTGATCTCCATCCCTCCAACTTCTGTGCAAGGCCAGTTGGGTGAAGTTGAAAAGGGGAAGATGGAGTTGAGGAGGATGGACAAGGTGGAGCTGGTGCCTGGGGAGCATTCATATTCTCTTCCCTCCCACTCTTCCCACTCCATCCTCAACTCTCTCTCCCTGTCTTTCCACCTCCTTTTCTCATGCGTCAAACTTAGAGTATGTGAGCATTTCCCTTAAAGAGAGATGAGGTGCAAAGCATAGTCAGGCACCCACAGTATGGAGGAAACCTCCCATGAGGCATCATTGAACACCCTGGTCCTTCACCCTCAACCACAGCTTCCAGACTGAGCCTCCCCAGAAAGCACAAGCCCCAGAAAGTTCTTTGACTCATACACACTCCCTCACCCATGTCTGCAAGAGCTGAGCTTCAATTCTTAAACTGGTTGCCCTCTTATTCCTTGCTTTCCCTGCCCAATGACATTTTACTATGCATCAGAATGTTCAGCCAGACTTTTTCCACAGCCCTGGAGTCAGCACTAGGGTCCACAGCTAGAACCACAGCCCACTAGTACCCTACATTCCATGGAGAACTTCTGACACCTGGAGCAATACATCACCCTGAGACATATCAATAGTTAGGAAAGCCATAAAACCCCAATCAGCCCCAGGACTATCATTTCTTGCCCTGTGGAGTAGGAGAAAAATGGAATCATCAGGATTACTGGCTCTGTGAGGGATGTAATGGTCCTATCAAAGAGATTTTTCTTGAATGTCCCCATGAAAGAAGGGAGGGAGATGTTGCTGCCATCCTCCAAGTCAGGTAAGGGGCTGTGGGACTCACTCATAAACTGAAGGTTCTAGCCTAAGAGGAGACTGGTATCACCCTTTATGGACAGATGTTCATTCTAGACTGACCTGGAACTGTCCAGACTGGAACACAGTAGGACAGCTATAGGGAGAGCCTTTGTTCCCAGGTAAAAGAATATATTAATTACGGAAAGCTATACTACTATAAACAACAATCCAAAGTATAATGGCTCAAACACAGTAGAAACTTGTATCTTGCTCTCGTATTAGATTTGAGGGAAGGGGGCAGTCATCATTCTTCTCCATGGAATCATTTAGGGATTCAAGCTGGCAATTGTTCTGCCATCTACAATATCTGACATCTTCAATACCTGTTATCTTCATCACCATTGCAACTGCAGAAGAGTGGAAAGAGCATGCAACAGATTGCTTGTAGGTCTGTCTGGGCTGCACTAGCAAGTGATACACATTGTTGGCAAGAACTCAGTCTCACAGCCACACTTAACAGCAAGGGTTGGGAAATGTCCAGCAGGAAGATAACCAGAATGAATGTTGGTATTCCTGTGGCAACTGCCACAGGGCAGAGTGAAAAACGAAATGTGCCTGCTTGTCATCTGAAACTTCTAGAGGCAGGAAGTTTTCCACGTAGGCCATAGAAGAGATGCAAGAAGACACTCCTACCTCAGTCTCCTGAAGCCTTTGGAGGGCAAGGAAGAGAACTCAAAATTTCCTTTTGCTCTCATGAATGCGTTTAGAAGAGTGGTCAAGGCCAAGAGTCTGCCTGAGAGGTTCCAGGCTAGAAGAAAGGAGGCAGCACCTAGTGAGAACTTTGAGCTGGAGGCCACCAGCAGGGCCCAAGGGAACTGCCATTTATTGAGGGGGTCCACAAAAATAGCAAGAGCTGAGGTGAAGCTGAACACCATTCACCTGGAGACCATCATACCTTGTATCAGTGGAAGTACCCAGAGGAACAGATGAATGGAGACCAAGACAGAAATGAGGACTTCATCCTCCACTAACAGTGACCAGTTACATCAGAACATCTCTGCCTGCCCTGTCCCACCTCCCTGAAATTCAGAACTGGATCACCTCCCCTTTCATGTCTCTCCAATTAAGTGTCTGCTGGGAAAGAAAAGGAGGTAAAATTTTAAACTGAAAGGACTCTTAATAACCAAAGGACACTAAAAAATGTGGAATCTGCTCAATTTGTCACTAAAAATATGGGAAAGGGAAATTTGACATATTTGGAAGCACTATTTGCAGAAAAAGAAAACTCCACCAAATCCTGGCTGGTCAGTTGTCTGTTGTTTCCAAAGATAAAATTAGCCTACAAGGACCAGAATCTGCCATCCTGGAAATAGTCATGAACTGAACTCTTAGTTCTGAAGGAGTCTTCTTTCATGTCTACTAAAAATTCAGATCCAATTCTCAAAAAGTTCAGGAAGCCACAGAGAAAGAGACATGAAGATTAATAAAGCAAGCATGATTAAATGTTAACATTTGGGGACTTCAATCCCCAGTGGACCTAGGAAGAGTATGTGAAGACTTTATACTATTTTTGCAAATTCCCTGTAAGTCTGAAATTATTTCAAAATAAAAAAGTAAAAATATTACATAAAATATAAAGAAGAAGAAGAAAAAGAAATAAGAAAAATCAGGAGATTTCACATGAAAATCCAGATCTTCAATTTCCCTTGAAGAGGCTGAATGTCAACAATCAGATCTAGGGAAGGGCAGCTGACCACTTTAGAAGGCACAAGCATACCCCAGCTTGCTCCAGCTCTACCATTTCCTCTTGACTCCCTAACCCTGAGGTAGAAGAACACGTGATTTATCATTGCACTGTTGTCTGCCTTACATCTGGCCTGTCTGGTTCATTTATGTTACCTACCTGATACCTGTAGACATTGAAATTTGTGACCCTTAACCCTGGCCTTTCACTCCAAGTTCCTATCTGGTCATTGCCAAGTGAAGTAACTGGATCACATGGGAACCATGAGACTTCTTTTTGCTTAGATCATGGGCAGCGGGACTGGCTCCTTGTTCTTCATGGACTTATTCAGTGGCTCTCTGGAGCTCACCAGGAACTGGGGGAAAAAAAGAGTCCTTCACATTAAGGTCTGGAAAAGGCTTCCTAAAATGGCACGTAATATGTATTTTTTCCCTCTAGACCCTACCTGATGTCCACTAAACCTTCCAAAATCAAAATGTTGAAGGATATTGTAATGGTTCATTTTATGTGTCAATTTGAATAGGCCACAGTGCCCATATTATTCTGGATGTTTCTGTGAGGAGGGTTTGGATGCGATTAACATTGAAATCTGAGGACTTTGACAATCAGAGAAAGACAATTATCATATGATCTCACTGATATGAGGAATTTGAGAAACAAGACAGAGGATCATGGGGAAAGAGAAGGAAAAATGAAACAAGATGAAACCAGAGAGGGAGACAAACCATGAGAGACTCAAATCTCAGGAAACAAACTGAGGGGAGGGGGTTGGGAGGATTGGGGTGGTTAGGTGATGGACATTTTGGGGGGGTTGTATATGCTATGGTGAATGCTATGAGTTGGGTAAGACTGATGAATCACAGACCTGTATGCCTGAAACAAATAATACATTATATGTTAATAAAAATTAAAATAAATAAAATAAAAGCTATTGGACTGGAAAAAAAAATCTGTGGACTTTGAGTGAAGCAGATTGCCCTTCAGAATATGGGTGGACCTCATGTAATCAGTGGAAGCCCTGACTAAAACAAAAGCCTGGCCATCCCTGAGCAAGAGGGAATTCTGCCAGCAGACAACCTTCAGATTTGAACTACAGATTTTGGACCTGCCATCCTCCATAATCATATGAGCCAATTCCTTAGAATAATAAATAAATGTATATACATACACAATCAGCTCTGTTTTCCCTTGAGAACCCTGATTAATACAGGTACTCGTTAGTTAAGCCTAGAGAAACTTATGTTTCAGATGCCTAATGTTTAATATGAAATGGAATTTAATATTCAGGCATGGACTTGTGGTTGATAGCACAGACTCTGTAGATAGAAAGACCATGTTTGAAATCACCCATGCCTCATACCAGTTATGTGATCATGGGTCAGTCCCTTACCCTGCCTTTGTCTTAGCTTCATTATCTATAAAGTGAGAGTATCAATAGTACCTATCTCATTGGGTTGTTCTGAGGATTAAATGAGATTAAAATTTATGAAGCTCTGAGAATAATGCTTGCTTGGCACACATTACATGCTGTGTGTTTGTTAAATAAGTAGAATAAGAGTCTTTAAAAAAATTCCACTTTATTGCTTTGTCTTCTTACCTCCCGCATTGGTAAGATGAATAATCAAGGGCATCAGGGGAGTATGACAGTTTGGGCAAGCACATAAGAACTTGGCAGATAAGACCAGCCACGTGAACCACAGCAGTCAGGGTAATATACCCCTCATAAATACAGCTTACATCTATGTCTTGAATATGTGTTTAACACACTGGAGGAGGGGAACAAGGAAAAGACATTCAGCCTGGGTCAGAAAGGGTAAGACATATCACTCAGGGTCCTGGCAGAAAACATACAACACACTCAGAAAGGTCTTTTTAAGAGACTTTTTAGTGAAAAAAAAATGATTTACAGACACGCAAGTAGGTACTCACGACAGCAAAAAGCCATTACCATTCCTGCCACTGTTGCAGCAGGGAAAGAAAATGGCATTCCCTGACACCAGTTAGGAGATGGAGCTGTGGAACCAGTGTCACCAGACAGAAGCTATTGCTATTCCATGTTGTATTAATTATCTGTGGCTTCCTAACATATTATTCCAAAACCTAGCACCTTCAAATAACATCACTTCTTACCTCCCAACTGCTGTGGACCAGAAGTCCAGCTGTAGCTTACTTAGCTGAGCCCTCTGCTCTGGGTCTCTGACAAGGCATGATGAAGGTATCATTGAGACTGCAGGCACCTCAAGACTCGACTACAGACAAATCCACTTCCAAACTCAATCACATGATTGTTGGTAGGATTCAGTTTCTCATAGGCTGTTAGACTGAGGGCTTCTGTTTCTCCTGTGCAGGCTATGGTGGCCCTCCAGTTCCTTGCCACATGGGCCTTGCCACAGAGCAGCTCATGCCATGGCAGCTCACTTCATCAGGGCGAGCAAGCTGAGAACACCCAGAGAAAGAGTGTGTGTGTATATGCATGTGTGTGTGTATAAGCAAGAGAGAAGTCATGGTCTTTTATAACCTAATCTCAGAAATGACATCCTATAACTTTTGCTATTTTCTACGTGTCAGAAGCGAATTGCTAGATCCAACCCATGCTTGGAAAGAGAGTATTACACAAGGGCATGAATACCAAGACGTGGGGATCTTTGGGAACCATCTTAGAAGTCTACCTACCAAGGTACCTACCTGCCACACTTGTGAAAGCAGGGAGAGAACAGGAGGAACAAATGGCCTCAAGCTCTCTATCTTCCCATTCTGACCTCCCACTAGTGTCTCTCATTAGCCAAACTCAACTAGACAGTAGAGGCCAAAGGAGCCCAAATGATGCATCCCACAAAGGTTATCCTTCCAGACCAGTGCAGAGAATAAATCTGTGGCAGGGAGTGGAGCAAAGGACAATGAATAGAGAATAACCAGGACATGAGAAAAAACACATTGACAACTGACAGTGTCATCATGGCAGTCAGATACCCTAGAAGACGGGACATCACAGAAGACAGCTCTTCACCCAGATACAGGACATGTATCTCTTTTCTTTATTATCCATATCCAATTCTTTTTCAGCCCCAATAACTTGGAGTAATATTTCACCTGGACCCTGTTATAAAATACCAAAAATTTTCTATAGAACAAATGTTCCTACCTTCCATCTCACCCTCATTTATGTTAATACCTGCCTCTTTAATTCATGAGGCCAAGGAGAGGATTAGGAGAGGAAAAGGGCTGAGCAGTGACATTTGGAAAGACCCCACTCTGTGACAGCTCTAGTGTTCATGCCAAAGTTCTAATTTCCTCTTAGAAAAACTTGTGTAAATATCATGGTTCACTCCTATTGAATTTTTTTATGTGCTCATGGAGATTATTCGGGATCTAGAGTCAGAGCCTCTCTTACTATAGTGTATACACAGACACACACACACATGCACACACATATGCACACATATCCCAGGACACTGATGTAGTCAAAACTCCCTCCTGACCCTCAAGTTAAGGCCACCACCCTCTTCAAGGGTCCCAGGCCTGGACCCCTAGGCAGGCAGTCAATGCCAAGTCCCATCACTACATTAAAACAATGCATCCCTCTTCTTCACCAACTGGCCCTCATTAGATGCCACATAAATCTTAACTATCAGGGTGCCTGGGTGGCTCAGTCGTTAAGCATCTGCCTTCAGCTCAGGTCATGATCCCAGGGTCCTGGGATCGACTCCCGCATTGGGCTCCCCACTCAGCGGAAGGCCTGCTTCTCCCTTTCCCACGCCCCCTGTTTGTGTTCCCTCGCTCCCTGTCTCTTTTTCTGTGTCAAATAAATAAATGAAATATTTTTTTTTAATCTTAAATATCAAATCACACAGAGAGGTAGTGGGCAAGCAGTTACTTTAACCCAGTTCCCACTCACTACATCTGGAGCAGATCAGCTGCCTGAATGTGACCTTCATCTTTCCTGGAAGTTAAGGATGGGTGAAATGTGGGTTAAGGATAGCCCAAAAAAAAAAAAAAAAAAAAGTATATCCCAAAAGGACCCACTCCTCATTCCTGTAATGTCCCACCCTATCAGTTTTCTCTTCCTTTATCTCATGAGGAGACTAATGCTCTGAACCCAGGCATCCATATAACCTCATGTTATAAACTTCCTGATATGCCCTCTCCACACACCAATCTCCAGAGAATCCTTGAGGCAGAAAAGCCTGCAGAACCACCTGGGGCCTGGTGAAAGCTAACACCAAGCAAATGGAAAATCACAAACTGGTATCCAGGACCCTATTCTTCACTCACCAGCCCCTCAACTGGCTCCTGTTTCTCCTTGATCCCATTCTATTGAGCATTTAGCACCAGCCTGAGCCAAACCTAGCCAGGAAAATGAGCCCTCTGCAAACTACAAGTATCCCACACGTCTGAATAGAAATTTATTGTCCAAAAAATGCTTTGCTGGGTATTATCTTACTCAAATTCTATCACTGTCCTCTATATAGGAGCTGTAACTCCTAGATGACAAAGGAAAATCCTGACGTCTTTCAGTATATAACAATGTCTTGCCCTATGTATATGAAAGGCAGAACTCAAGATCCAGGCCTCTTAAATCCAAGCTCAAGGAAGGAAGAAATCCCAAGTCAAAGAGAATTATCAGCTTTTCCAGATTGTTCACACCATGGATCAGCTCCCCACTTGAAGGGAGAACCAAGTTCCAACTTTAGTGAACCACCATCGTCCTGTAATCAGAAGATCCTCTCAGAAATGTGGACTCCCACCGCTTGGACCTGAAGATAGAGGTTGACAGGGGCCCATGTGGAGTTTGGGGAGTTTCTCCTAGGGGACAGATAACAATTTCAAGAGCAAGATGCAACTGTAGAGAAGTCATTCATGCTTCCAAAACCATCCCCTCAAGAGAAGAAAAAAGCCATGAACTCAGTCCCCAGATGTTCTGAGTGTGGCCTCCAGGGGAAGGAAATTCACTTATTGTGGGGAAACCTTCAAGCCTCTGCACTAAGTCCTGTGTGGATGGAGGCAAGGGGTAGACAACATGACCTTCCAAAACACCAACCTCCTCCTGGGGAAATGCCAGTCCTACCAATACCCTCAACAGACACATTCCAGAATCTCCCCAGACAAAAGTTGCTCTGCATGTGGTCCCTGGGATCCCAGAGATTGAAACCACAGGGTGAGTGGGATGAAGAAGAAAGGAGGAAAGGGATGGTTAGGAGTCAGTCACGAAAGGACCTCCCAGGCATCAGTCAGCCCCAGGTAGCCCTTGTTGACTTAGCAAGTGACAGTTTGGGAACGAAGAGGAGGAGGACAGGGAAGTCACACCCCTCCAAACTTGATTCCCATTGGCCCTTGGTATCCTTAAAAGGGCCCAGCAGTATCAGCACTGGTATTCCCAGACCCCCTGAGGATTCTGTGGCTATAGTCACTTCTCATCTCACAACATGAGATTCTCAGCTCTCCTCTTCCTGGCAGCTCTAACTGGAGTCCTGGTCTATGCCGGTGAGTATGGCTCTCCCTTTGCACCCCACCAGAGCCCTGACCGTCCTGGGCTTATCTCCAATCTTTATTCCTCTCTTCCTCTCCCAGTGCTGTCCTGGCTCCTCCTGCCTCTACAAGTGACTCCTGCCCCCAGTTCTCCACATGTAGCCCCTTTACCCCACTGATTGGGGAGCCAAGAACCCCCTAACTGCGCCTGGTCTCCTGGCTCATCCCCTCACACACCATCCTTTACCCACTATGCTCAAACCACATTGACACTCTTGCAGGGCTTCTGGGCCACCGAATATAGCTGGACATGTTGTCCCTAGCACAAGGGTGCCAGACAGGGAGTAGTGGAGGTTAAAATCTAACCCACACTCCACTTGCCAAGCAGTGTGCCCTGCCAGTGGCCTTGTCTCTCAGTATGCCTCTCCCTGAGAAGAGCCAAAAGGCACTATTCAGGCCAGGACACCCCCGTTGCACCACAAACACTGTGACCTTCTTTCTTGCTCTTCCCTCTGCCTAGGACTCATTTCCTCTCCCTGGCCCCTTCCCTCAGCCAGCCCTGAATGTCACCCATCCAATGCTTTCCCATCTGTCAAATCTCAGTTTAGATATCAATGCCTCAAAAAAGCCTCCCATGAACATGGAGGAAAGATTAGACCCCCTTTTCACCCCACACTGGACTTGCCCTTCCAGCACCATCACACGGTGACTCGAGAATTATGTACTGGAATGGAAGCTGGGTCAGGGCGGGGTCTTTCCACTTCCTCAGCACTGAATCCCCTCCACTAGGGAGAGATCTAAACATCGTGTTGAAAGAATCAAGAGCATGAAAACTGGGGTCCCATCCCAGAAATCACTCAGGCACAGCCCATGGCCTGTGCACTGTCCCCTTCTGCCACAGAGGAGCCTGAGTGCCTCCAACCACAGTTGGGTCCCCAGCAGGGATCTCAGGGCACCCTCACAGGCTGGAGGCAATGGGAACGAGGGCAGTTCTCCGAGAATATTACACTACTCCCAGGAGAACCTGCTTCAGACAACTGTAGGAGGGGTTACATACCAGACAGACCACCCTGGTGGATCTACCAATGAGGGAGAAGGGACATTTAACCAAGAGGGAAATGTGTCTCCCTGGGTCTACTAACTCCCCTGAGAGCTGAGGATAAAGAGTGGGGGTTGCGAGGGCTCACGTGGGTCAAGTTCAGTCCTCACTGTTGCCTCTTTCTTCTGCTGCAGAAGGTGCCTCCTCTGATCCCACCCCAGAGGCTGCTGCCGCCGGTGAGTCCTTCCCTCCCTCCTGTCCCTGCCTTCAAGGGGAGAGGCTAACAGCTGGGGATGTGGGTGGAGGCCAGGAGAGGAATGGGAGGTGGGGGTTGTGTCCTGCTCTTGTGATAATGGGAGGAACATGGAATGGGGTGGGACAAGCCTAAGGATGAAGTGGGGCAACCCAGGCAGGCAAAATCAGTAGGAAGAATGGGGAAGTTGGGAATAAAAGGGAGAGAAAGATGAGGTCAAATGATAAGGAAAATGTCCCATGTGGTATGAATACCTTCACCCGATGCTCCCAACTCCTTAGCAAGGTCCCCACTATCCAGCCTCAGACATCATTTCCAACCCTGTTTTCCATGCTTCTCCTTCATGTACCCCCCACATCAGCTAAACTGAACTGGTTTGCATTCCCACACCTGTCCCATACATTCTTTGCCCTGAGTTCTGGCTGACTGATCTCCTGCGCCCAAGGAAGCCCCTTTAGAATATCCCCCCTGCCAAAATCCTGCCTTCAAGACCCAGCTTCTCTCTGACATGCTCTCTGATCATCCCCATATCTTACCCCAAATCCCTCCCCAATCCTACCCATTAGAAGTGCCCAACCCTGCTCACCTTCCAAGAGGCTTAGTCTTAGTCTTAGTCCATCTGGGATGTACAACAAATCACCACAGACTGGGTGGCTTAAACAACAGAAGTTTATTTCTCACAGTTCTGGAAGCTGGAAGTCCAAGGTCAAGGTGCCACTACACTTGAGTTTTTTTAGTAAGAACCCTCTTCCAGGTGACAGACTGCTAACTTCCCATTATATCCTCACATGGCCAAAAGAGCCATGGAATCTCTTTTTATAAGGGCACTAACCCCATTCATGAGAACTCCACCCTCAAAACCTATTTACCTCCTAGGCCCCACCCCTGAGGACCGTCAAATGGAGGGTTAGGATTTCAATATATGAATTTGGAGGGGGAGAACACTCAATCCCTGTGAGTAGAAGTCTTAGCACTTCCGTATCCCAGCACCCAGCACATATTAGGAAGCCCGGGGCCCTGCTTCTCATTCCAAAAATAAAAAACACTTTGACTTTGCTCAAATCAACCAATGGGTATGTTTGTAGCTGAACCGGAAGGGACTACATCTGCAGCAAAACCTGCTTCACCCCAAGACCCTGCCCAGGAACCACAAAGTGCCACCCCAAGTAAAGAAGAACTAAACCCATTGAGTAAGTCTTGGTCTCAAGCCCAGGGAGAAACAGACATATTGCTTCACCTGAGCACAAAGGCACAAAAGGGGGTGCACACACCGTGCCCACACATGGAGCTTCCGCAATGGTAGATTTTGCTACCTGCATGGTTCCCTCCCTTGCCTTCCCACCTTCCTATAAGAAAAAAGCTGGGCCCCTCAGCAAAACTTTTTTAGTTTATAGGAATTTGCATAGGGACAATGTCTGGTGAGGGGTGGAAGGGGAAGGTGGGAGTTTTCTCGAAAATGATGTGACTTTTCTGCTAGTGTGATTCTTCTGCTCCAAAATTAGAATTCCTGGCAAACAAATATCTCTTGGTATCAGGACATGGCTTAGAAGGAGCAAAAAAAACACTGCATAAAGGAGTTGAGTCTGGAAGACGTCTTTCTAAGGGTGAGTGCATCCCAAGGCAAAGACTTGTGGGAACAGGAATACTCACCCTCCATCATCCAGAGGCAGGAGGTGGGCAGGAACACCCAACTCCACGCCACACGGGAGACCTGGAACCACCCCAGCCCCTCCCCTCCCTTTGAAACACCCCTCCTTCAAATGTCTCCATTTGTGCCTTTAAATGTCTCCGATTTCTCATAACCATGCTGAAACCACATGGTTGCCTGATACTAGATTGCTCCTGGGGTCTAAGCCCCAGCCTTCCCACTACAGAGCCTGTCCAGGTGGGGAAGGGGCAGGTCCCTCGGCCCTTGGTGAATCCAACCTCTCTCCATCTGTCCAGCTTCTGTGCCAGGTCTTCCAAGGGCTGGGTGAAGTTGGAAAGCAGAAGTTGACTGGGACAGCCAGGGTGGAGCTGGTGCCTGGGCCCCATGAGCCTCATTCTCACCTCTGCTTTCTTCTAGGTGGATCTAAATCGGGACAAAATCTGAGAAACTGGGGTGAAAAATTGAATGTAGTTGGGGTCTGAGAAGTTGAAAATAATGGGGTCAAAGCCTTAACCATGCTTCCAGCCCAGCATGATTAAACCGAAGCATCCAACTTGCTGTGTGTCTGTGCTCTGTGGGGGAAAGAGGGGGGACAGTGGGGGAGAGGCCTGGAGGAGACAGAGAGCAAAGCCCTAGCTAGAAAGCCAAGAGGCCCTGGGTGTCCTGACCCAGGCCTGTGGCCAGTCCCAGCCTGCCTGGAGGACACAGCCTCTAACAAGTGCTTGTATTCACACCGAGCCACCGCCCCTCGTGCTGGGCTTACTTCTACCACAAATGCCACTTCCGTTCTGGTCTAATCCTTCACGTACTGTGCCTAGTGACATTTTAGCGTTTCCAAAAATTAAATCAACCTCCAAAGAACCCAGATTTGTCATGCTGAAAAGAGTCAAAGCCTGAGTCATTCTATGAAAGCCATTTTCTGGTGCCCTTATTAAAAATACATCCCTCTGGCCTTCCGTTCTCACTTTCTACACTGGACCAAAGTGAATGGTAATGGCTAATTAGCTCAGATCAGTAAAATAATGAGCCACTGCAGTGACAGCTGTCACTTGACTCAAAAGCCCAACTGAACCCATTACAATGTTCCATGTGATCATCCTGTATCCCCTGCTTTCCTCCACCACAATCCGGGACCACACTTCACATTCTGCACACAGGTGAGCAGGGGAAGAAAACTCATGACTATGGAGTAAGACAGGGCAATCACTCTCCTGCCAGCCCTCTTCTGGAGCCTGACAGATGGCTGGTCTGCCTTCTAACACTCCCTGATTCTAGATGGTCCTTCCTCCAACTTACCTGTCACCTGCTCCCTCTATCCTGGGGGTGAGACCATTGGACCCAGAGCTTGTGCTAAATGAACGAAGAAACACATCTTCCTTCTCCCTCCTCCCTCCATGACCACACATCCTCCATATCTGAGAATGCTGCCAGGAGGCACAGGGGGTCCTCCAGCAGCAAGCCCCCTTGAAGTGTCCATTATAATCAATAGTGGGTACACAGGTCCCTTCACACTCAAGTAAACTGCCACCTTCCCATGTGTTGAATTGTGTCCCCCAAAATGATTTGTGGAAGTCCTAACCCCTGGTACCTCAGAAGGTGACCTTATTTGGAAATTGGATCATTGATGATGTAATTAGTGAGTCATACTGAACAGTGAGCCCCTAATCCAGTATGAATATCATCCTTCTAAGAAGAGAGACCTTCGGACACAGAGTCGCACATGAAGCGTCATACACAAGGGTAGATGGGCAGGTGACAATGGAGTCACGGACCCAGCGGCCCTCTAAGACAAGGAATGCTAAGGAATTCCTACAAACACAGAAGCTTGAAGAGGCATGTAAGGATTCTCCCCTACCAGTTTCAGAGCATGATTTAGAATCATCCATTTTACTTTATTATGGGGAAGCCCTAGGAAACGAATACACACTCCCATCTCCAAACTCACCCTCTCATCAGGCTACAGGCTTCATCTTAGAACCAGAAGTACACACCCTTTGACCCCCCATCACTCATGTCCCCCACTCCCCAGCCTCTGGCAATCTCCAATCTACTCTCTGTTTCTACAAGTTCGGGTTTTTCCTAGACCCTACATAAATGAATTCATACAGTATTTGTCTTTCTCTATTTGACTCATTTGCCCTCAAGATCTATCCACACTTAGGCAAACGGCAAGATTTCCTTTTTCCTTGTGGCTGAATAATGTTCCATTATATTGATATGTATGTCCTAGAGTTTTCACTGTACATATCTTTTACTGACTTGGTTACATGTATTCCTATGTATCTTTATTCTTCCTGATGCTATTGTAAATGGAACTGTTTTCATAATTTCTCTTTCTGATAGTTTGTTCTAAAAAAAAATTCCTTAAACCAATTGCTCCTTCACATATTTTAAAGTTGGCATCTAGAATTTTTTACTTTAATTTATTTTTTTTAAAGATTTTATTCATCCGTTTGAGAGACAGAGATCACAAGTAGGCAGACAGCAGGCAGAGAGAGAGGAAGGGAAGCAGCTCCCTACTGAGCAGAGAGCCCGATGCGGGGCTTGATCCCAGGATCCCGGGATCATGACCTGAGCCGAAGGCAGAGGCTTTAACCCACTGAGCCACCCAGGCGCCCCTATTTTATTTTATTTTTTAAGTAGGTTCTACACCCAATATGGGTCCCAAACTCACAACCACAATATCAGAGTGACAAGCTCCACCACCTGAGCCAGCCAGGCACCCCAAGATATATAATTTTGTTATTTAACTTCAAGTTATTTAACATAGAGTGCAACACTGGTTTCAGGATCAGAATCTAGTGATTCATCACCCACATAAAATACCCAGTGCTCATCCCAAATGATGCTTATCACCCATTTAGCCCATCCCCCCCACCCACCTTCCCTCCAGCAGCCCTCAGTTTGTTTCCTATAGTTAAGAGTCTCATCTCTGTCTTTATCTTATTTTCCCTTCCTTTCCTCTAGTTCATCTGTTTTGTTTCTTAAATCCCACACATGAGTGAAATCATATGGTATTTGTCTTTATCTGACTGACTTATTTCACTTAGCATAATACACTCTAGTTCCATCCACATCATTGTTAGTAGCAAGATTTCGTTAGTTTTGATAGCTGAGTAATATTCCATTGTGTATATATACATCTTCTTTGTCCATTCATCCAGTTGATGGACATTTGGGCTCTTTCCATAATTTGGCTATTGTTGATAGTGTTGCTATAAACATTGTGGTGCATCTGCCCCTTCAAATCCGCATTTTTGTTTCCTTTTGATGATACCTCTCATAGTGTAACTACTGGGTAACAGGGTAGTTCAATTTTTAACTTTTTGAGGAACCTCCATATTGTTTTCCAGAGTGGTTGCATCATTTTACATTTCCACTAACGGTGCAAAAGGGGTCCCTTTTCTCCACATCCTGGCCAAACCTGTTGTTTCCTGAGTTGTTAATTTTAGCCATTCTGACTGGTGTGAGGTGGTATGTCATTGTGGTTTTTATTTGCATTTCCCTGACGTTGAGAAAGGTTGAGCACCTTGACATGTGTCTGTTGGCCATCTGGATGTGTTCTTTGGGAAAGGGTCTATTCATGTCTTCAGTCCATTTCCTAACTGGATTATTTGTTCTTTGGGTGTTGAGTTTGATAAGTTCTTTGTAGATTTTGGACACTAGCCCTTTATCCAATGTCATTTGTAAATATCTTCTCTAATTCCTTAGGTTGTCTTTTAGTATTACTGTTTTCCCTCCCTGTGCAGAAGGTTTTTTTTTTTTTCTTGATGAAGTACCAATAGTTCATTTTTGTTTTTGTTTCCCTTGTCTCCAGAAATGTGCTTAAAAAGAAGCTGTTGAGATTGAGGTCAGAGAGATTACTGCCTGTGTTCTCTTCTAGGGTTTTGATGGTTTCCTTTCTTACATTTAGATCTTTCATCCATTTTGAATTTATTTTCATATATGGTATAAGAAAGTGGCCCAGTTCCACTTTCTCCATGTGGCTGTCCAGTTTTCCCAGTTTTCCCAACACCATTTGTTGAAGAGATTGCCTTTTTTCCATTGGCTATTCTTTCCTACTTTGTTGAAGATTAGTTGACCTTAGAGTTGGGGGTCCATTTCTGGGTTCTCTATTCTGTTCCAATGATCTACATGTCTGTTTTCGTGACAGTACCATACTGTCTTGATGATTACAGCTTTGTAATAAAGCTTGAAATCCAAAATTGTGATGCCTTCTGCTTTGCTTTTCTTTTTCAACATTCCTTTGTTTATCCAGGGTCTTTTCTGGCCCCATACAAATTTTAGGAATGTTTGTGCTAGGTCTGTGATAAATGCTCATGTTATTTTGATAGGGATTGCATTGAATGTGTAGACTGCTTTGGGTAGCATAGACATTTTAACAATACTTGTTCTCCTAGTCCATGAGCTTGGGTTTTTCCATTTCTTTGTTTTTCCAATTTCTGTGTGTTTTTCCATTTCTTTTTCCATTTTATTTATTTATTTGACAGACAGAGATCACAAGTAGGCAGGAGGCAGGCAGAGAGAGGGGGCAGGCAGGCTCCCTTCTGAGCAGAGAGCCCGATGCAGGCCTCGATCCCAGAACTCTGAGATCATGACCTGAGCCAAAGGCAGAGGCTTAACCCACTGAGCCACCCAGGAACCCCTCATTAAGTGTTCTATAGTTTTGTTTTTTGTTTTTTTTTTTTAAGATTTCATTCACTTATTTGACAGAGATCACAATCAGGCAGAGAGAGAGAGAGGAGGAAGCAGGCTTCCCGCCGAGCAGAGAACCCAACATGGGGCTCAATCCCAGGACCCTGGGACCATGACCTGAGCTGAAGACAGAGGCCCAACCCACTGAACTACCCAGGCGCCCCAAGTGTTCTATAGTTTTTAACATACAGACCTTTTACCTCTTTGGTTAGGATTATTCCTAGGTATCTTACAGTTTTTAGTGCAATTGTAAGTGGGATTGATTTCTTGATTTCTCTTTCTGCTGCTTCACTATTGGCATATAGGAATGCAACAGATTTCTATACATTGATTTTATATACTGCGACTTTGCTGAATTCATGTATCGGTTCTGACAGTTTTTTGGTGGACTCTTTGGGGATTTCTACATAGAGTATCATGTCATCTGCAAGTAATGAAAGTTTGACTTCTTTCTTGCCCAGCTGGATGCCTTTTTTCTGCTTGTTGTCGGATTGCTGAGGCTTCCAGTACTCTGTTGACCAAGAGTGGTGAGAGCAGACCTCCCTGCCATGTTCCTAACCTTAAAGGAAAAGTTCTGTTTTCCCCATTGAAGATGATGATAGCTGTGGGTTTTTTTATGTGGCATTTATGACGTTGAGGTATGTTCCTTCTATCCCTACTTTCCTGAGGTTTTTAATCAAGAAAGGATGCTGTATGTTGTCAAATACTTTTTCTGCATCTATTGAGAGAATCATATGATTCTTATCTTTTCTTTTATTAATGTGATGTATCATATTGACTGATGTGTGGATGTTGAACCACCCCTGCAGCCCAGGAATAAGCCCCACTTGATCATGGTGAATAATCCTTTTAATGTAGTGTTGGATCCAATGAGCTAATATCCTGTTGAGGATTTTTGCATCCATGTTCTTCAGGGATACTGGTCTTTAATTCTCCTTTTTAGTGGGGCCTTTGTCTAGTTTTGGAATCAAGGTAATGCTGACCTCATACAATGAGTTCAGCATCTAGAACTTTCTATTCAAAGTTTAAATAGTTGCAAAGATATATGTTAACATCTGTCATGTAATCCACATGGCTCACTACCTCACTTACTTCAGATCTTTATTCAAATAACACTTTTTCAGAGAGGCCTTTCCTGACCAGCCCATCTAAAATTGCCACTTTCCTCCCATACACTCCCTATTTTATTTTTGTCCTTAGCATTTCTTTTTCTTTTTTTTTTATGCTTTTTTTTTTTTTGAGGTATATTTAAAATACCCAAAGAAATGGCACATACTCAGTGTATACATTTTGGCAAGTTTGGACATATGCATACACCCACGACACCATCCCCACAATCAAGGTAATAAACATAACTATCGGGGTGTCTGGGTGGCTCAGTGGGTTAAGCCTCTGCCTTTGGCTCAGGCCATGATCTCACAGTCCTGGGATCAAGCCCCGCATTGAGCTCTCTGCCCAGCAAGGAGCCTGCTTCCCTCTCTCCCTCTGCCTGCTGCTCTGCCTACTTGTGTTCTCTCTCTCTCTCTCTCTCTGTGTCAAATAAATAAATAAAATCTTTTTTAAAAATTTTTTTTAAATTTTAAAAATTTTAAAAATAAACATAACTATCACCTCCAAAAGATTTTTTGTGTTCCTTGCTGTGTGTATGTGCGTGTGAGTGCACATGTGTGTGTTAAGATCACTTAGCATCTTAGCATTGCCTCTACCCTCCTAACAAGACTTAAAGTGCATGACACTATATTGCTAACTACAGGCATCATGTTACAATGCATATCTCGTGAACCTGCTCACCTTGTAGAATCTCTCGCCATCTAGTGCACTATAGAATTTGCTTGTCTGTCTGTTTTCTTCACTAGAATGTGAGCACCAGGAGGGCAGGAGTTTCTGTTCTTTTTACTGATGTATCCCCAGTGCCTAAAACAGTTTCCAGAACATAGCAGGCACTCAGTAAATATTAGCCGAAAATTGAATGAATGATTACTTTCACCTGCTTCTCCTTTCTCATCCTGTGAATCACTCCATACTCTTATTTTTTGTGCTGGTCTCAGTCTATCAATAACCAATGTGGTGGCCCTTGTGTTTCATATTATGATTGCAAGATACCCTTCAGCAATAACCATCATCAAACTTTGAAGAAAAAAAGGGGGTATTACTTTAAAGATCTGGAAATGACAGGGCATGCCTGGGGCCATACAGCAAGGTCGTGGTGAAGAAAGAGCACTCCGCCTGGAGTGCTGCTTTTATTGGGGTCAAAGTTGAGGACCTAGGGTTTCAAAGGTTCACCCGTCGTCGTTGGTGAATTTAAAATGTCAGGGCAGGAATTTATAGAGCTGGAAGAGAAAACACAAGCAGCACAAATGGTGAGTTATGGAAACCAGGCAAGAGCTTGAAAATAAAGGAGCCTCCAGTGGGGGAAGGCAGCCTGTCTCGGTGTCTAGCCCTGAGGCCCGCAATGCGTTTATTCCAGACAAACCTCTTGGAAGCAGATGCCTCTTGGAAGTGGATGCTGTGGCAATCAAAGCTTACCTCAGGCACTTGCATTAGGAGAAAGAGAAAACCCCACATCAGGAGATTAACACTATGCCTCTCTGTTCTCTGAACATGTTTCTGGCCTGTGCTACCTCTTCATCAGAGAGGTTGCTGGTAGCAGCCGGTCTGTGTGGAATCAATCTCAGTACCTCTAACAGTGGGTAACAGATGCTTAAGAAGTGGTATGTGTCCTGAAAGGGGATTGCTGTAGGCACCGGGCACTGAGGCCCATACCTGCACATAACACTTCTCCCACCTTTCCGGCCTATAAGACCCACCCAGGTTCCCGGGAGGGGGCTGGGCATCTGCCTTCCAGCGCCCCGACACAGCTCAGGTCAGCCAGCCTCACGGGAGAAAAACTTCAATCACCGCGCATCCGAACAGAGGTGCCTTCTGAGGCACAGTGATCATAACAAAGCCTGATGAAGGGGAACAGCGTCCCCAGATACCATTTCAGAGGAACCCGCCTGCCGGGATGAAATCTCAACGCCAGAGACACTGGCCACAGTGGGAGGACCTCGGCAGACGGCGGCGGAGGGAATAAAAGAGGCAGACAACTCCCCCTTGTGGTAGGGGCCTGTCCACTCCAGCGCCGTTACTTTAGTGGGGAGGTGGGGGTGAGCAGAGCGAGGTCTCTGTGGGGCAAACCACTCAGGGTACATACAAACACATCTGTGTCCAGATGCAGGGCTAGCCACAGCTTTCTACCTCCCTTCCCGATGCTGAGAACTGGCCTCATGAAATGACAAAAAAATAAGAGTAGTTTTTTAATTAAAATAAGCTTATTTCGGGGCACCTGGGTGGCTCAGTGGGTTAAAGCCTCTGCCTTCGGCTCAGGTCGTGGTCCCAGGGTCCTGGGATCGAGCCCCGCATCGGGTTCTCTGCTCGACGGAGAGCCTGCTTCCACCTCTCTCTCTCTGCCTGCCTCTCTGCCTACTTGTGATCTCTGTCTGTCAAATAAATAAATAAAATCTTTAAAAAAAAAATAGGCTTATTTCTGGGTTTGCGGTTGTGTTCCTGTTTCCTGGGGTTATGGATATTTTATGTTCAGATAGGGATTATATAAATAAATTATATACAAACTCATGGGGGGGAACCCCCTATAATTCTAAATGCAAAGAGGGAGAATCAAGACATACCTACCAATTTCTTATTTCTGAAAGCAATTGAATTGATTACAACAAAAACAATAGGCACAGATATGTCAATTCCATTTTGGATAAAAATAGAAAGCACTTACAACCCCAAATAAAACTTTCTATGAAGAATGTCTGCCAAGTCCCCTGAAACTGGAACCCAATCAAGGGAGGATGCTGACACACTGTGTCCCATAGTGACAGCTCATGGGCAGGGCTGACAAGGCACTTCTCTAAGGGACACGATATACGCAGAGGAGCCAAATCAAGAACACCTTGTTTGTAACCAGATCTGCCATATGTATGCTTTCTTCTCCTGAAAAAGAGAATACCAACAAAGGAAAATGTAATTGAACACAGCACTCCTTAAAAATAGAAGAAAACCAGAATCTGGTTTAGAGGGGAGGGGGCAACCAGGAGCTGTTTAGTGGGTATAGAGTTTCAGTTTTGCAACACGAATAAGTTCTGGACGTTGGTTGCACAACTACATGGAAATACTTAACACCAGTGAACTGTAGCGTGGAAGTGTTTTCTATGGTAAATTCTATGTTGCGTGTATTTTACCACAGTCAAAAATCAGAATTAAAAATAGAAAACTTTAGGGGCGCCTGGGTGGCTCAGTGGGTTAAAGCCTCTGCCTTTGGCTCAGGTCATGGTCTCAGGGTCCTGGGATGGAGCTCCGCATCGGGCTCTCTGCTCAGCGGGGAGCCTGCTTCCTCCTCTCGCTCTCTCTCTGCCTGCCTCTCTGCCTACATGTAATTTCTGTCTGACAAATCAATGAATAAAATCTTAAAAAAAATAGAAAACTTTAATCTGTAGGTTGAAAGGAAAAAGTGATTTAGAAGTATCAGTGCTGGGGCGCCTGGCTGGGTCAGTCAGGTAAGCAGCTGCCTTCAGCTCAGATAGTGATCTCAGGATCCTGGGATTGAGCCCTGCATCTGGCACCCTGCTCAGCGGGGAGCCTGCTTCTCCTTCTCCCTCTGCACCTACCCTCTGCTGGTGCTCATTCTCTCTCTCTCTCACACACACACACACTCTCCTCTCAGATAAATAAATTAAACTAAATTAAATTAAAAGACCAATGCTGAGAACTGGCCTAATAAAATTCCTTATCTTCAAAGATAGTGGAAGGGTCATTGGGTATTCAGGCAAAACTATCAACACCTTTAACTGAAGGGGAGAAGATACTCATGTTGCCTCCAGACTACACACCAAAAGACAGTGAAGAAATCCCTAAAGTCCTCTGGGAGAAGAAAAGTGAGACCCCAATACTTTGTACCAAATCGAACTATTTTACCAGACCAAAGGCAACAAATATTTCCAGCATGCCAAATTCAGGGAATTTCATTCCTATGAATACTTTTCAAAAACACTAGTAGACATAAACTCTAGCCAGTCAAGAGATAAACGGAGAAAATGAGGTAAAAGGATTAGCTGTGAGTGCTAAACCCGTTTCAGTGCAAGAAAAAAGCTAAAGTTGTTGCAGGCATGATTACAGGGCAGAAGGAAAGTTTTATGAACTATGAGAATGTAACCAAAGATCAGCATGGGGATGATGGGGACAGAAAAGCAAGTGGGCGTTAATATAAACAAGCTGACATGTGCAACTTTTGTAGTTGGAGTATCAAAAACTATTTTTAACCTGCTAAAGCAAGTAACATAGTACAAAGGAAATTACCAGAAGAAGTAATAGTAATTCTATAATCAGTGAAAATCAGTCAAGTGGAAGGGGAGAAGTAGAAGTATGTCATTTTGTGCTATTTTAATTATTTCTAGCAGAGGCAATCAACTCTATGTGATACGGAATTGAGTGCATCATTTGAAATAATGGTTATAAAGATAATCAACAGGACTATAAACAAACCATGAATCTTTTATGTTATCAGAAATACTACACATCAAAGAGAAAAAAGAAACACAGATCACATAGCAAAATATAAATGATAAAAAATTGTAGGATGGAAGGTCAGCGTGAAGAAGATAAAACTAGTACCAAACATACCTATCATATGAATAAATAAAAATAGCATAAATTCATGCATTAAAAGGAAAAGATTCTCAGAATGGACCACAAAGCAAAACTAAACCATAAACAATGAATTAAAAAGATAGATCAATAACAAAGTAATTGCTTCATTTTTGTCTTCCTCTCAGCCTGCCCCCATTGCTGACTTCCTCCCTGAATAATTCAGTAGGAAAGCCAGTAGGCAGAACCCAGCAGGGCAGGTGTCTGCAGGGGCAGGGCATGGGATGGGGGATTGATGGAAAGCTGGAGCTTAGTATTGGAAGTGTAGAGAGACGAGGAGGGTGACTACCCAGGGGAAGTGGGGGCAAGGGGGAAAGTAACACCTGGCATGGGGTATCGGAGCCCAAGCAGGGTGGGGAGGGGGTCTACACATTACAGGATGAGTGGGCCTGAACTCTGTGGTGCCAAACCTTGAAATGGGATGTAACAATAAGGACTTCTGGTTTTCAGGGGCGCCTGGGTGGCTCAGTCGGCTGAACCTCGGACTTAGTTTTGGCACAGGTCATGATCCACTGGGTCATGAGATGGAACCCCACAGCAGGCTCCACGCTCAGTGGCAAGTCTGCTTGGGATTCCCTCCTTCTGCCCCTCCTCCCACTCGTGTGCATGTTCTCTCTCTCTCTCTTTCTCAAATAAATCTTTTAATAAAAAAGAACTCTCAAGGGATGCCTTGGTGGCTCAGTTAAGCTACTGCCTTTGGCTCAGGTCATGATCCTAGGGTCCTAGGATTGTGTCCCACATCATCAGACTCCTTGCTCATGGGGGAGCCTGCTTCTCTTTTCTGTCTCTGCCTACCATTCTGCCTGCTTGTGCTCTCTCTTTCTCTCTGACAAATAAATAACTAAAATCTTTTTTTTTTTAATAACTCTCAGGGGCGCCTGGGTGGCTCAGTCATTAAGCGTTGGCCTTCGGCTTGGGTCATGATCCCAGGGTGCTGGGATTGAGCCCCACATTGAGCTCTCTGCTCTGCAGGGAGCCTGCTTTTCCCTCTCCCACTCCCCCTGCTTGTGTTCCATCTCTCCCTGTGTCTCTCTCTGTCTAATAAATAAAATCTTTAAAAAAATAAAAATAAATAACTCTCGATTTTCAGTATATATGTAGATGTAGAACTACATCTAGATGCAAATGCGCATGTATTTTTATTTGCACAAATGCACATACATGTGTACATATATACATACGTACACTGCCAGCTGTGACCATGGAAGGGTCTGGAAACAGTGGAATCTCAAGAACAATGAGCACATATCTTTGTTTCTAAATACCAGTCAGAGAGCAGAGGTCGTTGGAGAAATGGCTGATACCAGGCAGGGCTAGAGCAAAGTACATGATGAGTCTGGAATGCCTTGTTGTGCCAGAAAGGGGAAAAACACTCCAAGAATGATGGAGACATGACGAAAGACTACAGGGGCTAACCAGAAGCCTAGCTTACTCCCACTACTGCCAGCTTGTCTCAGACTAACCACATTCCGTGGAGACAAAAAAAAATTATAAATGATTATAATAATAATGGCAATGATAATAACAAAATTACAATGCATTGACTAAAGAGGAAGCCATGGACCTGTACCCCTGGGGCTAATAATACATTATATGTTTATAAAAAAAATTTTAAAAATAAAAAAATAAAAAGGAAGCCGTGAGTCCATATTGATAGAAATAAATGAATGAAGAAATGGGGAAGTAAGAAAGATTTTCCTAACAGCAGAATGACAACTAATGAACATAGAGGGAATGACTGAAATAGAAAATAACTATTAGGCAGCCATGATAGGAATCAATAATTCAGCCAGGAAGCTTGAGTGAGGGCTAAAACTCATTGGTAAAAGTTTGATGAAGAACAGGATATTTACATAGCCTCAAAGTAACTTCCAACAAAATATATATTGATTATAAAGAGGGAAAAGGGTGGGTGGTTCTCTGGTTAGGCATCTGCCTTCTGCTCGGGTCATGATCCCGGGGTCCCGGGAACGAGCCCTGTGTCAGGCACCCAGCTTGGTGGGGCATCTGCTGCTCCCTCTCCCTCTGCCTCTCCCACCGCTCGTGCTCTCTCTCTCTCTCAAATAAATAAATGAAATCGTTTAAAAAAAAAAAAGAAGGAAAAGAGTAATTCACAGTGAAGAAAACTGTGAGACATCCCATTAATCAGTGATGATCAAACAAAGTTAACATCACAAAAATGGGGTGAATCAAAATTATGAACCACCTGACAGCATATAACATGGAAAATATGGTATGGATTCCTGATATTCTTGCTAAAAATGCAGAAGCTCAATCTAATTGTGAGGAAAGAGCAAATGAACCCGAAGTAGGGGACATTCTACATAAGGGGCCTCTAACGTGGAGAAGTGGAAAAGCCATGAAAGTCAAGGAAAGACTAAGGAACTGTGACAATAACATTCTATACATAATCTTGGATTGGATCCTGGGGTCATTACTGGGACATTACTGGGACAACTGGCAACATTGAAAGGGGGCTTGTGAATCAGACGGCATCAGGAGTATAGTGGATATTGTGTGGGTAGTTGGAGGGAGGTGGGTAAGAGCCTTAAGAGGGGAAGGAGGAAGCATGCCCAGATCCCCACGGGTGGGAGATGCCCAGGAGACATCCCAGTAACTGCCACTTTCAGGGTAGCCAATCCCCCAGCTCTCCCAGACCCCCAGCCCAGCACACCATGCCTTCTGGTGGGGGAGGGGGGAGCATTGAGCTGCCAGTGCATGGGGGCAACATTCTCAAGGCCCAATCTCCCAGATGGAAAGGTTTTCCACAGACTGCCCAGGCAGTCTCAGACCTTCCTGCAGAGAAACTGGATCCTGAAGAAGGGAACAATGGACTCACTCAGGAAGAAGCTGGAGCCTGACTGAGAAGCAGACAGACACTGCTCTCCCTCCCCGTGTGCTCCAGGGCCCCCTGGAAGTGGGATTTTTCTGCACTTAGCTGTCTCTTGCTGATTCTCTCTCTCCTTTTTTTTTGGTAAGATTTTATTTATTTATTTGACAGAGAGAGACGCAGCAAGAGATGGAACACAAGCAAGGGGCAGTGGGAAAGGGAGAAGCAGGCTCCCTGTAGAGCAGGGAGCCCAAGGCAGGGCTCGATCCCAAGACTCTGGGATCATGACCAGAGCCGAAGGCAGCCACTTAATGACTGAGCCACCCAGGCACCCCCTGGTTCCCTCCTGAACCCCCTCGTTCTCCACCACCATTGTAGACCTCACCCTCCAGCTCTTTTACCCTCTGAGCAACCCTGGCAATGGCCTTATTTTCCTCTCTGTTCTAGTAACAGACCCCTGCTGCCCTGGGGATGAGATGCAGCCTGGGAGGTGCTTACGGGCAAGAAATATTGATTTTCCAGGATAGTCATGGATGTGTGGGAAACAGCACAGAATACATAAAATGGAGGCCCACCGGGAAAGCTAGAGTTGGTGGTTGCTGTCCTGTGATGCTTTGTGGGGGCGGTGAGCCATGGTGGGAAGAGCACGGACATCAGAGCCAGACGGACCCAGATACTAATCCCAGTCATGCCACGTGCCGTCTGTATCACCTTGCTAATCTGCCTAACCTCTCTGAGCCTCAGGTTCCCAGTCTGCCATCAATACCACCCTGCACATCAGTGGGAGAATTAAATTCATCACCTGTCTGGCTCAAGGTCAGATCTCACAGAATGTGAGTCTCCTCCTCCTTCTCACCAACCCACAACATTCCACCCAGCAACCACCGTAGTAATCACACACACACACACACACACACACACACACACACACACTCAAAACAAGACTCCGCCTCCCACAATCCTCTCAGAAAAAAAAAAAAAAAAAAATTGAACCTTTGTCTAGAAGCCATTCTCTTAGCCAAAGGGAGTGTGTGTCCCTCCACACCTCTGCACCAGAATTGCCCTTGGCGCTGGCTCCAAAATGCAGATTCCCGGCTGTATCCCAGACCTGCTAAGTGGAGAGGGAGGAAGTTTCCCTAGCAGCTTCTGGGGTACCCTGAGGTTCAAGACTAACCACCCTGCTGCTGAACTTCCTCTTTTAACAATAATCTCCACAGGATCTTCTCCACCTGCCCTGAGGAGTGTTAGATCCTGTTAACAGGAATCCTAGCAGTCCTCAGACATCCCTGCGGGCCTTTCCTCTCTTCGTCGAGGAGGAGAATGAGGCCCAGAGAGCAGCGGAGCAGCACTCAAGGCCCACACAGTCAGGTGATGGCAGATTGGAACTTAGGTGCAAGTGTTCTCACTTAAAAGTAATGGTTTTTTGAATGAAATGGGTTTTTTCAGGTTTTTAAGAGTCATTCAGGTTACATCCAGTGACGGGGGCGGGGGAGGACAAGCCCCTCCAGCTGCTCCAGCAGCAGCCATCTTGCCATAACTTCAGGCCCCCAGCATGAGCGGTGACATCTTTCTGTCTCTGGCATCTCTGTCCTCCTCTCCTCCTCTATTGTTTTTATATCTTAATGAGTTTTCCTTCTCTCGGTCCCGCATTCAGAATTCACTGAGAGGGATCTCATTGACTTGTTTGGAACCATCCAACAGGGAGGACCCGAAATGAATAGGTCTCTCACCCAGGCCTCCACAGAAACCACTGCGCTTCCCATGCCCAGCCTATTGGTGAATTACCTCCAAATAAGCCCTTGACTTCCTCACCAAACAGGAGAGGCCAGAGTAACAGGAGTAATCTGACCAAAGTCTGGAACTTGAGTGCAGAGAACCACTGTGACCTCTCTTTCTCAGAAGGGAGCTACACACGCATGGCCTTTGCTCACCTCTGTCATCCATCTTTCCCCTAAACCAGAATTCTTAACTGAGAACAGAGGATGAGGCTGGGCTCTTGGAGGGACAGATGGTAGAGGTTGGAGGCTGGTCTGGAGCCCTGGAGTAGGATTGCCTCAACTAGCAAATAAAATACAGAGCACCAGTTAAATGTGAATTTCAGATAAACAAGAACCAGTTGGCATAAGTATGTACCATGCGATATTTGAGACATACTTACACTAAAAAAAATACTGACTGCTTATCTGAAAATCACATGTAACTGAGTGGCTTACATTTTTATCTGACAACGCCACCTTCGAGAGCAGGGACGATGTCTGTTTTGCCCAGTGTCGAAGCTCCAGGATTCATTCCTGGCATTTGGTAGACATTCAATATATTCTTTTGAAATAGTTCATTGCTGTAGAAGGCCTCTCAGCGATCCCTCCCTCCCCACTCAAGGTAAATATATCCCCCAGGGGCCAGCTTTGAACACGTAAATTGACTCATTCAATTTATTAAACTGGAGCAATTAGCTAACATTAAGATCTGTGCTAAATAAATTGGAATACAGAGATAAATAACCTATCGGTCTTGTCCTCAAAATGGTAATTAACCAGTAGGAGCAACAGAACTGAACAGAGAATTACACAGAGTATGATACATGCTTCAATGACAGTGGAATGCCTGTGCCAGGTGACTTGGCGCACCATTTTATCTTCAAAACCTGCATCCTGGCAGGCCCTCCATAAATAGTAGCGGAATGGGAAAATGAAAAGGTGGATATGGGAACAGTGTACTGCGGGGCCACAGAGGAGAGGTGGCCACTGAGGGAGGAGCAAGGGTGAGCAGGTTGGGTTCACTCCAAGGAGGGGGTAAGAGCGGATGTGGATCGTGATGTTTCAGGAAGACAGCAGAGAGGGAAGAGCCTTCCTGAGCCAGGAACAGCATGAACACACAGAATACTTCGGGGAGCAGGGAGTCACTCACAGGGCTAGAGATGAGGTCGGAAAGGTAGAAGGCCTGGAACACATGGCCAAGGGGGTTGAGCTTTATCCTGGGGGTAAAGGATGGTCCATAAAGACTTTTCGAGGAGAGCCACGGCCTGCATGTCAGGAGATCCCCCAGCATTAGCATGGAGGGTGGACAGCGGTGGAGACACACTGAAGGCTGAGTCCAGTGTGAAACTACTGAAGGAGACTCTTATGCAAATGGACAGAGGCTGGAACTTGTGGGTTATTGGGGGTATTGGGAAATAAGCCTGCAGGGCTAGACCACATCCTCAAGGACTCACTGTGAATGTCCCCTTATGTCCCCCGTCCTGTTCCTAAGTGCCCTGGGCCGTGGGAGGGGAGGCTGCCGCTGAGAGGGGGAACTGGAGAGGAAGGGGAGGTGGGAGGCAGCCCAAAACAAACTTCCTTCCCTTCGCAGGCTTGCCTAAGGAGAGAGAAGGGAGCTCCTAGGCTCTTCCCTCCGGCTGCTGCCCGAGGGAGAAGGCTTCCCGTGGCTGACAGAGTGTGGAGCTGTCTGTGGACTACAGGTGGGCTCTCACCTTCAGTGGGACCCCCACCCCGCTGCCATGCCCAGCAAGATGTGCTCCCTGCTGAGGACAGGAGGTTCAGTCTCGGGGTGCAGCAGCCCCCTCCTTCCTGGAGATGATTCCAAAGCATTTCCCAGGGAGGTCATCAAAAATTCCAACCCAGTATTTACCCAAAGATCACAAAAATACTAATTCAAAGGGAGACATGCACCCTGGTGCTTACAACAGCATTATCAACAACACCCCAGTTATGGAAACAAACTCGAGTGTCCCTCCGCTGATGAATGGATGAAGAAGATGTGGTGTATATCTACCATGGAATATTACCCAGCCACCGAAAGGAATGAAATCTTGCCGTTTGCAACAACGTGGATGGAGCTAGAGTGTATTATTCTACGTGAAATAAGTCAGTCAGAGAAAGACAAATACTATATGATTTTATTCATATGTGGAATTTAAGAAACAAAACAAACAAAGGGGGAAGAGAGAGAGAGGCAAACCAAGAAAGACTTTTTTTTCTTAAGTATTTTATTTATTTATTTGAGAGAGAGAGCTTGCGTGCGAGCAAGGAGAGTGGTAGTAGGAGAGGGAGAAGGAGAAAAGCAGACCCCCAGCTGAGCACGGAGCCTGAAGCTGGGCTGAGATCATGACCTGAGCCCAAGTCAGGAGTTCAGTGCTTACCCAAATAAGTTACCCGGATGCTCCCCAAGAAACCACCTCTGAACTATAGAGAACAAACTGCCGGGTTACCAGAGTGGAGGAGGTGGGGGGATGGGTGAAATAGGGGATGGGAATTAAGGAGGGCACTTGTGATGAGCACCAGGAGACGTATGGAAGTATTGAATCACTATACTGTACACTTGAAACACATATTACACAGTAAGATAACTAACAGGAACTTAAAGAAAAACTAAAAAAAAAAAAAAAACCAACCTGATGGGGGCACAGAAGATCAACTACTTCAGCCAGAGGTCTAGGACCAGCCCCAAGTCCTGGGTTCATCCCCCACCGCCTCTCTTATACCTCTGTGGGCAACTCGCTGCTCCATCATCCCCACTTCCAGAGCCACCAGACCCTGCTTCTGCCAGGCGTAGAGTTTGGAGTCAGACTAACCCAGGTTCAAATCCACCCAGATATGTGATCCTGTGCGAGTCACCTCACCTTTGTGAATACACTTTCTTGGCTCGGTAAAGAACCCATACCTCATGACCGTGATGAGTTAAATAAAATATCCCACATGAGCGAACTCAGGACAGCACCTGGCATGTAGTCAGCATGCCTGAAACTGCCTAGCCCTTTCTTTGTTCATTCGCCCTGCTACTATATTCTGGGCACCTACTATGTGCGGGCTCCTTTCTAGGTGCTGGGAAAACAGTGGCAAGCAAAAACCTAATCCCATCACGGAAGTTCCATTCTCCTGGGGTAGGTAGATATTCATTAAGTGATCACACAAATAAAAATAAAATTATACCAATAATGAGTACCATGAAGGAGAGAAACTCACACCCATTTAGTTACTCCAAGGACTTCCCAAGATGGAACCTGGGGCTGGCACACCTTTGGCGTGGCCCAAGCCAGGGGAAAGTTAGGGGCCTCACTTTCCTGTTAACTAGTTTCCCAGAAGCCCCAGTTCCCAAAAACAAATGTATTCAGAATAGGGAACTTGGGAGGGGAAACCTGGAATGCCCCCTGAGCCAATCCTGAACCGGGCTCCCCAAAGCCCCAAGCCCCTCCCTACCCCCAAGATAAATACAGAACCACTAGGCTACTCCCCTCCACAACGTCTCCCCAGGGCAGACGGACCCTGCTCCACCATGAACTGCTTCGCATTCCTGCTGCTGGCCAGCTTAGTCCCCACCTCTCTCGCCATCCTTAATGGTGAGTCTGGCTCCAGTCACACTCTTCTTTGTCCCTCAGAGGTCATCGAGCTGTCAGCTGGAGCACCCTCAGCTCTAGGGAGAGCTCTCCTTAATCCTTGTAAGGTGTTGTGTGGAGACGTTTGGAGATGCATAACCATAAGTGCATTCCTGGGTGGCCCAGTGGGTGGGATGTCTGCCTTTGGCTCAGGTCATGATCTTGGGGTCCTGGGATCAAGCCCCTCATTGGGCTCCCTGTTCAGCATGGAGTCTGCTTCTCCCTCCTGCATTCTCTCTTTCTTCTCTCTCTCTCTCAAATAAATAAATAAGATCTTAAAAAAAAAAAAAGTTTACACTTGGGATGACTGAGATAAGAAGGCAGGGAACTAGGACACATGACCCCAGAAATCCTGTACCCTAGAAAGCCTGGGGCTGGGGCCCAAGGAACCACCTGGACCCAAATCAAAGTGGACTATGTGTCAACAGAGATTCAGATTAGATCCAACCTCTGAGGATGCTGGACGCCTCAGGCAGAGCCACTGTCCTTCTTTGGGCCTCCCTGCCTCCCTCTGTAACAATGAGGGCAAGACATATGCACACATTCATTTAACTGCTATTTATTGAACACATACTACGTGCCAGACACACAACTCTAGGCACTTGGGCGACAAAAACAAAACTCAGAAACCTCGGTCATCATTGAGATTTTCTTCCAGGAGAAAGAAACAGATAATTAGCATATTAGGTTGCATAGCGCGTTAGAAAATGTTAAGACCTAGACCAGGATGAGGAAGGTGGACATGCTGGGGCAAGAGGGGGTACATAGAAGCATCTCCCATGTTAAATGTCTTAAGACCCCTGGAGACTAGCCTCTTCTTTTTCAGAGACAGGAGATGAAATCCACTTGGAGGCTCAGCCCATGGATGCCTGTAAGTCTCATGTTGGCAACCTTTACAGTAAGTGGTGGTAGTAAAAGGCTACCCAGCAAATAATGAATTCTCCCCATGAGGGAGAAGTGGAGCAAAGACCATCCCTCCTAGTGTTGGACCCTAATCCTTTCCACTGCATTAATTAGCCAGCATCTAGGGGCCAGGAACAATTTGAACAGCAATTCATGCTGGGTAGTCATTGAAGATGGATGTAGGAATCATTCATACCCAAATGTTAGCAGGTGGAGAGTGTCAGCTCACCCTGAGATGAGGAGGCTGGTGAATTTGCTAGAAGTGGAATTCCTATTCAATGCCATTCAAAATCAGGGATGTGCCTTTCAGGTGCTCATAGATTTGGATGCAGGCGTGGGACATCAATCCTGGTCTATACTGACTGGGCAATGGCTCTACCGTGACCAGCTCTGCGTGTTAAGGGATATGGCACAGTGCCAGCCGGCTGTTCCTTACCATGAGCTCTTTCTCTGCCCCTCACTCCATCTCCTCGGTCCCAGCTGCCCAGCTGATCCCTGAAAGGGACCATGTCTCCATTGAAAACTCTTCTAAGGAAACTCCCATCTCCAGCGAAGAGCTGGGTTTCAAAGGGAAAGGTGTGATCAGATCTACAAGGAGACTCAAAAGAGCTGCTTCACCCCATCCCCCAGGAGGCCAGTTTCAGAAATGCTGCCCCTCAGTCAGAAGAAACTACGGAACTCACTACGAGGGCTGGTAGGGGCCAGGGCGGAGGGAAGAAGCTGGGAGGGAGGCCATTTAACAGGAAAAGACCGGGGCCCAACACTACCTTGGGGGGGAAAGTTGGGGTTAGGAAGAATAAGGAAGCTTCAGGGGAACAAGAATTAAAGGTAAATGAGACTCAAAGGATCCACTGACGGCCTATGATGGCACTGTGGAAGGCTGTGACTGGTGTGTGGAGGAGACACAGGGTCACTGGCCTCACCTTGACATTTCTTTCCCAATATTTCCCAGCAACCACCCCAGAGGGAAAACTGGCCAAGCTCAGCCATAATATTGTGAAGAACCTGGACAAAACCATGAAAGAGACCATAAACTACCCGAAAAGCCTACTCCCTCATTCCTATGAAGTCACAAGGCCCTAGTGATAAGGAGGCCCGATCCCAGGCTGGGCGAAAGCCAGTGTCTGCAGCACCTACACTCCGCTCAGCCTGACTGCCAGCTCTCAGACCCTCACACTCCTCATTAAAGCGCTGCATCCCAAGCTTGGCTCTGTGGTGGCTCTGTTGGGCAGGAAGCAAGGCTGGAGGCTTGCACTCTCCTAGGATTCTTCCTGAGTTACCCCATCACTCTAATTTTAAACCTCTCCTCAGCTTACAAACCCGTTCAGGTCTTCACATCCCAAAATATCCTCCGTGAGGTCTTGACTGCCCTCAAACTGCCCCTCCTCCTCCCCATGCTCCTGCCTCCATACTCCCTCACCCTCCTGCCCTCCTTGTCCCCCTGCCATCTCCCTTTTCACACCTGCCAGCCCCAAATCACCGACAGCAACAAGCCTGGTGGCTACTTCCAGTCCCTACTCTCCTGGCTATCTCTGCAGAACTGGACACAGTTACACTTTCTAGATATTTTCTCCTCGCTGACTTCCAATGTGCTGCACTTGATTGGTTCTCTGAGCCCCCTCGCATTCCTTTCTGGCACATTTCCTGACTGTGTGCTCTATGCTCCTATCCTGTGCCCTCTTGTCTTCTCTCTGCTTTCCTTCCTCTACATCCCCATCATCCCCATCCCCATCCCCATCTTTCAGTGCGTGGCTCCCACTGATCCACTGACCCACTCACCAAACATCCACCAAGTGTCTACCACATGCTATCCTCATCTACCCAATATGTGCCAAACTCCCCCAACCCTGGCCAGTGTTCACTGTAAAGGCATATAGGTCTCAATGGGGAGAAAAGAGAATGGGAAAAGAAGAATATCTTCCCATCTTGCAAATGGAAGGAAGACTGCCCGTTCAAGAGGAGATAGGGTGGCAGAAAGGAAACTGCGAGATAACAGAATATAGATATAATGGTCTCTGCCACCCCCCTTCCTGGCACAAAGTTTCAAAACCCTGAGTGTGAATAAAGAAAGACAGGTGGATGACTGAGTTTTTCCAATTCCGGAGCCACCTCTGATTGTCTATTGTCCTACCCCCAGAGCATAGAGAAAGACGTACTCCGTAGACCCAAAGAGTGACTGATAGATTGCAATGCAGGCCTGGGGCTGCCCCAGCCCAGGGGAATCTGGAAGTGTGTTCAGAGCTGGCGGTAAATAAAATGATCTCCTTCCTTCCTTTGCTTTCTTCTGGTATAGAAAGTTTCCACCTGCCTATTTTCCCTAGTTTACCCACCCTCCCCTCCAGTATAAAGACACACTCACGGCTCCACCAAAAACATCTCCCAACCTAGATGGGAAGTTCTATGATGGGTCTCTCACAAGCTGTAGCTTGAGATAAGACATAAATTCTTGCCAAAATGACAGAGGAGGGAGATGAGAGATTATGCTGTTTAGAAAGGAATTGGGAGGAGAAGTTTCCTGAGAAGATTAGATTAGGAAAATGGAAGTGTATTGGAGATTAAAAGCCCCAGACTCATCCTTCTGACCCTCCAGCCTCAGACCAATACAAAAAATGAAATAAAGGTCATGATGTAATGGGGATCAAAGAAAGTATCCCCCTTACTAATGGCTGGACAGATGTTCTATAAACCCATAACACAGGGCTCTCTGTTAAAACTGGATAGGAGAGAGGTACATGGGTGGCTCAGTGGGCTGGGCCTCTGCCTTTGGCTTGGGTTGTGGTCTCAGGGTCCTGGAATCAAGCCCTACATAGGGCTCTCTGCTTGGCGGGGAGCCTGCTTCCCCCTCTCCCTCTGCCTGCCTCTCTGCCTGCTTGTGATCTCTCTCTCTCTGTCAAATAAATAAATAACATAAAAAAAAAAAACTGAATAGGAGATCCCAGGACAAAGGGGCCTTCTACTCTGACCCCATCCTCCCACTCTCACCCCATCCCACCTCACCCCACTCACAATTCACAGACTGAACAAGAGGCAGAGCTAGAAAAGCTATTCTGGGGTTCTCACCCATAAAATCATCTACTCTATCACCAAAGGAGAGTAAGCAACAAATGAGAAAATAGGCTGGGAAATATTCCCTCCAACTTGCTCCTCTTGTGGGGAGGGGACATCTAAGAGGGAAAGCCCTCAACACGGAGTAGCCATCTCTTCTCTCAACCTTTGAGGTTTAACAGGTGGGCCTACAATCTGCAACCAAACACATGTGTGCCTGGAGGCGTAGGAGGCAGGGGGTGGGGGATGGGGTCAGACCAGCTGTGCATCAGAGCAGTCTCCCAATCACAGATATTTGGCCATTTGTGACCTACAAAGTGGCCACATCATATGATCCACTGATTCTTATAGCCCCCACTGTGGCAGGAAATACATTTCCAAACAGGAAATGAAGAAATAAGTTTCTAAGAGCTTCCCGAAAACCTACCCACTTAATCCTTGCAAAAAACAAAACAAAAAGAAAAAATGTTATCTACATTTTCAGATGAAGAAATCAAGTAACAGTTTCTCACCACTATTCTGTGTATATCCTCCTGGAATCGGTGGGGTGACCAGAATACTCTTGCCCCCCAAGGTCTCTCAATGGGATCCAGAAAGGTCGGAGATGGACTCCAGGACTGTTCTGTGCCCTAAAACTCCATTTCCTCCCTCTGGCTGCTTGCAGAGGACTAAACAAACATGAGCTGGCACCATAAAATATCAAATAATTCAATTACAGCAGACAAAAACTGCACTAAATTTGAACCTACTCTCTGTCCTAATATCAAAAGTAACAAAGAGCAAAATTTAAATATACTTTATTTTGCATGAAAATGCAAGAAAATGAAAAGTCCAAAATTTTCCCTTTCCAATGTCCTATTCTGTTCATTCTTAGCCAGGAGGTCTTACCCCAAAGGAACTTAGCTTTGTTCATTTGCCTGGCCATCTTCATCCCTGAAGACTATCCACCGGCCACAAGGTCAGTTCTCCATTTCCCCCAGATGCCTCCTGTGCTCTGGCTGGGCCTCCCCACCTGAAAAAAGTTCTGTGGCCTCTTGGGATGGAATGGAAAGAGTGTCCTCTGAAGCCAGCTGTTTGGTGGAATAAGGTCAGGGTGTAAAGGGAAGGGTAGGTACACACACTCTCTCTGTGACTTCAGCTTCCCAAAGTGTGGGTAGGGGTGAGAACCCGCACCTACCCCCTTTGTCTGGCCTTGGGGTGAGCCACTTCTCCAAACCTGGAAGGGGTGACAGTAGGAGGGACTGTGGGGAGATCTCAGGCCTGGTGAGGATGAGGAAGGTGGTGAGCCTGAGCTTGGTGAGTGTTTCCCCAGGGTCAAGGGCAAGGCTGTTATGTGTGGAGGCAGGGGACTAGCCTGGTCCCCCTGATCCATAAGCAGTTCCTCCAGCATCTCCAAAGTCAGAGTGACAGGGACACAAACTAATACTATGGCACCAGCTCCACACCAACAAAACTTAAAACACAAGCATATTCTCAGGTCCCAGGGCAATTAGGTGCCCAGAACCTAGCGCACAAAAACCCTGTGGGTTTTGTGGGGGAGAGGGAGGGACTTTTAATGAGGATTCAAAGTTCAAGAGAAAGACAATATGGAAGGGGGCCCTCAGCCCCAGCAGCCTCCCACGTCCTACATGTCCCATCCCATGGAGAGGTTAATTCATACATTGTTTTCTAGACGGTGGGGAGCATGACTACTGCTGCTTCTGTCAAAGCGGGGTGGTTAATACTTTCTGTCATCTTATGATATTTAAAAATTTAAAATAGTGCTCCCAGTCATCCTAATTTGACTCAGATGTAGCGAGATGGATTGCTTTCCTGCATGAACTTGCCTTAGTGTGTGTTTTCATCTTTTCAGTAACTACGTGTGGGGGAGGAGGGTCCTGACCACAGATTCCTGGGCATGTACCTTCAGGGCATGAGCAGTACCTCCTCCAGCCCTCACCCCTGAATAACTGTGCCACCCTGAAACTAAACTAACAATAGTCGCAGGGCTCGCCACTAACACACACACTCCCCCCCCCCCCCCCCCCCCCCCCCCCCCCCCCACACACACCCACCCCACACACACCCCACACACACACACCCCCACCCGCTCCAGGCGCTCTTTGCGCTGGTTTCCAGATCGGCGCGCCCTCTAGCGGCCGCACTCCGCTTTGCATCCTTATTAAATCCAACTCACCCCCAGTCATCCTCCCTGATCCAGAAATGAATAAATATTCTGTCTGTTCTAGTTCGGTTTTTAAAAGCACTTAAATGGGGAGACTTTTCCTTTTTATTTTAATATACCTCAGGTATAGCCCCTACGAATTCAACCTCTTTTCCAAGAAAATCCTATCTTTTTCTCCAGCTCAGTCAACAGAACATCCTTCTCTTTTTTTTCCCTTTCTTGCTGATTTTTCTCACTCTCAAACTAAAACTTGTATCTCACATGCACCCCATGTATCCTTAATTCCCTAAGTCTGATGTCTAGAGACACAGTGTTCCAGGTACAAGATTTGCTCATTTTTCTCCTATCCTTGAGTTTGTAATAATTTCATAGATTTTTTTTTTCATCCACATTGGTGTTTCCTCCACATAAGGGGTTCTGGTCCTTTTCATCTGCATGAAGTCCACCACATCCATGTGGTTAATCCCACAGTGGGCCTCTGAGGTCAGAGGTCAGGGTTGACTTAACAAATGTACAATCCAGAGCCAACTTGAGACTGTGTGGTCGGAAATAATTTCAGAAGCTTGTGGGCAGGCCATAAATAAAATCGCTCCATGCTTCCCTCTGTGGTCCTAACCATAGTTTAAATCAAAGTAGACAACCAGGATGTGGGACACCCAAGTGAGCATTGCTCACCAAAGATTAGCACAAATAATCTGAAGCCAAAATTTAACTGTCTCGTGTTCTGTGCCCCCATGAAATCGGGGCAATTTCATTCCCACTTCAGCTGCACCTATAAAGCTGCAGGTCAAAGTTACCTTCAAACCTTTTTCCTGTTAAAATACACTGCACTGGAATGACCCTAGGCCAGGCCTTGATTTCAGTGCCAAGGCCCACTAGCATGTCAACCCTTTGCCCCTCTGAATGAAGCCAATGTAGAAGGTGCCCCAAGAACAGGAGCAAAAAGGAGAGCAGATACCAATGTTATTACTGGCCAGACAAGTGCCAGACAACCCACAGCACTCTCACCTCTCTGGCAAACCGAATTAAAGAATGCAATCGAGACACAAGTCCAAAAGGGGCCCCCTCTACTTCCTCTCTGCCTGAGCCACTAAACAGACAGGGAAAGAACAGACATGCCCCAGGGGAGGGCGGGGCAGGGAAGCCTTGTACAAATGTGCGTGTTTGCATCATGGGAGGACCGCAGAGACTGGAGCGATGCTATTCAGGAACATTCCCCTTAACACATGAATGGCACTCCCTGGTGAAATACGTCCAATAAGTGTTCTGTCTCCCCAGCTGCCATACCACCCCACCATGCAAGAGGGACCGGCTGCCTGGAAGAGGAGACCCTCTCAACTTGTAGTAGTTTCCAGATTATAATTTCTAAATACAAATTACTCAAATTTTCTGGCTAAAAACAACACAGATTTATCATCTTATAGTTCTAGAGGTCAGAAATCTGAGATGAGTCTCATGAGGCTAAAATCAAGGTGTCCAGAGGGCCATATTCTTTTGTGGAGGCTCGGGGGCGAACTATTTCTGTGCTCCTTCCAGCTTCTAGAGGCCGTCCACATTCTATGGCTCTCGGTCCCATTCCCCTGTTTTCAGAGCCAGCCACAACCAGCCAAGCTCTTCTCACTTTGCCATCCATCTGGTACTCTCTCCTGTATCCCTCTTCCATATTTAAGATTCCCTATGATTACACTAGACCCATCCAGAGAATCTAGGATAAGCTCCCTATTCTAAAGCCAGATGATTAGCACCCTTAATCCCATCCCAATCCTTATTTCCCCTTTGCCATGAAAGCCAACATAGTCACAGGTTCTGGGGACTAGGACATGGACATCTTTGGGGCTATTATTTTGCTAATGTACATACCCTACTCCCATGGGATCAGCCACCACCCATAACCCCTTAGGCCTTGCTATCACAGGAATCGGTTGCCAGAGACCCCAAACCATCCAGTTAGGTACTAAGGTCTATACTCTGTCCCCACTGTTCTCAGAAGAAGATGGGCAACCAAATCTCTCCTGCCATACCTGGTCTGTCTTCCTCAATCATCGCCAAGGCCAAGCCAAAGCCTCCAGGACCCAGTTATCCAGACTCCCATCTCCCTAACCCAAACCAATTCTCTACTCAGCCTCTCTCCCAGAACCTTTTAGTGTGCCTTCTAGAATTCCTGGCATATGATCAGCAAACTCCTTGGTAGTGACAATGTCTTGTTTTGAGTGTTCTCTCTATTGGCTAGTCTTAAATTTAGAGATTTCCTGAGAATCCCACAACCTCTACAAGGCTTTCAAGTGGGAGCTGCTTTCCCTCTTACCACCAATTACCTCAGAGCCAGAACGTGGGAAGGGGAGGTTGCTTCTGCACCACTGCTCCTCCTTTTACCTTCTAAACCTCCCCTCCTTGGAAGCTCTGAACACAGGCTACCCCTCCTCTTTGCCCTCCCCGCATTCACTGTTAACCTCAGCTCCTGCTTCCGCCCACCCCAACATTCCTGAGGATGTTCCACATCCACACAGATGACCTCTCCAATACCCTGGCTTCTCAGTCCTTGACCTTTGTACCTCCACTTACACTTTGCCACAGTAACCGCCAAAATCTCCAATTCAAGAATCCCATCTTGTCTACAACCTCCTGATCTCCCATCTCCTTTACTCTAGAAGTCCAGTGGTAACAATGCTTTGACCTTACCCAAACCTCTAATCTACACCAGCATTTTTTCGCATGAAGTTAATGACTACATTTCCCAGGTTTCTTTGCAGCTAGATGCAGCCATGTGACTAGGTAGTGACCAGTAGGATATGAACCAATACAATAAGGGCAAATTATGGGTGGTATCCTTGCCAGAAAAAGAGTATGTCTTCCCCTGCTCTTCTCCCTCCTCCCAACCAACTAGAATGAGATGAAGAGGTGGGAGCTGGAGCAGCCATCATAGGCCACTAAATGGAAGCCCCATCTTGAAAAGAAAGAGTTACAAGATAGAAAGAACCTGAGTCTTGAATATTGTGAAGCCACCATAACACTGCTGTTTAACTCCCATTTAAGTCATGGTATCAAGACCTTATTACTGGCCCCTGAACCAGTATCTCTTTTTTTTTTTTTTAAAGATTTTATTTATCTGACAGAGAGAGATCACAAGTGGGCAGAGAGGAAAGCAGAGAGAGAGAGAGGAGGAAGCAGGCTCCCTGCAGAGCAGAGAGCCTGATGTGGGACTCGATCCCAGGACCCCGAGATCATGACCTGAGCTGAAGGCAGAGGCTCAACCCACTGAGCCACCCAGGTGCCCCCAACCAGTATCTTAATATACTCATCCATCTCATCTTCCTATTCCATTAAGTATAACCTCATATACTCAATTAAAAGTCAATCTTGATTTCTGCCTTTCCCTCAGTCCCCACATCAACAGTGTTAGATTCTCTCTCCAGAATATATTATGACTTCATCCCCCTCTCTCCATCTCCATACCACCACCCAATTTTCACCAGAACAGTCTATCGCTTAGACCTCTGTAATGGCCTCCGGACTAACCTTTCTGCTTCCACCCTCACGCCTCCCAACCCATCCTCCATTCAGCATTTAGACAAGTGATCTTTTAAAGTATATCAAATCGTGTCGGTCCCTTTGCTGCAGAAAGAGTCTCAGGTGTTTTTCAGGTGCACATTAAATAAAATCTTAACTCTTTACCAAGGCCTAAAGGTCCGGCTTGGTCTGCTTCCCACCTATTCCTCCAAGCTCGTCTCATTCCACTCTCCTGCTCAATACCTCGTGGCCACGCAGGCATCCCCCATGATCCTGGGACACACCAGCATTTCCCAGCTCAGGACTTTCATCCTTGCTGTTCCCTCTCCTTAGAACCTGGCTCCTCTTGCTCTTTGCTTAGGTGACTCCCTTTTATCCTTCAGGACTCTGAAGAAATGGCACCTTCTCAGAGAGCATTCCCCTGGCCACCCACTCAACACCCACCCACATCTACCCTCATCAATCACTCCTGCCACCTCACCCTGTTTATTCCCTCACTGCACTTACCACGTCCTGAAAGCATCTTATTTACACATTTGTTGACCTGTTTATATACTTTCTATGTCACAAATGAAACCTGGGAATGTGTCAATTATTAGTATTCATCATTTCTCTCTAGAATCCTGAACAGCAATTACTGGGCAAGTGGAGTTCGGTGAATAAATCCGAATTGAAATTGTGAGTGAATAGAAGAAGGAAGGAAGGAAGGAAGGAAGGAAGGAAGGAAGGAAGGAAGGAAGGAAGGAAGGAAGGAAATTAGCTACTCCTTTCCTAGGAAGAACAAGTTAGGAACAGAGAGTCTTGAAGCATTCACTGCCACATTCACCCCCTTGTGAATAAGGGAACAAAGTCCTCTCCTCCAATGGACAGGGGCATGGGGAAGTGGTGGCAGATAAGGGGCTCCAGCCCTCAGAGTGGTTGGGAAGAAAAAGTCCTGGGCAGCTCTTGCTCAAAGGCCCAGGGCTCCCTTCCCCAGCATCTGTGGGATTAATGCAGAGACAAGGAGAAGACCACCTTCACAGAGAACATGGTACATAACAGAGGTCCAGACACTGCCATGAGGAAGCATGAGATTATGTCGCAGGAAGGGCTTCTCAGTGCATGCCCAGGCAGGGGAACTCCAGAATGGGGACTTTTTTACTGGAAGTCGGGGAAGGGTCTTAAAAAAAAATTTTTCCCCACTCCCAAACTTCCAATACAGAAAATGGAGTTCTATCACATGGAGACAGTATGAGGGACTGGACAACCTTCACAGAGCCTCCCACTTGCCCTCCCCTCACCTGAGGAGAAAGGATAGCTAAGGCCTTGGGTAATCTGGCCCGAGCCCAGGAGAGTCACTGATTCTCTCCACCGCCAGCTCCATCTCCCTTGTCCCTGGGCCCTTCAGAGTGAATCACAGAATTTTCCATTCATAGCCCCCAATGCACAGTTTCAGAACAACCTATAATCCCAAAGAATCGAACTGGAAAAAGCCCATACATGTCAGGCTTTGGCCCCAAAGGAAGGATACCCCGGACAGTCTCTTGGGTACCTCCAGCCACGCGTATCTCCTTACACACAGCCCCTTCCAGGCTTGAGTGGCTCTGATGGCGAGAACACCCTTCCTCCCAGCCAGCCCAAGTCTGTGTCCCTTTCGCTTGCTTGGCTAGTTCAGCCTGCTCGAACGGCACAAATAAGTTGCTTGTTTCCATGTGACAACTGAAGGTAACTACCACCCCAGTAATAAATGCTACCATTTAGCCAATGCTTACCAGGCACTGTGGTAAGCATTTTATGTATATTATCTCAATCCATACTTGTAGTACCCCTAGCATGCAGGGGTTATTATTCCCATTCTACAGATTAGTATATAAGCTTGAGAAGTAAAGCAATCAGCCCAGGGTCACTCGGGTATTGGGAGAACCAGGATTCCTTCCAGCAGCCATCTGACTCCTTCCCAAGCCCCTGCCCTCACCTCCCCCGTTATACCAAAGTCACCACACCCCTGAGTCTTCTTTAATCGCAGCTAAACCACATGAATTCCTTCAAGCATTTTTTTTTTTTCCTCTGAGAAGCTCAAAGCACCCATCCTCCCCTTTTTCTCCAATCCTCCATGTTCAATAAAATCCTGCCACTATCCAGCCTCAGGCCGGCTTCCTGGAGACTGTGGAGTGGGAAAGGAAGGTCTGCTTCTGCCAGTATCAGAAATGGAATTTTCCCAAAGGTCCCCCCTGTACTCCAGACAGCCCCACCACCTTCTCCTATCTTCCACCTCCCTTGTCACCTCTCAACTCACTTGTCCCCCAAGATTTGTCTAGCTACCTGTCCCTATTCTCACCTCTTCTTCCCCAAAGTCCTATTCATCCTTGGGGGGAAAAAAAACCCAACCCAATCCCAATTCCCCTCCTCCAAGAAGCCTTCTCCAGCTCCTGGTCCCTCCTCAGTACTCCTAAAGCCCTTATTTCTTTTCCTCCTGGCTTTATTGATATATAATAGACATTTAGCATTATGTATGCTCAAGGTGTACAGTATGATGATTTGATATAGGCATGCGCTGGGAACCAGTCCCCAAAGTTAATGTAGTTAGCACACCCATGACCTCACAGTTACAACTGTGTATGTGTGTGCCTGTGTGTGTGTGTGATAAGAACTTTAAAATTCACCCTCTTGGGGGTGCCTGGATGGCTCAGTCATTAAGCATCTGCCTTTGGCTCTGGTCATGATCCCGGGATCCTGGGATCCACATCAGGCTCCCTGCTCAACAGGAAGCCTGCTTCTCCCTCTCCCACTCCCCCTGCTTGTGTTCCACCAAATAAATGAACAAAATCTTGAAAAAAAAAAAAAATCTACCCTCTTAGCTACTTCCAAATATACAATATCCCCAGAACTTACTCATCCTTCATAATGGAAAGCTTGTACCTTTGACCACCTGTTCCCATTCCCCCAGCCCTGTCCCTGGCAACGCCCACACTGCTCTCCACATCTGTGTTCAATACAAAGCCCTCATTTCTACCTCCCCAACAACATTTGCTGTTCTGCAGCTCATCGTGCCTGTTCAGGGTTCTCCCTCCATGGCTGGGCTTCTCCAGGGCGGAGAGTATGACCCAATCTTCAGGCCTACTACAATGCAGGTGTTCAGTGAATGGCTGTTCCTGCTCAGCGTCGACTGACATTTTTGATACTTCAAGCAGAATAAGAGTGGTTAGATGGCAGAAAGTCAGAAGGCAGGGCCACCTCTGGGGAACCAGTCGAGATACCAGGAGAGCTGAGCCCCTCCACGTGGCAGAGCACTGGGCACTACCCAGCCTCCAGGAGCTGAAGGAGAAAGTAATTCCGGCCAGTAGGAGGAAGAAGCCGAGTTTGAAGTAGGATCTGCTGCCCTCTGGTGGGCATTTGTTTGGTGTCCTCACCTTCCCCTCTGCCCGACATAGAGAAGTTGCCCCTATGGATTTAGGAACTGATGCCCCCTTCTGGGACAGTCTTAACTGTCCCAGGTGCTTTTACAGCAAGATGTTAAAATTGGAATTTCAAGTAAGCACCAAGATACTATAGATGAAATATTTATTTATTTAAGAGAGAGAGAGAGCATGGGGGGTTGAGGTGTCAGAGGGAGAGAATCCTCAAGCTGACTCAAGCACAGAGCCTGACCTGACCTGGGAGTTGGGGCAGGGGCGGGGATCTCCAGCCTCCCACCCATGAGATCATGACCTCAGCTGGAATCAAGAGCTGGACGCTTAACCTACTGAGCCACCCAGGCACCCCCAATAGATGATATCTTTTTTTTTTAAGGTTTTCATTTATTTGACAGAGAGATAGAGAACACAAGTAGGCAGAGAGGCAGACAGAGGGAGAGGAAGAAACAGGCTCTCCTCTGAGCAGGGAGCCTGACACAGGGCTCAATCCCAGGACCCTGGGATCATGACTTGAGCTAAGGCAGTGGCTTAATCTACTGAGCCACCCACGCTCCCCAATAGATGACATTTTAAAGTGAAGGCCAAATCATCATATGACAAATTTCAAAGGAAAATTTTAAGAATTAGTTTCTGACTGCCTTGGCCAGATCAAAGATTTAAAAAAAAAAATCATAGTGTAGAGAGAAGGGAGGATCTTTGGGGGAAGCAATGTATGGATAAAGCTATGCTATGAACCCCTTCTCCCCTCTCTCAAGGAAGGGGAAAGGAGATACCTACCTTAGAGCAAACCCAGTGGATGCTAAGTGGGTTACCCCAAGAGCTGAGTATGTGGCCCCTAGAGCTGAGGGCAGAGTGTCCTGGAGCCTGGGTGCACCCCAGAAGTTTAGAAGGAGAGTAAAGGACCAGGGAACTCCCGTGTGGGCGGGCTGGTGCTCTGGGATGCCCTGGGTTCATTTGCCTGACAAAGAACTGATGGGCTCTGGGTCCTGGGAGAGAAGCAAGCATATTCCCACACATCCCTTTTGGGTGCTGTCCAGTAGTGCCCCCTCAAGGGACAGAAGGCTGCCAAAAGCTGAGGTGGATGGGTCTGACAGCAAAGCTCTAAGGGGCCAGGAAAGGGCCCACAAGAGAACAGTCACCACAGAAGACCAGAGAGAAAGGTGCCAGGACAGTACCAGCTGATGGAGGAGGAGGCTGAGAATCGCCCCTTCCAGTCTGCCCCACACTACCCCCAAATCCTCCCCAGCACACTTCACTCTCACTCAGAAATGGCATACAATGAAAGTGGGGTGTGGGGGGGGTGAGAGGTGGGGGGGGCTGGCCTGGAAGGGGTGAGGGAAAACATGACAGAGAGATAGGCAAAAGCTAACCACTCACCCCTTTCCCAGGGTACAACTAAAGCAGGGCCCAACAGGCTGTCCAGGAGTGACAGTAAATAGTTCTGAGTCTTGAATCATGTACCGGCCTGGTTGTTCTAGTTTCTGATCAATGCTCAATGCCTGTGTCTTACTTGAGCACAAGCAAAAAAGTTAAGAGCCATTCCTGGGTTTATACCCAAGAGCAAGGGAAAAAATTACCCCTGCCCAGCAGCCCAATAAAATATAAAGGATTGTGTCATGAATCAAACTCACCAGGAAATCAAACTGCAACTTTTTTTTATCACATGACATGTTGTGGTTGTCAAATACCATAGAATATAATATACAATATATAATATGTATAATAGATAGCACATAATTTGTGCGATATACAATATAATGTGGGTTACACTCTCCCCTCCAACAGTACTAAACTCTAGGGACCCAGGATATTCCCTTCAAAGTCCCTGCAGTCTTCTTTTCTCCAATCTAGAACACCCCTGCTCCCATCCCTTCACCTCTTTCCACTAATATCCCCCCTTTCTAGGCCTCCCAGAGTTCCTGAGCATTCTCTCTATTTGGGGAGAGGGAGAGGCAGGTGGGGGCCCCAGCACAGGGCAGTTGGGCAGTGGGGCCGGTAAGCACAGGCTCCCTGCCTACCAGGCACTCTCACTATCTACCATGGGGTGAAGAACGTCTCCAAAAAACTCACGTCCACCCGGAACCTCAGATGCGACCTTATTTGGAAACAGCGTCCTTGCAGATGTAATTAATGAAGGAGCTTGTGATGAAATTATCCTGGATTTAGGGTGGAGCCCCAATCCAAGGACTGAAGCCTTTGTAAGAAGACGACACCACACAGAGAGGTGCCGCGGGAAGGTGGCCATGTGAAGACAGCCACAGACATCGAGGTGACACTGCCACAAGCCAAAGGACACTGGGGGCCATCAGAAGCTGAGAGAGGCAAGGAGGGATTCTTCCCTAGAGCCCTCAGAGGGAGCCTGGCCCTGCTGACACCTTGATCTCACCCTCCTAGTCTCCAGAACTGGGACAGAGTTCCTGCCACTTAGTGGCCCTTTGTTCCAGCAGCCCTGGGACACTGATCCACCATCTCCCGCCTGTCCTTGCTCTAGCTGCAATCAACCAACCCCTAGCGAGAGGAATGCCAAGGCTTGGGCTGGGGCCCAGTGTGCTCTGCCAAGCCTGGGAGAAATGGGGGAGGAGGGCTGACTATAACTTTCAAATGACCCCCTCCCTCCACACTCCCCTGCTGAGCAGCCCCCGAGAAAAAACCCAGGCATCTGTTCCCCAGCCACACCTATCCCCAGCCACCAACCCTCAACAACATGTCCAGATCTCAGGGGGCCCTTAACTCCTACTCTTAGTAACCTACGTTCATCCTGTCCTATGGCTGGGGAATTTTCCATCACATCCCCAAGTCAAAGTCATTAGATTTAATCATTAACAGGACTGGTGTTAATTAGCAGGGCAGGGTAATCACCCATGCGGATGAGGACACAGCAGGACATCTGATCAGACAAGGTAGGCAGGAGTAGGATCTGGTTGAAAAGGGGCAAGGGATAGCCCGCAGATACCCAACCCCTAATTCTGAAAGCTTTGAAATCCCCATTTTTCTTCCCTGTTTTTCCAGAGCCAACAGAGAAAACATTTGCTGAGATGAACTCCTACCTACTCTTGTCCATTTCTCAAATGCCTGACAGGTGCCAGGCACCGAGCTAGGCTCTTTATAACAATAAAGCCCTCTCTATAACAATAGGGATCGCTGTGATTTACAGGTGGGAAAACTGAGCCTCGGAGAGGTCATACAGCTTGCCCAAGGTCACAGAGCTATCAGGTGGCAGAACTTGAACCCGGGCGGATTGCTCCAGGAGCTGGGTGTTTAACCACCATGCTGGAAGGAGCTCATATGTGGGGGTGGGGGCTCTGAGCTGTCAGAGATTATGTTGACCTTCTTCCTTTCTTGATGCACCTCGTTCCTATACTTCCCCCTTTGTAACAGTCATCGTTTGTGATTCCTGGGTCAGCCCACCACCACCCTGACCCCTGCTATGCCCATGGACAGAGACTACCTGTTTTGTTCTCTGCTATATCCCCAGCACTTAGCATAATGTTTGGCCCACAATAGATACTGATTGGAAGAATGAATCCAACCCAACTGTTAGAGTTGTGGTTAGCTAAGGGGCTAGCTAAGGGTTGGCTCTTCTGGACCGATGATGATCATAGGGTTAAAATGCATCTCAAGAGGTCATCTGGTCCACACTCCTGTTTCAGGCTCAGCCATCGCCCTGCCAAAACCACCAAATCTGGCTTCTCAGGAAAAATGCTGGCATGGGTTCTAGTCCTCAGAAGAGCTGCTTCCTCTCTCTGGGCCTCAGTTTCTCCTCTCTAGCTCAAGGAAGATGGATTGATCTTCAAGTTTCTTCCACCCCTGCCAGTGTGTGGTTTCAGAAGACACAAAGCACTTTGGAAATGAGCAGCCCCTGTGTTTGAATCACCAGTGTTGGCCCCGTTCCCGAGAGTGCCAGCTGCAGGGGGGTGTGTCCCTATGCCTGGCAGAGTGGCAACGATGGGCTTTTTCACAGGCAAACCAGGACATACACAGTGAAGTGTGGCGGAGGCTTTCAAGTCATCCCCTGAGAGGCCAACATCCACTCCAGTGGTGCTGCTCGTGCCCACAAGAAGCTCTGGAAACTTCTCTTGCGGAGAGGTCTTCTAGATGGGTGTCGGAGCTGCAAGGGACACCAGGCCTCACTACAGGGTACCCACACCTCAATTCCTGGTCAAGTTCTGCTCCCCAGCTGGCTTCCCTCCTTCATCACAAGGCATGACCACCAGTCGTTTCCACGAGAGTAAAGCCACTCCAAAGGACAAAGAGTCACTCCACAGTGAGGATTTGCAGAGCATATGCCACAGGCTCTGAGATGCTTCCAAAAGAGTTTCCAGAAATGTTTGAGAAACTACAGCAAATTGGTGTGAACATATGGTTTCCCGGGGGGACCACTTGGATGGGGTCGTTGCTCCTTTGGGTGTGTAAATCAGTCTCAAGCCTCACCTCATCAGAGCCAAGTGTGTGAAAAAGTGTGAGTGTGTCATGTATCCAACAAGCAGAAGTTCACCCCCGCCACAACAGCCAGGTGGGGAGAAATGAAAAGACAGACGTACGATCCCTGCCTCTGATTCCAAGCCTGGGTCTGAAACTTCCCAGGATGTGGATGGAGCACCCCTAACTCAGGATGACAACATTTTAGAATGGGAAGAAACCCACGCCACCGCCTAGTCGCCCTCATTTTACAGATGATTAAACAGAGACCAGGGTGTGTTCGGTGTAGGGAGAGGTGACTGCCCCACCACTGTGGCCCAGAGAGTTGGTAGCAGAGGCAGGAATTGACTCTCTAACCTCCCAAGAGCTAACCTAGCGACCCATTCCAGCATCAGCTCGCTCCGTGACCCCACCCATGAGAAGTAAAATCAAGATCCTAACACACGCCTCCCTCCCGGTCGGTTGTGAGATTTAGTGAATTAATGCATGAGAAGGTTTGTGGAGGTAAGGAGGACAGCTAAATAAAAGCAGGACATGCTGAGAACGAAAAGAACAGACCCATCAACCCAGAGTCCAGCTCTAAGACAGAGCTGGCGGGGAGGGGGAGAGCTGAGATGAAGTGACTGCGTCACCAAGTCACATCCCCATGGCCTTAAATATTTCATGGAACCAGAAGTGCCCTGCGCGGAACAGCTGCTTCTCCTCCAGCCAGGGATGTGACTGCGGCAGCGATGGCAACGTTTGCACCTGCGCACCCACCTCTCCGCAGGCGCCTGCAAGCCGGGGAAGGGACTCGGGCAGGGCAGGCTCCACCTCCAACCAGGGGCCTCCAGGAGCAAGTAGTGGGCCCTCCACGCCTCCCCAGCCCTGTGTGCGAGCAACCGGTGCCTTCTTCCACCCACAAGCTCAACACACACTCACAGCCACCGCCCCGCTCTGGGCATGAATGAAGGTCAAAACAAGATACCCAGACAGCCCCATTCTAGCCCATGCCGAGACCCTAGCCCCAGAGGCGGCAGCCAGCCACACTCCACCTCCCGGCTACCCACAAACGCTTCGCCCACCTGCACCCAGCCTCCATCTCTTGAAGCCAAGCCCATACCCAGAGCTGTCTCCTCCCTCTCCCTGCTCTCTCCTCCTCTGCCTCCGCCCCAGCACCGGCTGCTCCTGGGACCCTTCTCCCCACACAGCCCTCATCAGCCATCTCTCCAAAGCCTGAGCAACCTGGGCCCCTCTCCTTTCCTGTAGCTTTTGGGGAAAGTGGTTCGGGGAACCTGGAGCTTAAGGAAGCAACATGAAGTGTGGGTGTAGGACTTTGAGAGGCATCTCCATGGCCAGACCACAGTCTGAGGAGGAAAAAAGGAATACGAAAGAGGCCCAGGCCAACTGGCTGATGGGGGTCCGTGAAGGTTCTCCCAATGAGAGCCTAGAGAGACGACTCCCCTCACAGCTGCCCTGCTGGGAGATGACAAGACAGTAACAATAACAGGCACGGATTAATCAAGGGTCTTCTATGAGCCAGGTACCTTAGCTCATATGAGACTCAACCCTATCAGGCAGGGTCTCTTCTCCCATTTTACAAATGAGGCTCAGTGAGGGAATTCTGAGGCCCCAGAGATGCAGGGGTGTGAGAATCCTGACTTTAAGCTCCAGGATCCTGGTGGAATGGGGTAAGGGATGGACAAGTCATCTATTTGGTGGATATTTGGGATCCTGTTCTGTGTATGTGTGGTTAGGAGGTGGGCAAGTGGGGCAGAAGCCAGAGCAAGCACCCGCAGGCTAACATGGGCCCTGCATTCCCCTCCCCATCTGCCTCCCCTTGGCTTCAGTGTCTTCATAGCCCCTCCCTCCTCCGTCACTTCTGGTTGGGGGGCAGTGCTGAGGAGCAGCTTCAGGGGAGGGGCTAGGAAATACAACTAGTTGTTTTCCTGCCTGGCCTTGCTACATCAAAGAAAGAGTAAAGGCAAAAATATATCTATCTGCACCCCCGTGCTCCTGGCAGCATTCTTGACAATAGCCAAGGCGTGGAAACAACCCAAGTGTCCGCTGAGGAATGAAGAGATGAACGGAGACAGTTGTGATAGATACAGAAAAAGATATAGCTGTAGAGATGTGTGTGTGTATACAATGGAATTTCATTTGGCCTTAAAAAATGAGGAAACCCTACAATGTGGATGGACCTTGAAAGCATTATGCTAAGCAACATAAGCCAGATAAAGACAAATTCTGCATGATCTCACTTATATGTGGAATCTAAAGCAAAAGTCAAACTGCTAGAAAAGGAGATCAGATTTGCAGTTATCAGAGGCGGAGGGGAGGTGGAGGGGAAAATGAAGGAAGGTAGTCAAAAGGTACAAACTCCAGATCTAAGATGAATGTGTGCTGGGGTGTACTGTACAGCATGATGACGGAAACTAACACCAACGTGTGTTACACAGGAAAGTTACTAACAGAGTTAACTCCTGAGTTCTCATCCCAAAGAATTTTTCCCCCTTTTTTTCTCTTCTTTCTTTCTTTTTCTTTGTTTCTGTATCTTATGAGAAGATGAGTGTTGCTGAACTTATTGTGGTCTTCATGTCACAATTTATGTCAGTCAAACTGTGGTGCTGTGTGCCTTCCAATTTATACAGTGATGTATGTTGCTTGTTTTTCAATAAAACTGGAGAGGAAAAGTTTTTAAAAAGAATCAGAGGGACCCTACAAGTGCAGACTGAGTGTAGGGGGTCATTCCTAGAGTCCAGGTGACAGCAAAATGGGGTCGGTTAACATGCAAATGGAGGTCTGGCTGGCCCACTGAGTCCCTATAACCCCAGGCCTGCCCTGAGAAAACCGAGCTGGGCCTGAAGTGTGTAAAGAGATATGGCTAGGCGGGAGGACAGGGGAGGTTATTTTGGGAGGTAAAAGGGGAAGGGGCCTTGATATCCAGGTCAGGGAAGCACTGCCCAAGAGAGGAGGCAACTAGGAAGTAAGGCTGAGCCCTCAGAGGAGAGGGTGATCATAGGGACCCCAGAGAACCAAGCATTAATCTGTGTGGAGCTTGCCAGTTGCTGGTCTTAAGGCTAAAGAAACAGATCTCTGGCCCTGGCCCTGGCCCAGCCCCTCCCCCAGAACTCCCTGTCCCTTCTCCCTACCTCCAGTCCTTCTCCTCCTGCAGTGATGCACCCAGCCCTGCCCTGCCCCAGGGCCGCAGCACCTCTCCTCCCTCTATCCAATTGCCCCCAGACCCTGGCATGGTACCCACCAGATCCTAGGAATAACCTATCTGCCTCACTCACGGGTATTGACTGACTTCTGGTCGTATACCAACGTAGTAAGTTCTTCAGGGAGTCTAACCTCCATCCCTTCGGTTACAGCAGATCATTTTCATCATCCTGCCAGTAGCGGAATCGGAAACCAACCCCAGCTGTAAACAAGCCACCCCACTAGGAGTTCCCCCCTCCATCCCCCAGCCTTCTCCCCTTGCAGGCCTTTCACCTGCTTTCCCAGCCCCACAGTTTAGCAAGCAGAAAGAGAAATCTATTTCACAAGCATTATCGGCTCCCCACCCCCAACGCTCCGTCTGCTGATTCCCAGATGGTCCTCTCTCCTAGAGCCCTCCACCCACTCCCATCGGCACTTCAAGAGAGAGAGGCTCTAGCCTCTGGAGACTCTTTAAGGTCTTCAGTTCTCCCTCCCGGTGCGCCGAGGGAACTGCTAGCGCCCGGACCGCACCCCTCCCCTCCAAGTTTTGACCTTCGTCCTAGTGTTTTCCTCTCCAGGGAAAGTCCCTCTCCGTATCTAGCCTTCATCCCTCCTGCTGCATGCCTAAATCCCCTTTCCTTCCTCGCTCCATGAGACAACCCGTTTTAAGATCATAAATGAAAGCTTCCTCTCGCGTTTTGCCGCCTCCTCTTGGCAGCGCCCCTCTCTACCTTCCCACTCATAAAACCTGTCCCAGCCTGAAGAAGTTCTCCGTCCCGCTCCCCACCCCCACTCCCTGCCCGGATCTCTGAGGACACCTGGATGCCTGCAGGGGCCGCCGACCACGACCCGGACCCGGCCACACCCGGCTCGTCCGCCCGCGGGGTGGAGACACCCGCAGCCGGCGGAGCAGCCACGACGGGGTTAAGGTTCCGGGCTGGGGGAGGGGAAGGGGGCCGGGAGGGACGGGTGCGGAGCCAATCGGCGGCCGCAGAGTCCCCGGGGCCGAGAGCAGGGAGCGCTGTGCGGGGAGCCGGGAGCTGAGCGCGCCGGGCTGGGGCCGGGGCCCGAGCGGAGCGGAGCAGGGGGGGAGAGCGCCCGCCCCAGCCCCGAGTCCCGCCGCCTGCCCTGAGTCCCGCCGCCTGCCCTCCCGCCGCAGCGCGGGCTCAGCGGCCGCCGCCCCAGCCATGGAGCAAGACAACAGCCCGCGGAAGATCCAGTTCACCGTCCCGCTGCTAGAGCCGCACCTTGACCCCGAGGCGGCGGAGCAGGTGCGGAGCAGGGCGGGGTGGCCGGGGACTCGCCCAGCAAAGGACGAGGGACCCTTGGGCTGTGGGATCTGAGAAACCTTCTTCGTCTGCCCTTGGCAGTGCGCCCCTGTGAGGGCGACAGCGCTCAGTTTGGGGGTCTTTTCTCCCCTCCCCCCACCGCTGGAGCCACATCTTCCTGTCTGTGCTAAGGCGAGCGCCACCCCTCGAAGCCTGTCCCTGCAGAGGGTCGCTCTCTGCCTCCCCAGCCCTGGGGGAGGGGGCCTGCATGAGGACACGACCCCTCCCCCTTCGCCAGTCTTGCATCCCCCATCCAGTCAGCCCCCACCAGAGTTTCTGAGCTCGGTGGGGGCGCCGAAGGGTACTGGCAGCCTTGCGGGAGGGGTTCGGGGAAAAGGTAGGTAATGGAGGGGAGCCAGGTGCTGTCAAAGGAGTTGAAAGAAAAGAAATAGCCCTCCGGGTCCTCCCCTAACCAAAGGCTACCTTGCCGGACTCCAGAGAGTGAAAACAAGAAGGAGCTCAGGAAAACTGAAAGGGCTGGGGCTTTGGAGAAAGGGTGGTGGGGTCCACAGGCTGAGGGTCCCTTCTTCTGCAAGTCTGGACACGTGGGTCCCTATTCTCAACTCCTGCCCTTTGGAGCACAAGGAATGGGGATGGCATGGAGAGATGGGCCCAGGGAAACCAGAGGCAGGGGCTTTCTGGGGGCTGGGTGCAAGGAACCCCATGTGTAGGGGAGCAGTCCTGTGCGGCCTTGGCTCAAGGGGTGGGAGTCCAAGGCCCTGGCCCAGCCCAGGGCCTGGTCTATTTTTAGCTCAGAGCTGCCTGGCAGAGGCGGCAGTGGATGAGTGTGTATGAGCAAGTGTGTGTCTCAGGGAGAGTGAGCATTTGTGTGGAGACGGTGACCCCCTGTGGTCACTACTACCGCCGTTTACGAAATATTTGTTCATTTGCTCATTGCTCCATCTCTTTTTGTGTTCTCTGTCCATTTCCCTGGACATCCCCGTTCCTAAGGAATATCCATTGGCCACAAGGTCAGTTCTCCATTTCCCCCAAATGGCTCCCAGGACTCTGGCTGGGCCTCCCCACCTGAAAAAACTCTGTAGCCTCTTGGGATGGGATGGAGAGAGTGTCCTCTGGCTTGCTCCAGCTGTTTGGTGGAATAAGGTCAGGGTGTGAAGGGAGGGGTCGGTACACACACTCTCCCTGTGACTTCAGCTTCCCAAAGTGTGGGTAGGGGTGAGAACCTACACCTCCCCCCTCTGTCTGACCGGGGGTGAGCCGCTTCTCCAGACCTGGAAGGGGTGGCAGTAGGAGGAACTGTGGGGAGACTTCAGGCCTGGTGAGGATGAGGAGGGTGGAGAGCCTGAGCTTGGTGAGTGTTTCCCCAGAGTCAAGGGCAAGGCTGTTACACCTGGAGGCAGGGGACTGGCTAAGATAACCTCAGACTCAAAAAAGGGCCCATGACTGTGGGCTGGTGGGGTTAAGGGTGAGGTGCCACGAAGGACTGCCTTCCACCAGCATAGACAGGTCTCACATCCTGACACCTGCATCTGTTTGGTGTTGGAGAAGGCAGGTGTCAGTGCGTGTTGGGAGGAGGAGGGGGTAGGCCAGCTTGTTCAGGGGTCAGGAAACAGAGGAGGAGAAGACAGTGGTAAGGAGCCAGAGGGAAAAAAGAACTGGGACTTCCACCTGCTTTTCTCTAATATTCCAAAATTGGTGTCCACTAGACCTGAAATTCTACCTGCAGTCTAACTCGGCCCCTCTAGCTGGGTCACCCAAGTGTGTTACCCAATCCAGAAGCTCCAGGCGTGGCAGGAGCTCCTAATCCAGACTGACATGGGAGAGCAAAAGAGGTTAGAAGCTATGAGTTATGGAGCACAGAACGGCAGCGGGTGGAGGGGTGCCCACAGTTACCAGGTCTTTGGCATGACTGGTTTGGCAGCAAATCAGAGGCAAAAGCACCAGGTGTCCTTGAACACTGGGATTGAAGATAGGTGCAAGAGAAAGAAAAGAGACCATCTATTTGTTACCTAGTAGTTCAGGTGCCTGGAAGGTGCTTTGGGAAGGCTGACTTGACTCCCTTCAGCTATATGATATCAAAATTCTCAAAGACTCTGAGTGCCTAGAAATCTTATCCAAGGCAAGGAAATGGGCTAAGGAAGGAGCCTGTCCAACATCGCAGAGCCCTGCTGCCCTCTCAGAGGCCCTTTCTGTCCTCCCTGAGGTCCCTTCTCAGCCTTGCAACTTCCACTAACATCCCCATCCTCTCCCTGTGTCTCTGACTCCTCCACAGCCAGCATCCCCCCTCCACCCACAGCAGGAAAGACATATTATAAAGAGGAGTCCTCCCTGGGGAAGGGATTCCCCTCACCCCGCAGATGTGAAGCCCACTGCCGGCCTGCTGGCACCCAGCCCCTCTGCCTCAGGAACAGCCAGTCAAACTCACAACTGATGTTTGTGTAGTGCCTATGTGTATATGCGTGTGCGTGTGCATGCGCACGCATGTGCGTGCACGCGCACACACACACACACACAGAGGACTGGTACTGCCCGGACCTTGAAATGTCACCCCAAACAGATGTCGCTGGAATCTCCAGAGAAACAGTGACCTACCCCCACATGCCCCCATTGGATGCATCCCATTTCTTTGGGGAGAGTCCCCCTCTCAGACTAACCTCTTGTGAGGGCTGAAATCCATTTCTGGGCATAGAGAAGGGTGGGCGTCTTACCCCACCCCCAATGGTAGTGATGCTACATAATGGACACAGAAGATAGGAGGTTGATCCTTCAGTATCCTCACCCTACTGCCCTCAGCCCTGGATAATTTTAGCCCCTTTCCCAGCCCCTTTAGACTTCCCTCCTCTCTCCTGCCCTGGAGGGAGCTACGGGAACTCCAACCCCATGAGACCCCTCGCTTCTAAGCCTCTAAACCCTCCAGAGAAAGGGAAAAAACCCACACGTCCCAGGAGTCCTTGGACTGACTTCAACAACAATCAACTTTATTGGCAGCAAGGCAGAGGAACAGCAGCCACCCTGCCGGCAGTCTGCTTTTATATGTTAATTTCTTAGAATGGGACCCCGGAGCCCAGGATAAGATTTTTCAGGTAACGTTAGGCCCTGATTAGACTCCTGCCTCTGGCTCCTGCTAGTATTTTATTTACCATGACAAGGATTTCCCCAGACCGCATTTCCTGACAAATTAGAAAGGTAGTGTGCCCAAGGATAGGGAGGACTTTGGAGAATGAGCCAAGGCATGGGCGTTGGCCAGGAGAAGGCACCTTCAGCCCTACCTTCCCTGTGCTATTCCCCCAGCCTGGGTGGGGACCAAGGGGTGCTCTCCATTGATGCCAGCGCACTAAAGGTTAATGTCTGTCAGGGGCTGTGGGCTGGAACACTGAGGGAAGAGCCTTGGCCCTCCAGGGTTATTTCTGACCATTGATCAGGATGGACGGAAGGACAGCCAGCCAGAGATCAATGCATGAGAGCAGATACAGCTGCTAAGATGGATTACGAGGGAGATGCAAAAACAGAAAGGGGTTGGGGGTCTTTTGGGTCCCCAAGGGAGAGGGATGGGCCCGAGAATGTCCATCTTGGGATGGTAGGTTCAGTGTAATGTGGCATTTTTTGAGATGTATTAAGCCAGGAGCCTGGATTATGTTGCTGAGTGGTATTGGGTGGGGCTTCGATGCTTCCACGTGCACTTGACCTCTTCCCTCAGATTCGGAGGCGCCGCCCCACCCCTGCCACCCTCGTGCTGACCAGTGACCAGTCCTCCCCAGGTAACCCCAGGGATGGGTCGTTGAAGGGCATGGGTGCTGCTGTGGACAGCCAGGTCCAGTGAGAGCAGGCGGGCACTAGTGAGAACAAGGGCAGATCCAAGGATTCAGAGAGCTAGCTCTGCAGCTCCCCGGGGATCAGAGTCCAGAAAGTGGTGGCTGTATTAGCAGGAGCATTTCCTTTGCTTTGGCAAGATGGAGCAGTTCTGGAGAAGGGGAGGGAAAGCACCTGGCTCCTAAGCCCCCCAGGAATTGGGGTGGTCAACTGAGTGCTGGTTGCTGCGGCAACAGCCTTCCAGATTTCTCCAGCAACTGAGATGCTGCAGGCCCCCCACCCCCAGAGGCAGTGACAGCTGTGAGGGGGAGGGACCGCCTCCATCAGCCATCTTCCCGGCCCCCAGAGGGGAAGGGGAAGGTTAGACACAGCTCAGGGAGCAGCTGGCATTCCGGTCACCCATGTGCCCAGCAAGGTCTGGAGAGAGAACCAGGTGTTTGAGAATATGAGGGGAGCTTGCCAGGACAGTGGCAGAGAGGCAGTCATGCTCATAAGTGAGCCTGGAGTTCAAGAGGCTGGAGTCTCCAGCCTGCACCCAACTACCGAAAAGGGTTGTTGTACCTCCCTGCACAGGGGAAACTTGCTCTCCTTTATCCGGTCTTCCCTCCCGTGCAGGATTCAGTTCTGGTCCTGGGGCAGGGGGGCAATGGTTGGGAGGAGATGGAGGAAAAGAGCCAAAGGACCACGGATTCTACTTCAGGAACCTCCAGGTCCAAGGCAAGGATGTAGACACAGACTGACCACAGAGTCAAGAACAGGACTCCGTGCAGGGAAGAAAGCAGGGCAGGAGGGAGCCAAAGGGATCGGGCCTGGGGCAGCCATCAGGGCCAGCTTCCTAGGGCAGAAGTGAGGGACAGATCAGAAAACCGGTGACTGCCAAGGCTCCTCCCCTTGGGAAGTCAGCTCCATAGGGACCCCTGGGTTTTCAGTCCTCTTCACATTCTCCTTTCCCTGTTCCCCTCAGAGATAGATGAAGACCGGATTCCCAACCCGCTTCTCAAGGTGAGCCAGTCCCTCTCGCTCATCCCAGCCCAGAGAACCCAGAGTTTCTTCAGAGGATTATTTCTCAGACCACCGCCCCCCAATCTGTAAGGCCTTTTGACTCCCTCTCCTCTGCCTCCAAGTGAATATGAGCAGACACACACATACACATACACACACACCATATCCCCCATACCCAGTCTCCTTGCTCACCACTGTGTGGGGGAGGGGAGCACCCTGGGAAGCAGGATATTTCTCCCCTCACTTTCTGAAGACCATAGCTGACCCCCAATCTCCAATCCAAAAGCATGGCAAGGCACAGAAGGCAGGGGAGAAGGGCTGGCCCCCCCACCTATGCTCTGTGTCCTTCACAGTCCACGTTGGCCATGTCTCCACGACAACGGAAGAAGGTGACAAGGACCACACCCACAATGAAAGGTTAGGAAGACCCCCCCACCTTCCCATCCCTTTCTTCCCCTCTGTGCCTGAGACTGAGCAGTAGACCTAATGACCCCTTTTTGGAGGGAATCCTTGGGAAGTCCTTAAACTCACCTTTATTATAATCAAATTGCTGCTAGACAGTCTGGGCTGGGTTCCAGCTCTGCCTCCGACTAGCTGGGAGGCCTGGGAGAACCTGCTTCACCCACTGAGCCCTGAGCACCACCTCACTATGGCAGCTAAAGAGACTATGAGTGCTCACCACACGGAAGGTTCTCAGGTATTTCCTGAATCTAAATGGAGTCTTTCCTCTTTCCCCCCACGGGAGATCAAGTAACTCAGCGAGTTAGGAAGATCTATGGTTCCTGAAGGCCCTGCCCCTCCCCTCCCATACTTTCGAAGGAAATATGTTTTATTGTGTACCTTCAGGCCCTCCCTGGTGCCCAGCAAATATCCCCTACCCCCACCCCATTCAGGTATCAGAGGGTGGAAAAGTCACACAGGAGCCACCGGCCCTTCCATGGGGCTGTGGAATAGGACAGTCCACAGAGGAGACTCTGAGCTGTCACATCCCTCCCTTTCTCTGTGCCCCCAGAGCTCCAGATGATGGTTGAACATCACCTGGGGCAACAGCAGCAGGGAGAGGAACCCGAGGGAGCAGCTGAGAGCACAGGGGCCCAGGAGTCCTGCCCGCCTGGGATGAAAGACACAGAAGCGGAGTTAAGGCTGGGCTCGGCTGGGAGAGCACAAAGTACGTTCAGGCTGGGGAGGGACTGGCCCAGGAGGAGGCAGACCTTACCCATCATGGGGAGGGGTCTCATCATAGCCAGAAACTGCCCTGAGAATATAGATCCATTTCTATGGACCCCACGTGTTTGCCTCTGTTCACCTTGCCTCACTGAATGATCCCAGCCCCTCCCTGCTTGGACGGAGTGGGGGGGGGGCGCTCCCTGCTGGGTGGTGCGAGCCCACCAACAAGGGACGCACACTCACAGGCTGGAACCTGGGCTCTGTCATTCCACCAGCAGTTTTGGTTTGTTTGTTTGTTTTCACTGCCCTCGGTCTGTAAAATGATAATGACAATGCCTCTGGCCTTGGGTTGTTTGTTGAAAATGGAATGAGACTGGTTCTTAGCCCAGCAGCTGACACATACAAAGCTTGCAGTAAATGGAAGTGCTGTTAACACGTGTCCGCAGTCCCTTATCCCACGTGGATTCCAGAATCCAGAGTTCTTCCAGTTACACGAAGGTAACATTGTACATGTACTGTGTATTACATACTACCCAGCGGAGCACCCTGTAATCAAACACGGTAATAGTTCTGCAGTGAACTGAAGGGTCCCACTAAATGACATCAATGAAGACCATCAATAGTCCCATACAAGATCAGATTTAGCCAAATTGTACCCAAACTTGTTTTAACTTTCCTTTGTTTTTTTTTTTTTGTTTTGTTTTGTTTTTAATTTCTGATGGCAAATAAAAAAAGAAAAATGGTCCTGTAGTCATAGCTGTGATCAGAGAACACACCACGAGTTTTATCTGATTGCCCCCCTCCTGGTCTTGGGCCCTTCTCAGGGGTCACTGGAGTATCAGATGGGGTAAGAGGAGCAGCAACCTCTACCAGAATTCATGAATACTGCCTTTCCCTCCCACCGCCCATTTTCCCTCCTTAGAGCCTGCAGAACCCATCCCTAAAGCTCAGGAGAGGGGCAGTGAGAAACCCAGCAAAGAGGAACCCACAACCCATATACCACCATTGGATTCCCAGGGAGCCAACTCGGTAAGAGCCCAGGGCTGGGCGCCCCCGTCTGCAGGAGAGCAGGCTGCGTAGATAAGGGCAAGGATGAAGATCTGGAATCAGGAAAAGGGGGAACAAAGGACCAGCTTCAGTCACTGAAAAGCTCTTGTCTCAGACAAGAAGATTTGGGGGTATTATGTATCCATGGACAAAGAGAAATGGGATTAAGCTACAGGACAAAGGAGTGAGGTTAGGCTCTGTACTAGGGTGTCTGGCTCCTAGAATGGGTGATGGAAGTCTGCCATCAGCTTTCTGAGAAAAGGTATTTGGAACCTAAAGGAAGAACCTCATGTCCAGGCTGTGTGAGCAGTAGTCCTGCCTGGAGTGGAGGTATTGAGAGAGCCTTGTGGGCTTTGATTTTTCCAGTTCCCCCCTCCCCTGCGTGAAGCTGGACAAGTTGGGGGGAACTGGTGTCAGACATCAGAGGTTAGACGCTTGATGATGGGCAGCGCAGCAAGGGTGGGGACAGTAGGCCCTCTGGTCTCTCACTCGCCCTCTCTTTCTGCCCCTCCCCCACAACAGGTCTGAGAGTGGAGGAGGTATCCTGCAATGGAGACTGCAGTTGGGAATGCATGGACACTGGATCTGTTTCTTACTCTCCACTTTTGGGAAAAATCTCTTGTTTTTAAAAAGTGATAAATTTGGTGTTAGGTCCTTGGCATTTTCCTTCTTTCCCGGCATGGAGAATCCTCTTTCCCTCCCTTCTTGTCCTGCCCTCTCTGCAGCCCCCTCTCCTTCTGCCCAGCTCCTCTGGAAAGGAGGAAATAGAGAAGCTGGGCCGAAGCCTTGGGGGAGGGGGGAGAATTCTCCCCCCAACCCTGCCCCTACTTGCTGTGGCAAGAGAGATGGGGGGTCAGACAGGTGTAAGGACTAACTTCCAGGGCACCAAGAAGGAAGGAAAGGCCTGGGTTCTGGGTTCTCTTCTCTTAATTGAGGGAATGATACCAACCCCCCCCACCACCACCCCGCAGGATTGTCCCAAAGCTGAGACTTGGAGTTCTACAGTCCGTCCAGCTGTGCCTGTGCTGTGGCCGCCGTCTGCTGGGTGAAAGGGGGAACTGCATCCTAGCCCTTGGCCCAAGGGAAAGGGGTTGTGTTGTGTGGATGCCTCCTTGCCTGCCCTCCAAGCCTAAGTGATTCCCAGGCTTCAGGATGTGATCCCTCCTCCAGCGATGAGGAGACCACCACCCCTATTCCAACCCAATAGCAAAGCTGGATTGAGAACACAGTGGCTATTAACGAAGAGGCCCTGGCTGGGAGCCTTTCTCTCCCTGGTCTAAGACACGGAGGGGCCAGGGCAAAAGACAAAAACCCAGAACAGGGGAAGAAACTTCCCTGGCCAGCCAGGCCTCTCCTGCCCACTGCTTTTGATTTTTCCAGGTGGTGGAGTGGGGAGGGGAGGAGGAAAGGCAAGAATCGCCCTTCCTTACAGAAGAAGCACTTTGGCAGCGAGAGCCTCAGCAGTCCCTACTGTGTGCCCTCAGGCAAGACCTCACCTGGTGGGGGGGGCAGCATCCCCACCCACATACACAATAGGGAGAACACCACACCAGGATTTTTTCGAGCTTCACAGAGACCATATACAGGAAGATGCTTCCATCCAGTGAACACGAAACACAACCAGGACTGGTCTCCCTTCTTTATTGATCTCTGGCTATAGCAGGGTTCTGGGAGACCAAGGGCAGGGGTGAGTCACATGCGTCTCTGCCCCACTTGGGGTGGGGGAGGTGGGACAAGTTTCAAGGTGGTAGGTCTAAGAGACCATGGATATGGACTTCACAGGAACAGGGCCCACTGTACAAATGCATGGTTGGTATTTACAAGATAAGAGGAGGGCAGTCACCTGGACTTAGGCCTTTCCTGGGACAAGGCTGCTCAGAGAGCCTGAGAAGAAGGGACACAGGGCCTGGCAGGCTCTCTTTAGGAAGCACAACAGCAGCAGCCCTGAGTCCCTTCCATCTGCCTTCTACCCACCACTCCGAACTTGTCCCAGGGGAGGGGCCTCTTGGTGCCAGTGGCATCGGCTGAGCAGGTGCTGGAAGGGGGAGGGCAGGGAGTGGCCCTCTGAGAACACTGCAGGCTTTCTGGATTACACCTCACCCTCCCCGTGCACCCTTGGCCCCAACCCAGCTGGTCTCTCCTGCCTTTGCTCATAAAATGCGTCCTAAAGGTGCTTTGCTGGGGAGACCTCAGAGCACTTTACAGACATTGGTCGGATGGGAGCCTCCCAGCCCGAGAGGAGAGGAAGGAGGCAAAGGGCTCAGGACAGCCAGGGTAGGTGACAAGCCCCAGGGGCCTAGACCAATCCCAAGTTCTTGTGGACCCCAGGGAAGGCCTCCTCTCTTCCCCCAGTCCACATTTCAGAATGGGAGGGAAGGAAGATTGGGATGCGGAGGGGGTCTGGGGATGGTGCTAAAGCAGTGTAGGTCTGGGGTAAAGAGAACACCCCCTGCATTCCCAGGCCCTAGAAAGATCCCATGCCCTGAAGGAGCCCACTCCCCTCTCCATACACAGGGCTCTGAAAACCCCCAGCTTTCTATCCTATTCCAGCTCCTCCCAGGGGAGGAAAAGGGGGACCCAGACCTGCCAGCTAAGATCTGGGGGGGCTGAGGGAACCCCCTAAAATGTATTGCTTAGAAACTTGGAGGCAAAAAAGGATGGGGGAGGGCCCAGGGGCTGGCATCTCTGACCCTCCCCCCTGGGCCCTGGGAGGCCTCCAAGAAGCTCCCCTCTCCCAGCCAGCCAAATGGCTATAGGGGTGGGTGGGGGGGAGTCCAGAGGCAGGGGAATGGGCACAGTGACCATTGGGAGCCTGAAGTTTCCCAGACTTGCTGCTGGGAAAATTAAAGTGCGCCCCAATGGGTGTCAGGTGGGGAGGGGCCCTTCCCCCAACCCCACAATCTCTGGCATTTGGCCTTCGGGTGGGTTGTCTGTTCCTCAACCTCCGTGCTCCCTTGGAGCTGATGGGGAAGCCGGTCCCGATGAATGGTGCTGATGACATCGAACACTTTGGACGCACTGAGGACCTGGGAAAGAGGGAGAGGCCTCAGTGCTCCGATCTTTGCCTTATCTCCAGCCTGATTTACCTTCTCCAAGGCCCGCCAGACCCACCCCCAACCCCAGTCCCACAAACAGTTATGCCAACAATGCCTGCACAGGGTGCCCAGCCAAGCGTTTGAACAGGGGGCTGCTCTCAAAGCCACGCCCAACCGACCTCGCAGAGTCCTGCGCCCTGGCTGGGCCCTGTTCCCGAACCCTCACAAAGGTGCTGTAGCCTTGCTTAGGCCCTCCCTGTTCTGAGGAGCTACCTCCTTCCTGCGGGGAATGGACAGAAGGGGTGGAAAGATTTCTCTGCTTCCAACTCAGGCCCTGGCTCAAGTATGTGTTCACTTCCTCCATTTTCCTCCCTCAGAAGAGCTAGGAAGAACCTCTCATCCACAGAACCCCAGACATGACCCTTCAGAGACTCCATGTTGGACACCCAGTTCTCTCTACTCCCTACAGACTCTCCAGACCCTCCCCCCTCTAGCACACAGGCTCACGTGGGCCAGCCCCAGGCTAGTCCAGATTCCCATTCTGGTTGTGTTCATCCTCAGCGGGGGAGGGCAGGACCTCTTCCTCACAGGGGGACAGTTCATCAATGGACATCTGGTTGGTGACACCTGCAGGGGGGCATTTAGGAAGTTGGGACCCAGACAAGAAATATTTTTCCCCAAAATGCCAGGAGCACATGGAGAAAAGTAAAGGATTCTCATGCATCCTCCTGCCTTCAAGATGAGCTGCATTCAACACATGACAACTTAGGGAGAGCCTCCCCAGCATTCTTTCCCAGCCTTGCTAAAATTTATAACTGTCAACTCATACCTAAAGAAAAGAGATTTCCCAGCCAAGGCCACCAAGTCACCCAGATCTACTGGAGCAACATTTACAGACCACAATATGCATGGGGTCCTTTGGGCTGTGGCATATGGCTGTTCCTATCTTCTCTCCTGTCCCTGTTCTACAACAGTCCAGGCCAATCAGCTTGACACTCTTTCCTATCATCTTACTTTAGTCTGATCAGCTCCATTCTCAACTCTGGGAGTCAAACAAAGGGTTGCTCCAGGGGTTTAAAGAAAGTAGACCTGCTCTGGCTCCATCAGCTACCCTCCCCACAAGGCCTCACCCTCACCCCACCCCACCCCACCCCCTGGGTCCAACAGCACCCACCACTTGCTGCGCGTTCCTTCCATTTCTGCTTGTTCTCCTGAATGTGTTTGGTCCAGGTAGAGCGGAAACTGACCACATCAGGGTTGGGGTCTCCTACTTCCACATCCAGAGAGGGTTGGCGCCACTGGGAACTAAAGCAGCCCCCGACCCCGACTCCAGAGGTGAGATCCAGCCCACTCCAGAACTGCCTTCACAGCCCTCAGAGCGGCAGGGATGGAAGACCAGGAGGAAGCTTAGGGAGACTTATCCTCCCCTCTTTCCCACTGCTGGGTACCCCCAATTCCCTGCCCCTTTTCCTACAGTTTCACCCCTTCCTCTCCACACCTTCCCTGCTACTAGAAGGAAAATAAAAACAACATTAGCAAAACGGCAATAAAGACAGCGAACAAAAATGGGTGGAGGGGACCACAGGTGCAGGTCACAGCCTTCTGGCCCCATCCTCTCACCCCTTTGTGTGACAGGCAGCAGAGAGTCCCAAGTTTTGGGTAGCCAGGTTTCTCCACCGGCCCACCATGGCTGTACCTCCTCCCTGCGATCGGTGCTCTCTGAGAGTCCCTCTTCCCTCCCCCAGAACCAGAAGACACAGCTGCCCCAGCCACCCTCACCTGGGCTGGCTCTTAGACTTTGAGTCCTCATCCGCCAGGGGCTGGACGCTCTTCTCGGCCACATCAGTCAGCACAGAGAAGGTTGGCTCCACGATGAAGTCGATGAAACCTGCAGTAAAGGGGGAACACGATGGAGAGTTCCCCCCACACAAACACACAGAGGGCTGGGCAGAGGCACCTGTGTGGCTGGAACACCTGGCTGCGGGTAAGACAGGGTGACCCAGGCTGAGAAATTCCCAGAGGGGGCAGCCTTTGCAACGATGTCTTTGTGACCCCACTTTTGTACCCCCAGGCCTTCCACCCAGGACCCCAGGCCCCAGCACAAGCTTACTCCACAGTAAGACTGGTTTGTTTGTTTGTTTGTTTGTTTGTTTTTAAAAGATTTTATTTATTTATTTGAGAGCGAGACAGTGAGAGAGAGCATGGGCGAGGAGAAGGTCAGAGGGAGAAGCAGACTCCCCATGGAGCTGGGAGCCCGATGTGGGACTCGATCCCGGGATTCCAGGATCAGGACCTGAGCTGAAGGCAGTCGTCCAACCAACTGAGCCACCCAGGTGTCCCAGTAAGACTGGTTTTAAGGGATGGCAACTCGGAGAGGCCTGGCCCCAGCCCAGAAAGCATCCTGTCCCCTTGCCAGGACTCTTCTCCCCACGGGCGAGGCCACTCACCAATCTGCGACTGTGCCACCAGAGTGGAAGTGCGATCACACAGCGGAGAAAAGGGCAGCCCCAGCTCTGCCTCTTTGTCACCCTGGGGAGAAGACAAGGTGGGAAAGCTGGAGGCTTTCCTCTGAGGCTTGCCTCAGACCACCCCCACTCTGGGGTGCAGCTGGGGGAGGTCAGGGGTTGTTGTAGGAGAAGAGGCATCTCGGTGCCTTTGACCTGGAAATGGACGATACGCAAATGCAATGCTACCACGGTTAAGCTTTTAGGAAAATGACCTCTGTACCCAGGGCTTCGGGATCAGGTCAGAAGCTACAGGGAGCTGAATGAAGATCTGGAAGTGGAGTGGGAGCCCGGAGAACAAGGGGAAGGGGGGCAGGCGTGGGTGAAGACGCCCCGCTACCTGACGGAAAAACTCCTCCATGAGGGCCTTGGTCCAGCGGCTGTGGACCGACCACTGCTTGGTTGGGTGGCTGATGTCGGCAGCATGTAGCAGCAGAGACAGGGCCTTGGACTTGTCAATCCTGGTCAGAGCGGGTGGCAAGGGAAGGGAGACTCATCTTTTTAGGAGAAGAAAAACTGGACCATTCCTAACTTCCCATCACAAGCCCTGGGATCCTTGCAGGGAATTTCAGCCACCCTCTGGGGCAACATGCACGCACACACGTGCAAACACACACACACGCCTATATAGGTGGAACCAGGCCAAGCGCTGAGAATCAGGGGGCACAGGTTCAAATCCCCACTGTACGTATCACACACTAGCTGTGTGACACAGAGCAAGTTATTTAAAATGTTCATATTCCACTTTCCTCGATCCTAACAGGAAATAGGAACAGAATCTGCCACGTAGGGTTGTTCTGAAAATTCAAAGACACACAACACAAAAGTATTTAGTAGAGTGTCTGGCCCACGGTGCTGAGAGTAGATGTTATCTATAATCTCCATCATCCTCATCATCATCCTAAGTATTGTCATTATTCCCCAACAATGCCACACTGCATACTGTCCCCCAGAGACACTGGACATGAACACACACCCTGGGGACCCCCCCACACATAGTCTCCTCTCTCTTACACAGAGTTATATTCTCCCACCTATTTCTAAGCCACATCCAATGTCATCGAGGCATTTGCTCTGTGCTTTTTTCCTCTAACCTCACATGACTCTCTGGCTAGCCCTACTGGTGTTGGAAGTGGCTGCGGGGAGGCCTCTCGTTCTCACATGGCACAATAAGGAACCGAATCCAAAACCGTTGCAAGGTTTTCCCAACATTGCAGGGTCAGGCTGTCCCGTAGCAAAACCGTGCATTTCAGACTTCTGGCCCGATGTGCCCTCCCACAGTGCCCCAGATGCAAACTTGGGCCCATGTGCACACACGTCTCTCTCTCTCTCGCGCGCGCGCGCGCACACACACACACACACATATTGTGGAGATGGGCTCAGGCACCTGGAACCAGGAGAGTTTCTCCACCCAGGAAAAGGCCTGGCACACCAGCTACCCACGTACGTGCCCCCGATTCTCACAGCCCTCACTCTGGCCATGACCCAGCCACATCCCCCCAGATGCCACCTCTCCAGCTGCTGCAAGGCTGTCTTCATGCACTTCACTTGCTGGAAATGGCAGGACATGTCGGTGGCCAACACCATCTCGATGACCAGGGCCCGGAGCTCTCTGGATGGACAGAACCAGACAGCAATCAGCCCCCACCACAGCGCTGATGGGCCGGAGGTCCAGCGCATGGGAAGAGAGGGTTGGGGGGAGTGGAGGGAGGTCTCTTCGGGAGGCCCACTCCCGCCTTCAGCTTACACAAACTCATCCTTGGTGAGGTTGATGAAGATGTTCATCTCGTCATCCTGCATCATTCGGAAGACAGAGCTGATGTGGTGATTCTCCAGCACTGAGCGGTCGTTGTACAGAATGGCACACTCTGACCTGCAGAGCCAAGGGTCATCACATCCAGCCCCCTGCAAGTGGGGGCTCTGGCAGCCTCCCCGCCCATGCTGGGCCCCTCCTGCCCCTGCCACACTGGCACCCCTCACTTGGTCTGGATGTGGAAGCTGTTGGTAGTGCCTGTGTGCTCGTAGTCATGGATGGCTGCGGCGAAGATGATGGCTAAGACCTCGATCTCCGATAGGCAATGCTGGCAGAGAGAGAGAAGGGAAGAGAAGGGCCTCACCCTGCCCATCACTGCCCAAAGACCTCTGCCCCAGGCTATACGACTTAGCCCATCCCTTCTGCTCTTCAGGGCCAGCTCTTGGGCTAAGATGGCCAGATTTCTCAGCTCCTACAATGGTGAAATATGCCCCTTTTCCCCAACCTGAAACATTCCCACTATACACCAACACACACCCCCAGCACTGCCCATGACATTATGGTCCACCAGGAATTCTCTGGAGTAAGTAAAATTTGGCTCTGTAAAGACTCTGGAATACCAAAGGAGAGGAACCAAAGAGAGACAAAGGGAAATGGGAGGAGAGTCTAGACTTCCCAGTCCTGCAGCCAGAAGACCCTAAATCACAGAATGATCTCTGGGCACCTACCACCATCCCAGTGCGGAGCAAGAAGCAATGGACTGTCTGGGTCACATCAGCTGCATGGATCTGGTTGTGGTAAGGGTTCTTGTACTTCCCATAGCCTGTCTCCAGGGCCTCCAGGAAAGTCATCAAAAACACAGTGGGAATCTGAAGTGGGAGGGAGAAAATCGAGATATAGGGGGTATGTGCAGGAAAGGCAGGCAGCCGAGGACTGAGATCAGCGATGCCACGTTTCTTTAGAAGGTAGAATGGCATGGGGAGAAAGCACCGGCTGCAGTCGGGTAGACCTGGGCTCACATCCTGGCTCCACCACCTGCTGGCTGTGTGACCTTGGGTTAAATCTTATGCCTCTGACACTTAATCTCAGGACGAAGATAACACCACCTCCTTGAATTTAATGAGATAAGTACAAAGCACTTAGTAAGTGCTCTCTAAAGAGTAGCTATAATTATTTCCCTGGAGCTTTTTAAGAAAAGCAAACTTCCCTCCTTTCTTCCAACCGCCCCATCCCATCCCCAATCCAGTACCATGGAAAGGGGTTCAGAAGCAGGGGAAAGAGCAAGATGACCTAGAGAGGATCCTTCCAGGCAGACATGGGTCATCCCCTCCTCTAAGAAGGCTTTCCCTGTACCCACACCAACACACACAGAGAGACACACACGGCGGGACACCAGGAGCCAGAGCTCTGTCCAGCTCCTATCAGTTGTCTCTTGTCTATCCCCTTGCAGTCTGCCTGCCTCCTTCAAAGGCTCAGGCTCCCAGAGGGCAGGGCTGATGCCTGCACCAGTCCCTGGATCTCCTGAGGCTGTGAGGAGAGCGAGGTGCAGGACTTGGGGAAGCTTCTGTAGAGATGAGCAGTAGTGATGAGACACAGAAGATACACCACTGATCAGTCAGACCCTAACATCTCCCACCCCCACCTCGAAGGGCTGTGCCCCAAATTCAGGGAATTTTAAAGGACTGTTTCCATGACAACTGCCCTTGCTTCTGCGTTGCCATGGTGTCCCCGGAGGGAAGGGAAGGGAAGGGACACAGGGGAGGGGCTGGGTGTCCAAGACAGGAATGTGGAGCTTAAGAAGGGTGGCTCCAATAGGAATCCCTGCCATGAGTAAACACCAAAACAAGAAGTGGCCCCCTCTCTCTAACTGCCTCAGAGCAGGGTGAACTGGGGCTGGGCCAAACCCAACCTGACGCTTTCACTCTCGGGGTCCTCCAAAACCAGTCCTTCCAGGTAAGGAAGCAGAGTTTAAGAGAAGCTGGTGTCTGGAGAATGTCTGAGAACCACTTTGGAAAAATATGAGCTGGAAAATTCTTAGGAAAAGGAGGACGCTGCTGTTCGCTGTCCTGGAAAGGGCAGGACTGGAAAGATGATAATGAAGCTGCAGAAGGAGAGGCCTCAGGAAGGCACTAAGGGAAAAATCACAACTGAGCATCTCGGGAAAGTTCTGGAAACCTTCTCGGGAGTTGGTGTAAAATGAGGAGTCAAAGGTTGAGGAAAGGTTCACAGGCACCAATAGTCTATTATGATAAAGTAGAGGCTGAGGATGGCTTCATGATCTTCCAAAGCCCTCTGAGAAAGGGTCCTCCAACTGGACTCCCTTGACCTCCCCCATGGCCCCCTCAGAACAGACATGTTTTCCTCTACTCTAATATCTATGTCCACCCCCACCTAAGTGCTGACCAAATATTCCCATTGCGACTCTTCAACCCCTCACCCTCCACTTCCAAGTGTGGTTTTTCCACATGGAAGTGGTTTTTTTCCAGTCCCTATTCCCAAAAGACACTCCCTCCTGGCACAGAATCTGGAAAGGACTTTAATCCCATATTCATGGCCAGCCAAGCTGAAGAGCAAATGGAGTTCACCTCCCCTCATACGGTCCTATCCAGCCTTGCCAAGAGCCCATCCTCTCCATAAAACTCCTCAGACAGACACTAGGGAGGGGGAGGGGAAGAGTGACCAGTTTTATCCCTTCCTCCCCACTCCCACCCCATCCCAGAGAACAAGTGGAGAGATTCTAGTCCCAAGGGCACAGGCTGACAGCATGTGGACTCTAGGCCTCGGGAGTCCACAGGCGGAAGGCAGGACAGCTAAAATCAGGAGGCAAACTTCGAGCCAGCCTGAAGAGGACAAGTTATGGGGAAGAAGCAAAGCAGGACAGAGCAGAATCCTAGGCTGGAGGGTTACAGACCTAGAATCTTCTGGAAAGCAATAGAAGTCAGAAGCTGGGGGTGCACAAGTGACAGAAAGACTAGGCAGGTGGGCACGGGGAAACTTCCCTGACAGTGAGACTGAGTGAGGGAGCCTGTGGAACCTGCTTGCTGGCAATCTTGTAGAACAGGAGTGATGGGAGTGGAGAGCCCTGCCCAGGAACAGGGGTAGGATGCTGCCCAACCTTAAAGCGGCTGATGAGGTTATGCCGAGTCAGTAACTCAAAAACAATGGTCCTCAGGGCATGGTCATCTGCTGCCCGGTTCAAGGAAAAAACATCAAAGCACCAGAGGTCCAGGTTCTGTGGAGAAACAACAGACTAGGCAGGGAGACTCCCAAGGGGAGCTTCCCAGCAGCAGCAAGGGTTACAGTTAGACTTCAAGGGAGACTTCCCAATGTTTACTGAGATCTGGGAAAAAGGAAAACAAAGACTTGCTGGCATGGGCCTTTTTCTTCCCAGCACAGGGGAGACAAAAAGACAGAAATTTGCCTCTGGAGGGGGCAAAATGTTTTGAGGAATAGGGGGATGACAGTTAAAAGGGAAGGCAAAAACCACCCCACAAAGAATCTGAAAGTCCCAGTGACCATTCCTTCCCCCAACCTTCTCCTCTTTCCCAAACACCCAGCACTCACCTTGAGACAGTTGAGAACCACAGTGGAATAGGTGGGGCTCACAGAGGTATATGTTCTCCGGAACATCCTAAGGGCAAACAATGAGAAGCAGACCACAGTGAAGGTCTGGGAAGTGGGGTCTGATTAGGTGGGGCTATGGGGATGAGCTCTGGGGGATGGGGGTGGGGGGAACACCACTGGGGCTCTGGTGGGGTCCCAGAAGCCCCGAGTGTCTGGGAAAGGGGGACGCAACTAGAGGCAGATGGAGGCTGAGCAAAGGCAAGCCTCACCGTTCCACAAAGATCCCAGCCTGCACCGCGTGCACGATGCTCCGGAACTTGGGCTTCTCCTCGGCACGGCGGCCTTTGGCCCGGGCCTGCTGGGTGAAGGTCGAGGCCAGCCAGTCCCGCACCTCCGAAGGCACGGCATCTGACCGCAGCTCCTGCAGCTCATCCTCCGTGTCCAAGATTTGCCTGAGGTCCCAGAAGGGGAGTCACAGAAGAAAGACAGCAGGTGCTTCCACAACCTAGGGACGCTGGGCCCAGCCACACCCCACAGCTCAGGAACACTCAGGCCAGGTCTCTCCCTTCTCTGACCTTCCCCTTCCTTTCTCTCACTACATGTTGTTGTTGTTGTTGTTGTTTTTAATTTCTGTCTCTCTGATGCCTCCCATAATGAAACAGGCCACTATGTGAGGTAGTGAGTGACCCAACAACTCTAGAAGTGCTCAGGCAGCAAACGGAAGAGATGCCACCTGTCAGGGAGGCTGAGACCAGCAGCACTGTCCCACAGAAATAAAATGCAAGCCACGTAGAAGTAATTCTAAATTGGTTAGGAGCCACATTAAAAAAGTAAAAACAGATGGGTGAAATTCATTTTAATGATAAGTTTTCTTTAACCAAATACACCCAAAATAGTATCATTTCAATGTGAAGTCAATACAAAATGTAGAGAGAGATTTTACATTCCTTTCTCTCGGTTTTGAAATCCAGCGTGCGTGTCACCCACAAATCCATGTCTCGGTTCATCCTTGGGCTCAGCAGCCACATAAAACCAGTGGCTCCCATGCTGGGCCACACAGGTCTCGAGGAATTCCCCACTGGCCAGAGGGTTAGGACTACCTGAGCCTTCTGGTCTCTTCCAGCTCTGAAACGGTCTTCCCTCCTTGACGCCTGTGTTTGTCTCGGTCTCTGCAACCCCCTATCTGTTCCTCTGCCCCTTTATCTCTGTGGTATTTCTATCTACAGCTCTTCCTCCCTGCTCTGGCCCTGTCCCGGGTCTCTATCCCCAGCCTTCCGTCTTATTCCCACCCACCCCCATCACTGTGTCTGCCGGGTGTCTTACTTCGGGAGCGGGTCTCTCACCGTGTCTCGTCTATGTAGACGGCCTCCAGCAGAGAAGCTGTGTACTCCAAGTTTTTCTTCAGCTCCTCAATATTTACCTCCCCATTCTCCAGCTGCTTCACCATGTAGCGCAACCTGTGGGAGTGGGCAGAGACGGTCTGCTTAGGTGCCCCTACCTGGTCACAAGAGCAGGACCCCCTCGGATAAGGTGCCGCAGTCTTCCACAGATAGGTACTCTCTCCAACAGGGGTGGGATCGCAGCTAGGGTGTTTCATCCCGGGCTCTTGCCACTGCCTGTATTAAATTTACATACCCCCAAAGTTTAACCCCAGGCCTTTGTCTGACACCACCATCGAGACCTACCTCTGACCTCCCTACACCTCCCCTGGGCCAGTTCCCTGAAAACTTGTTTACACTGCCCGGGGCCCAGCAGACTGAGGCAGGTACAAGCCCCCGGGTTGGTTTTCTGGGGATGATCTGTTTCATAGCCTGAATAACCAAGAGCTGAGACTGCCAATTTCCTCCAGCAGAGTGAGCTGTGGGGTCAACAGCAATCAAAAGAGCACCCAAGATGCTTCCATTATATCCGTTGGTCATGGCTGGGAAGGGGGCAGGATCGGGGGAGGTACATGTCCACAGCCTCTCTGTCCCTGGCAGGGATGTTGAAGACACAGAACAAAGACCAATCTGACTGAATGCTCTTCGCCTGGCCTCACTCCATTCAGGCAGAGCTAATGGATTATGATTCCAGAATCCATCAACCAGGACAAAGCAGGATTAACCCCTGCCTCCCTGATGCGGTGCCCAAGAGAACCTCTGGCAATGTGTGTCTGTACCCATCCCCTATCTCTGCCTCTCAGCAGCTTCCCCCAGAGCCCAAGCAGTGGGGGTGAGGCCAGGGGGTCTCACTTCCAGGACGCTCTGCCTGAGGGGACAGTCCCTCATCTTTTGCACTCAGGAATGCTGGGGGTCAGGGATGAAGCCAGAGACTTCTTAGAAGTCTGGCGAGTCTGGCCCAGGCAGCCACTAAGCAAAGAAAACTCTCTTGACTTTAGATGGTGATTTTAAAGAAAGCAATTAAACATTCCCTGCTCCCTCTTTCCCCCAGCCCTGCCCTGCCCCACCTAACACTCGGGTAGGGGTGAAGTGGAGGCCAGGACAATTCCCCACTGAGAGGGGCTTCAGAAATCCAAGGTCACCCTATGAGTCAGGGAGGAAAAAAGAATGAGTCAGGGACCAGAGGCTGAAATTAGCATCAATTCCCAGGGATGCTGGGGAGGGAGAACAATGGCACTGCTGAACAGAAGCAGCTCCAGAGTCCCGGGGTCTCAGCAGCTTTGGAATGGGGGTGCCGGAAACAGCCAGCCTCAGGAAGCATTGCAGGCCAGGTCTCACCTCAGGGCCAGCAGTCCTGCCCCGAACGGTCTGAATGCAAATGGGGCAGAAGGGCAAAGAGGAAAATGGGAGAAAAGCAGCTGAGGATGACCCTTCAGCCTCCTCAGTGGGTGATCTTCAAACCCCACTTCTGGCCTTCCTGCTGCACCCGCAGCAAGTGCAAACAGCGGTTGTTCATCAAGAAAGAAGCCAACTTCAGTAAGTCTCTGCCCAGCAAGGGCTTCATTAGGGAGGTGGAACAGAGGCCAGACAACATAAAAGGCTTCCCAGCCAATGAGCTGGGAAGGGGGACTGAGCCAGCATCTCCCAGGGTGCTGACCCAGAGGTCGCAGAGCAAAGAGGTTAGCTCCACCTTTGGGGCCCAGGCACAAACCAGGGCTTCCCTCTCCTGGTCGGTCCCTATGACCAGAGACCCTTGGATATAGGGAACACACAATCCAAAAAGAAAGAAAAGCCTCTGGTCCCATCTGTCTCCCAGATTCCTACCCTGGCCCTCATCTTCCACGTCGGTCAGCCCTTTATAAAACCCAAACCTAAACTCGCCGAAGTTCTTCCACGTTCTCTCTCGACCCACATCTTGAAACACACATCCCAGCGCGGGCTCCCAAAGTGAACAGCCAAGCCCACGGGTGTTCATTTGCATGTATTCGCATAATCGTTAACAATGCTGCCAGCTCTGCATTTTAAAAAGGGATTTCTCCTACGTTATCTCAGATTATCCTCACAATGGGCCTAGAGGGAGGGAGTTGGGAAGAAACTGCCACCCTTATTTTCAGTGCAGAAACCAAGGCTCTGGCCACAGTTCTGGGAGGCAGGAATCCTGGTTCAAAAGTATCACTTCCTGGCCCTGAACCCTTGGGCAAGTCACTAATTCTCAATCAGATCCTCTCAAAAGGTGGCCTGTAGACCACTGGCATCTGAATTACCTGGGATGCTTGCGAAAAACTGAGATTCGAGATTCTAGGCCTCGCAGCACACCTACTACTAAAAATTTCTGAGGGTAGGATTCAAGGATCTGCAAACATGTTTAACAAATACCCAGGATGATTCTCCTGCACATGAAGCTTTCAGGACCTTTCTTTTAGAGCCTCTGTTCCTTCCTCTGTAAAACAGTGAAGATGATGACAAACCACCTGCAAAGGGCCTGTTAATAAGAATTATTATTTATTTTATAATTTATTTAATAAATGAAATAATGTATGCAAAAGGCCTGACACACGGCGTGGGGCTATATAAATGTGATAGGAATTCGAGTGAACTGACCAACAACACCCCGGCCCCACCCAGCTCACACATCATGGCCTCCAGACCAATAAGTGCCTGTCTTCTCCCTCCCAAGTCCAGGTGGAGAAGAGTTAGTCTAGTTTGCACAGAGACTGGTGACTGGGAAGCCCCCTAACAGAGAAAAAGTAGCCACGATCTCTCCTTCATAATGACAAACCTCATTTGGGCCACACAACCACCTGAGGAGGGAGGTTAAGCAACTGGCCCAAGGTCACACAAACTGTCCATCTCAGTCAGGCCAACAAGCCTACGACTCACACTGCTGGGGCCTAACTGTGCCCTGTACACCAAAGGTGTTGGGCAGAAGGGGCTCGATCATGTAATTCACTTGGAGGGAGGCTGGGGCCTGTTCCATCACAGCTCCTCAATCTGTGGTCTGAAGTGCTGGTGTCTGGCAGCTCATAGCAGACTAATGAGCGTCTTGATGGGACTGACAGTGACTTGTTTATCCTGCTGCTGTACTCAGAGCACTCAGTATGTGCTCAGTGAATGTTCCTTAAATAAAAGGGAGGGGCGCCTGGGTGGCTCAGTCTGTTAAGCATCTGCCTTCTGCTCAAGTCTTGGTGTCCTGGGATCAAGCCCCACATCAGGCTCCCTGCTCAGTGGGAAGTCTGCTTCTCACTCCCCCTCCTCTCCTCCCCCTGCTCACACTATCTCTCTTCCTCTCTCTCTCTCACATGCTCTCACTCTCTCAATAAATAAAATCTTTAAAAATAAGTAAATAAATAAATAAACAAATAAAAGGGAGAGGGGGCAGACTAATCAGGTGGGGGGCTATCTGCCAAAGCTCACCATGGAGATCTCTGAGGCAGGGTTTCAGAAACTCTAATGGAGAGCCTGCGGAGAAGAAGGAGGCTGTAGCTGGCCTTCCACACAACCTTTCCTCCAAGTTCCTCCTGACTCCACCTCTAGACCCTGCTCTTTCAGAGTTCCTATTGAAATCTGAAGTGAACATGATCCAGACACCAGAAGAAGTGGGGAGCAAGGGGAAGAAAGATTAAAGAATGAATTTGATAAATGGGGAGTCTAAGAAGGGCACCTGGACTCAGGCAGCCAGAAAGATCCAGGTGCTGAATGAAAGTCACCCTCCTCTAACTCCCTCACATCCGCTCTGACCCAGCACTGGCCTCTCGGATTCTAAAGTCCTTCAGACTTTAGAATCTGTGGCTGGAGCCTTGGGATCAGAGTTAGGATTCCCCCTCCACCTCCCCACCCGGGCCCACCCACAGCCCTCCCCTCAGCATTCTCCTGCAGGAAGTCCTACTTCCCCACCCACTGACAGGTCCCCATCCAGGCCTAAGGAAAACTGGAATCTTCTACAACAATCCTTCCACCTCCACCCCTAGTCCTGTTACACCACACCCACTGCTTTCTCCTCTACCCTTGGCCCCTGCACCCCAGGAACAGCCTCAGACCCTGACCCATGGAAAGCACCAGTCTCTCCCAGCTCTAGGCAGCCCACTGAAAGAGAAGGCTCAGGGTAGTAATAAACCCAACAGCCCAGAAGAGTTCAACTTCCCCACCAGTTCGTTTCTTTGGGCCATCATGGCTGATGATCTAAGCCCCTGTCCTACTTCCAGCACCCTAAAAGATCACTGTTAAGTAGGGGGCTTAGTGCAGGGCAGCCAAAAGCCAAAGGGCTAGGAGTTGGAAGAAGGATGGGATTTCCCTTTCGGGTTCTTAAGATCAGATGGGGAGATTTCAGAGGGATATGAAGTCCTGAGGATGCTGGTGTGAGAAAGGAGAGAAAGGAGGGGAATCACAGCTAAGTCACCTGCCACAGGCAAGAGGAAGAAATACAAAGGAAAGGGAGATGGGAATGGGAGGAGAATAAGAGAAAGGGCAAGATAGGCAGGGGAAAAGGTGGAGAAGTGGACACACATGTGGACACACATGCACACACAACATACGGGGACTGTCAAGCCTTGATCCCTCCCCTCCACCAAACTACTAGTGGTGGACCCACAGCAACTTGTCCTCCTCCTCCCCTCTCCGTGCCTCCCCCTGGTGCCTACCTGAGGATGGGGCCCTGCAGGTGACTTCTCTGCACGGGAACAGGCTTTGCCATGGGAATCACAGTGTCCTACTTCAGAGTATCGAAATGCCGCGCCCAGGGCCCCCAGGGCCCCCACAGGGAATGACTCCCTCTTGGGCCCAACTTCCTCCTCCAGGTCTCCGAAGAACTGAGCTACTGACCAGAGAGAAGAGCTTTGGGGAGGGGAACTGGAGGGGCCTGGCTGGAGGAAGAAGGGAATGATGAGACAGAGCGGCAGCCCACAGCAACTGGGTGAGAGGCCACGGGAAAAGTTTCACATCTGAATCAGACGGAAAACAAGAATCTGTTCTCAGAAGAATCCCAGAAAGGACAGAAATAGCACAGTCCAGCCCCTTGCTCTGAGTAGGTGGAGCTCCTCTTATGGGAGAAGAGGTTAGCAGAAGGCTTAAGGGTGCAGGGACAGGAAACCACCCTGAATCTGCTGTGGACAGGTGGTCCACCCTTGAAGGGGAAGGGGCCCACAAGAGCCCCCTGGAGGGACTAAGGCAGATTCAGCTCCCTCTCACAGCCTTCTTCAGGGGCCATTTTTCAAAAGGAGCTTTAGCCCACCTGAAAGGACCGAAGCCAAGAGAGGAAAAGAACCAGAAACAATATGGGAGGGGCTCACTGAAGCTGGGGTTCTGGGGCTCCTCACCCAGACACCAGCTCAGAGGGAGGGAAGGCCCCGCCCAAGCAGTGAATGAAAGTCGGGATGGCTCGATTGGACAAACCAAGACGTTGAGCAAGTTACTTTCCCACTCCTAGCCCCCGTTTTCTCGTCTGGAAAGCGAGCACTGGAGGATAACTGGGCATTAACTGGGGAGAGGCCACCCAGCCCAGAGGAAGAGAACTGATGGGACAGTCTAGGGCGGGCCTGGGGACCAGGACCCCCTCTTCTGCCTCCAGAATTTGCCCTCGCTCAGGTTGGGGGACAGAAGCCAGCCTCTGCGGCGCTAAGTGGACGTGCGCATACAGCCCCTGCCCGCCTCCGGGTAGGCTGTGATATGACGTCACCAATACAAGCACATCGAGGCCGCGATTGGTCAGTTGAGAGGCTGGGCGGGGCTAAGGAGGAGAGCCCGGGGTGAAGAAGAACGCATCCAGTGGAGAGTTCAGCGCCACCGCCTTCTCCTTCATCTAGAGTCTAGGGCTGGGGATGATGTGGAAATGAGGAAAGGGGACCCGGGGGGATGAGTATGACAGGAGAAAGGTAAAAGAGAAGAAACAGACCAAGCACCAGAATTTTATGACGGGAAGCCTTCCTCCCCGCCTCTATCCCACAAAAGCAGAGAGAAATTTAAAAAGCTTGTCACTGTGCCAAAGCCTTGAATGATTATAAACAAATGAAGTTTGGGAACCTGCTGTTTCTCAGCTTCACTGAGTGCTGGGACAAGTGGAAGTGGGCTTCAACAGCAACGAGAGGGATGAAGTTAAACATCTACAAGTTGTTTTCCAGTGAACTCCTGGTAGCCATGAAGCAGGGCTGCTGCAGATTTTGGAAGAAAGGAAACCCTCCCTCTCTGGGTCCATCTCATTCTCTCTGCGCTCCCAGCACACACGCGCGCGCGCACACAGACACACACACACACACACACACACACACACACACAGGTTCGTGTTTTTAGAAGAAAAGGACTAAAGTCTGAATCAGAAACCCAGAACTGACACCCAGGGGATGAAGGACAAGATTCCCCCATTCCGTGGCCATGCCTGCTTGGAGGGACCAGGATAGGACAGGAGTGGAGGAACGCTGGCTGCATACAGCCTGAAACCCCAACAAACACCAAGCCAGGGAAGCTCCCCCCCTCCCCGTCACCTGACTCCAGGCCCTCACTTTAGGCCCTGCCACCTCAAGCTGGCACTCACCTCAACCCTCCTACCAAAAGGTGGAGATTTCTTAGACTAGGAAAGCATTGCGGAGGATATCTTGTCCGTCCCTCTGCTCTCTTGCCCAGCCAAAAGCTGGTTGGACGAATGACTGCTCACCACCTCCCCACACACCCATACCTGCTGCATGGTCCCAGCATGCAGCCCACACCTGCTCCTCCCAGTCTAGTATTATGATTAACTGTTCCTAATAGGAAAGGATATTGGCCAGCCACCAGCCCTTCCTGGGGATCTCAGACATATCCAGTCACCCATGCATATACACACACACCACATCTCTATCTGAGCTGGGGAGACTTCCCTGAATGGGGGACAGGGCAGACAGATGATGGCCCTAGCAGAGTCCATCATGGATCATCCTCTAGTCTTTAAATTGAGTTTAAAAATAGCAAGGAGCACAACCATAATGCCTCCCTCCCAAGCTGATTCCCAGCATTCTCCACCTTCCTGAAGAATAGGAGTTGGGATGGGGGATGAACAAAGGATAAGAAACCCTGACTCTGGTTGGAGCAGAGAGGGCGTGAGGATGTGGAAGTAGGTAGGAGTAGGGGTATTGGTAGGGGGTGTGAGGGAAGGGATTAACCAGCTGATCTCAAGGCTCCAAAATCTCAGAAATTGAAAAAAACAAAGAAATCACCTAAATCCAGTGGCAAGAGGATATGAATTAAAATCGGGAGACTTTCTAAGGTTGCCTAGGTGGCTGAGTCGTTAAGTGTCTTCCTTTGGCCTCAGGTCATGAGTCCAGGATCCTGGGATCAAGCCCCACATCCGGCTCCCTGCTTGGTAGGAAGCCTCCCTCTCCTTCCCCCCGCCCCCCTCCTTGTGTTCCCTCTTCTCCCTATGTCTCTCTCTGTCAAATAAATAAAATCTTTAACTAAAAAGAAATCAGGAGACTTTTGCCTGGAATTTATCACTAGGCATGACCTTGGGCAGGACACCCTGAAGTCATTTCCTTGTCTATAAAATGGGTAAGTAGTATGTGCTTCACAGAATTCACACAAGGATCAAATGAGATCACATGCGAGCACCTTAGGGACCATAAAGTGATGCATGAATGCAACAGAATAGTCCTTCGCCCAACCTTTCATTTAGTTTGTTCCACAAATGTTCATTAAGAATCCTCCATGAGGGGCGCCTGGGTGGCTCAGTGGGTTAAAGCCTCTACCTTCGGCTCAGGTCATGATCCCAGGGTCCTGGGATCAAGCCCCGCATTGGGCTCTCCGCTCAGCGGGGAGCCTGCTTCCTCCTCTCTCTGCCTCTCTGCCTGCTTGCGATCTCTCTCTCTGTGTCAAATAAATAAATAAAATCTTTAAAAAAAAAAAAAAAAAGAATCTTCCATGAAAAAAGTCTCCTATGCCCACCCTTGTATCCAGGCCCTCTGGTGCAGAAAAGCCCTAGTCACCCTGCCACCACCATTCCAGATGTCCAAGGCTTCTCCCTGGGTCCTTATTCCACAGGGGCCATGAGGCAGTGGAAGGAGAAAGGGGAATGTGCACAACATAGAGCTCCAGAAACCAAGAACAACCAGCTCCCCACCTTACCCTAGCCCTGCGCTCCCCTCACTCCACTGGCTTCCCATTGCTATAGAGCAGCTTGGGTTCTGGCAGCTGGCTGGGCACGGTGGCGGGGGTGGCTCTAGAGATAAAAATAGCCCCCCTGGTGGCAGAGCTGGGGTGCCATCCTGGGAGGTGGCAGGCCCCGGGTGGACACAGCAGCGGTCCTAAGAGATCTCTAGGCACTGGACTGAGGAGCTGGGGAGAGGGAGGGTGGCGGAGGATGGGGGGTTGGGTAGTGTGGGAAGAACAGAAACCAAGAGAGTGGAGGGAGAGGAGGGGGCAGGAGGTATGAAGGGGGTAGGGAGGAATATAAGAGAGATTTGAAAGATGCTGAAGAGGGTCTGGGAAGCACAGCAGCAGAGGCAGTGGGGGGGGGCAGGTAGGGAATGGGGGGGTGTTGGACGGGGAGGAGAACTGTTAGAACAGGAGATTGGCTCCCACCCATGCTGTGTCTGAAAACAACTCCCCCTCTGCCTCCTGACCAGAAGCTGTTTCTAACAGGTGTTCCTAGCAACAGCCCAGCACAGCTCAGATCAGATGAGGAAGAGGGTACTCTCAACAGCTTGAGCCTTAGCCCAGACTAAAAAGACCCCAGATATCCCAGCTCCTAGCCCAGCATGCACCGGTGTCACCTCACCTTCAGACTTCAGCCCTGAAGAGAAGGAAGAATTTGGGGGCGGAGGGGGGGCAGGGGGCAAGAAAGTCCAAGGAAGGCTAAGGAGAGAGGAGGCTCCCAGGACCCAGGCCAGAAGAACTCTCTCTCTCTGGTTCTCTTGTACAACTGTCTTCTCCCCTAACCCCCAAGCACTGTTTAATTCTGCTCATCAACCACCTCCACATGGACCACCCCATCAGCCCTCCAAATCACATCCCAGCAGATGTTCCAGCAGATGCCCTGTGTCCAGGGGGCCTAGCAGATGTGGAAGGCAGCCTGGGATGGGAAACGGAGTTGGAAGCTTGGCAAGGGACTGACTGCAGGTGTGATGGCAGCAGCACAAGAGTGTGAACCAGTGCGACTGGGGTCTGGTCCCAACCCTTGTCCCCAAAACTTACCAACCACCTCTGGGCAACACTTTCCTCCTCTGTTCCATTTTATGGTTCTCAGATTCAGTGCTGGGCTTGGAGGCACTAGGGAAATAGGATGCCTGGGTCTCAATACCCTGGTTCAAGTTCATCCTTTCTGACTAGCTCACTGCTTCCCCAATGCATCCCTAACCTGATGCTAAAAGGAGGAGGAGGGCTTTCTTCTTTATCACAGGAAGGTCACATTCTAACCTCCATGAAGTTTCCAGGAAGTTCTCCCACATATCTATCTTTATTCCATCTTGCTGCAATCAAAACAACAGCAAATTTTCTTGGCGTTCCAAAAAAGAACAGATAGGGGCGCCTGGGTGGCTCAGTGGTTTAAAGCCTCTGCCTTCGGCTCAGGTCATGATCTCAGGGTCCTGGGATCGAGCCCCGCATCAGGCTCTCTGCTCGGCAGTGAGCCTGCTTCCTCCTCTCTCCCTCTCTGCCTGCCTCTCGGCCTACTTGTGATCTCTGTCAAATAAATAAATAAAATCTTAAAAAAAAAAAAAAAAAGAACAGATAGGAGGAGGAGAAGCAGGACAAAGAAGTCTTTTGGGTGAATCTGGTGCGATCTAATTTATGGTATTTCTTTAAGACTGGAATTTCTAAAGCTACTGCTTAGTAGAGATACAGTTGGGGTTTAGGGAGCTTGGCAACACTGCTGGCATGTGTGCTCCCTCAGCCCAGGCCCCAGAAAGTTCCCAAACATGGTGGGCATCAAGAGCCAGGGGGATGGTACCACATTAGATCTGCAAGAGCAGACAAACAGGGGAGCAGGGAAGCCAAGGAATAGCAAGGAGAGAAGCTTCTCCAGCCCCCAGGTCTTGCTTGCCAAAGAACCACAAAGCCCCCTGGAAGCCAAGCTCCCTTCCCAAAACTAAATGGTGCCAACACCAGCTGGCAGCCAAATCATGCTACTGCAGCCACAATAATTATTTGCAAATCTGACTTCTCTTTGCAGCTGTGGAACCCACTAACCCAGGAACCTGGCTTCATCCAACAGCACCCCCTGGAGCACCCTTTTTCTAGCTCTTCTCCCAGCCCCATGCCCCTGGACCTATACCTGGATCCCCCCTGTCCTTTCCCCACCAAGCCTGCTTCTCCACCACAACCCCATCCCAGATCACTCAGTGGACTCCTGCCAGGTCTGGGATGCTGAAGTAGAATCCTAACCTGATGTTTCCTTCCCTGATCCACATGGATGCAGCAGGAGCTGAGGAGAGAGGAGCAGCTGCAGGAAGGCGGCGGGGTGGAGGGGGGCAGGATATTCAGGACAGAGAGGCAAGAGCACTGGCATTAGGGACTTCCCAGCACTGAATGGACAACAACTTGTTTTCCTCCTTTTCCCTTCTCAGAAGCCCTCCTTCCCCCTCAGTTCCCATTCCACTCCATAGCCCCAGGATGCTCTACCAATTCCGGAGGACCATTAAGTCTTCCTCCCTTAGGGCACAATCTCATTATCTAACAACTTACAGACCCTGGGGGGGCCTCACCTGCACCCCACCTGCTGCCCTGGTTTTGTTCCTCTTTGCTGCTGTCCTGAAGAGAGCTGGAAAATAGCTACTCAACTTCCGTACCTGAGAAAATCAGCCCCCTGAGAGCAGAAGGCAATTACTGGCTTCCTCCCCAGGGGAGCTGGGAGGATGAGGTCACTGAGAAGGCAAAAGAAAGGCCTTGCAGAATGCAACAGTTGAGGCTGGACTCCTAAGGTGGTCCCGAAGGGTCCTCCCATAGCAGACTCACCCTGCACAGCCACCACCCCAACACCTGGGGGCAGGGGAGGGAGCGCCCAGGGATTTCCTGGCTCCCAGCCAAGGTGAGAAAGGGGTAGAGGCATTGAAGGCCAGAGAAGCCCAGTCAAAATGAATAGGGATAGAGGAAGTGGGACAAGAGAGAAGAGCAAAATGCAGCCCAGCAAAGAGAGATGGGAACAAAGGAGGAAAGGGACAGAGAGACAGGATTCGAAGGGAATAAAAGAAGAGGAAAGCAGAGGGAGCAGAGAGGTTGGAAACAAGTCCTTGGTGATTCCTTTAAAAGAGAGGAAAAAGGTTCCCTCCTCCTCCATCTCAGTCAGATGGGAGTGGCCAAAAAAAGAGGGGAAGATGGGAAACAACCGCTCATTTCAGTGCCTTCAGAAGCTCCCTAGACAGAAGGCAGGTGGAAAGGGGTCTAGAGAAGTCCAGGCCCCTCCCCTCCTGGGTCTTTCACCTGGCCTTCCAGGACCAGAGCATCCCCGGCCTACCTCACCCTCCTCCTGGCAAAAGGGACAAATGCAACTTTCCGCTGTCAAATTTCCTCTCAGTCTTTCTAACTGGCCTCCTGGGGCTTCTGGGCAAACAAAGTGATATTTGGGTTCTCAGGGACTTTAGGGATTCCCTAAAATAAAATGTGGCATACCTGATCATATTACCCCCAAGGCCTAGAAATGCAGGATAAATGCTAGAGAGTTTCTCCAACGCTTACAGAACTCACCAACGGCAGTCCTGGAGCTCCCCTCACCCACCACATCTTAGAACTACAGTTGCTCTAACCACTGGGAAAAGAGATGATAGGAGTTAAGTCCTTCCCTTTTCTTTTGACTTCAGTGGCCCACATCCTTTGTAAGACTGCCCCACTCAAGCTTCTAGTCTCTAAGCTCAGACACCTGTCTCGCCCCTCCAGACAACCATTCATCAACAAGCCTCTTCTGAATCATGTCCCAGACACCAGGACTTAAACCTATTAAGTAATTCATATTCCTGCCTCTTGAATCTTTATCATTCTCCCCATCCAAGCCAATGGTCCCCCATTCATTCCCATCCCCCCCCCGCCTCTTCATATAGCAAGCTCTCCAACGCTGAAAGAACTCCAGACTTTATCATTTCAAAACCACTTTCATATGCATAATATCAAATGAGGAACTGAGATTCAGAGAGACAATGTGACTTCAAGATCATGCAGCTAGTAATTCGCAGCATGGGAACGTGAACTCAAACTCGAGTCTCCCACCATCCCCTCTGTTCTTCCCCTCCCACCACCCTGCCACCCTAATCCCCTCTTCTGACCAGAGCTTTGTGAAATTCTTCCTTTGTCTAAATTGATGTCCCCTCTCTCTGCAGCTCCCTTCACTTTACTGCAAGCATTTTTTACCCTCTCCCATCCAGAGATGCCCCATTCAAGACACAGCTGATGAAAGAAATGTAAAGACAGAAGGCATTGGTGGGAGAGGGGATCTAAAACCCAGGGAGGAGAGATCCCCTTGGCCATGGTTGGAAATGAAAGAGGAAGGGCTGCTCCATGGAGGGAGGCACAAAAACTCATCACTGCCAATGCCTGGGAGAAATGGTGCTCCTTTTGCTCCAGAGACCCAGGGGGCCACAGTTTACCTTGCTATGTTCACAGCAGCTCCACAAGCATATGCAGAAAAAGGGGAACCACTGTACAGCTTTCAAAACCAGTGAGAACCACAGAAGGTCACTCCGTGGGGCATACAGAAAATGAAGACAAAAGGCGGACTAAATCAACCGGTAAGGCACCCAGTCCAGTCCCTCAGCTTCCTCCTCCTGCCCATTTGATCTCCCCAGGATTATAAAAAAATGTTGGTGTGTCACAAACACATACACAAGATCACAGGTACATAATATCCCATTACCTACACACACACACACACACTCACTCACACACATGCATCATCTCATTCATACATAAGGCAATCTCAGGTATTCGAGTAAGTGCAAAGCTTCTGAACCTATTTATTATCACACGTGCCATTTATAAACATGAAAACAAAGAGACATAATCATGGAGCTCTGACTCCATGAGCTGTCCCCCGCCCGCCTGCCAACCTTCACCCAGACACATATGTATACACGTCAGGCATTCACGATTTCATCCTGAAACATCTCATTCACACGTCCAAATAACGTTTCCATAGCCTCTCTGTAACTCCTTCAGTTCCAGGCTCTGTCCTGAGGTCCTCAAACTCTGTACCTTTTAAACATCAACCTCTCAAAAAACAACACCACCTCCTTTCCTTCCCCCATCCCCCTCCGCCCACGCACAGGAGCACACGCACCACAGAATCAGACAGAACTGGGCTCCATGACATATACACGGATACTCATTAATTCATTTGTCCATTCCTTTATTTAACAACATTTCTTGAGTGCCTATTATGTTTCAGGTACCACACTAGACTCGGATGAAACAAAGATGAGCAAAAAGAATCCCCAGCTGGCTCCTTGTTCCCACTCAGCTGTAATGACCTTGAACCACAGCCTAGGACATAGAGCCTAGACCTTGGGAGTCCTGAGTCCCATGTGAAGAAAGGAGAAGAGAAAGGGAGTGTTTAAAGTATCCCAAAGGAAAAGGGAAGTTCTATCTGTAAAATTCCAGGAGAAACTGGGGCAGAGAGAAGAAAGTGATGTTTGTACAATCCTGGGAGAAAGAGAAAGAATTCGTTTCTATGCTTTTCTTGTGTGCATAGCCCCCCCTCTGCCCAAAGGAAAGGATCAGGCAGAAACCAAAGTGGTAAAGTCTTTGGTAGCAAAATGAGGAACTGGGTGCCTCACCCACTCGCAACCCCCCTGAGATATGTAAACCAGATTATCAACTCCATAGGAGGAGGGACTGTGTCTACTTTGCCCACACCATACCCCAGTCTCCAGCACATCACCTGACCCTCAGGAGGCACTCAATTAATAGTTGCTGAATGAATGAATGAGCTAAGGATGCCAAACTAATCTCCCTTCACAGATTTTTTTGACTCACAAAAGACACAGGAAACCCCTTGCTCCTGAGCCTCCTCTAGGCTTCTCAAGGTCCTCTGGTCTCAGAGAAAGGCAAGCAGTCCAGTCAAATCCTTCATCTTAGGGCCAGAAATGCTCACCCCACTCAGCCCATCATCTCCAGACTCCCTATTCCAGCCACTCCAATGCCTTCACTTCTGAGTCTGCTTAGTTAGGAAAATTTTCATGCTAGGTAGAGGTGAAATCCCATAGCTGGAGACTCTTCAGCTCAGATGCTCCAGATTCTGAATTAATCTTTGGCAGAGTCCTGCTGTGGGAAACAGAATTCCTGGATGCCCTTCCCAAGAAGAAATTGCCCTGCAAAATTATATTAGTATGGGCTTTTTAACTGGAGGCAAAAACACCAAACCTGGCCTCACTGAAGACAATCTAGATGTCCTAGATTAGAAATTAAAAGGATAGTTGGGGGAGTGGTGGGGGGGGGGTTAGGATGTGTTGTGTAGAGGCCTTATATATCTTCATTTCTATTCAGTACACAGCCATGAGATAATCGTGTCTATCACCCTATTCTCATTAGAGCCTCACTAATATTCAAACAGGGCCAAATCCAGTAAGCCATCAAGTGGGGATCTACCTTGATATCAAAATCTTTCTTTGCTTTGAGAAAGTGAGATTCAGAATCTATTCCTGGTGATTAACAATATGGAAATGGGCCTTTTCTGGCTAAGTTATTACATGCAGCTAACACTCTTAAGGACCAGACTGCTGAAGTAAGTGAAGACCGGGAATAATTTAATCAATAAGATTAGTGCTCCTTGTCCACCATGATCTCCTGTAAGGACATCTCAGCTAATGCACTGTGTAGGGGCAGCTGCCTCTACTCCCTTCTTTCCCTGGGTTGCAATACCTCCTCTGGGGATCCTCTTCTCTCACCATCGAGCACTTCTCATAGTAAAGGAATAAATAGTGATTTGCTTCCAAGAAAGACTTTGGTTAGAAAGGTATGGGAGACATTGAAACAGGGAAAACCGGCCCTCTTGCATGGCCCACTCATTACCCGGAGTGGAGGCAAGGAAAATGTATGATGGGGGGAAGCCGTCCTGGGACACCTTGAATTCTCCCATTTATAAACCCTGAGCCCCCTTCTTTGCCTTTCCACCACTTCCTTACCTGCCACCACCACCACCACCACCCCAGCTTAGTTACCATTAACAGAGCATCATTTTCTATCAAGAATCACTCGGTGCTCCTCCCAACAAAAATCAATTCAATCCGGTTTTCCATTTCTTCATCCCAGAACTCATTCCAAGGCTGCGCTTCACAGAGCCCAGCAAATTGCATTGGCTAGAGGCAGCAAAGGACAGGAACTGAGAAGCACATTTGGATGCCAAGCCTTGTTGCCCATTGGCCTCAGTTCTCCCTAAGGCCTCGCTAAGCAGCTAAAGTATAAATCAGACCCACCCACCCAATATCAAGGTGTCATCTTATTACCATAGGTGAAGTATTTTAAAAAACAAAACAATCGCTAGCATCTATCCATCTCCTACCACCATCTCTCCCTCCACTGGACCCCAGAAATGGAAAGCTTCAGGGCTCACTATTGAGGATAATGGGAAGGAACTGGGTTTCGGGACTATGGTTCCTGCATTGCCTCACTGAACATCTACAGTCTCTTTCCTGGGACCACTGGGAGTCATATCGGGGAGAGGGGCACCTTCCCTCATTCTCTGATCAAGAATCAACAGACTGAGGAGGTTACCCAATGACGGCTGACTGGGAGATAAAGGTGCTGCCTGGTTTGTCTTTGACCCACTCCTTTCCATCTCTGAAGAACAGAAAGAAAAGTTGCTTCCCTCCCCTGGGACTGGAGTAGGGACACCCAATTCCCTGGTTTTCCTATTTATCCAGCCCCCAGCCCCATGCCCTCCTCCTGCCACAACAAGAAAAGATGCCTAAATGTGCTTGGAGATCCTTGGGAGACCCTACAGCAACAAAAAGATTTGACAGTTGCCTTGCCCTTGTCAATCAATCTTTCTTCACCACCACCCCAGCTCCCAGGTAGGGGCTCCACCCCAACTCTCCCAGATCCCAGCTACAGCCCCCAACATTACTGTGCACAGGGGGTTTCCCGGCCCCCAGTGTTGAGCAGCTCAGGTATGGAGCGCCCCCCCATCCCCACCCCCTAAAAGATGCAGGAGGCAGAAACCACCAATCCCAATAGGGATACATATGACCCACAGGTTGGCACAAGTATCCCCACGCACTAGATCTGCAGCTGTGTGCGATCACTCTACACACATCTGTGTGTCCCACGGACACTCTCGCACACACGTCATGTGTGTCTCACATCTGCACACCCCTACACACGGATACGTGTGAGTCAGCCCGGCACTTCCTGAATGCTGCCCATCTGCAGCCCTGCCACACCGCGCATAATGTGCCTCCTGTCCGCGCTGCGTGTGTCACCCGGGGGTCCACGGGCACAGGCACAGCGTTAGCTTTGCAACTCCTCTAAACCCGCTCCAACCAGCCGGCTTGCTCCGCACACGCCTTGCACATGTGGCCTGACCCTGCGTGTCAGGGCAGCTTATTTCCTCGCACCTGCCAACATGTGTGCGGGAGACAATCCACCGGCCGGGCTCCGGCTACTTCCCCCCCACCCCGCCGCCACCACCACCACTTCCAGGCTCCCTGAGATCCCTTCCCCCCACTCCCGGCCTGGGACTCACAGAGACCGAAGCTTAATCCACATCTTCTTGCTGGGGGCTGACTTCAGCTCCAGAGGTGACGGGCAATCCGACTCCAGCATCTCGGGAGGGCTGCGGGGGGACAGCTCCATGCTCACCCTCTGTCTGCGGAACGAAGGGAGGGGACGGCCCCGCGGCTCAGCCTCAGTCCGGAACCGGGAGCCCCTCGCCCGCCCACCCCAGCCCCTTCCCACCTGCGGCTGGCGCGGAGCAGCCAGGCCGGTGTGTCTGGGCTCGGCCCAAGCTGGCGGAGCTGCAGTTCCTGCGGCTCCTGCTCTCGCGCTGTCCAGCCGAGCTCTGGCTCCCAGTCCGAGCTCTCCGCGCCGCCGCCGCCGCCGCCGCGCGCTGCCGGGGCCGCCTCCTCTGCTCTCTCCTCCTCCCTCGGCCGGCCCCCCTCCCTGCGCTCCCGCCTTCCTCGGCCTGCCGGCTCGGCTCTCGCTCCTCGCGGCCCCTCCTCCCCCTCCCCGCGGAGCTACGGGGAGCCGGGGGCACACGCAGACAGCGGCGCCGAGGGCGAGCGCACGCAGCCGGGCGCCCGGGACGAGCGGCGGCGGGTGCCCGGTGAGGGGGCCGCGAGTGCGTGTTGACAGAGTGCCCGCGGCGCCAGCGGCCGCAGCCCTCGGCGTGGGCGGCCGGGGGCGTTCCCGGCTCTGTGCTTTGAGTTTCTGTGGATGTGCTTGTGGCTTTGTGTATCCATGAGAGCCCAGCCGCCTGTGCGCCCCTTGGCGTGAGGGAGGGGTCGGGGATGAGTTCCCCGACTTTGCCCGGGGGAGCTGGGCGCTGTGGCTGAGGGCAGCCATCCACCGTCCGAACCCGGCCCGGGACCAGAGCCTCCCACCTTGCGCTCTGGCCTTTGAGGGGAAAAGTTCAAGGTCTGCTCTGAGTTGCCATGGGACCCCATTCCTCCCCTCAGTTCCCTTAACTTGATGGTCCTGATCTGTCTCCAGCGCTGTGGCCTTCCCTCCTGGTGCCTCTATCCATCCCCCTGGCCAGTGGGAGTTTCTTCCAAACTTAAAGCTTTCCTGACAGAAGCCGCCAGAGCCGGCAGGACTGCATCCTCTCTGTACGGAACTCCGTTAGAACCAGGAAACCATTCCTGGTGTCTCACCTCGGCCCCTCCTGTAGCGGTTACTTTTTATTCCCTCTTATTTTGTCTTCTGTAAAAGAAATCTAATGGCTAAGGGCCCAGCACAGTACAGTCTAGCTGCTTCAAACATTAGAATGAGGGGCGCCTGGGTAGTTCAGTGGGTTGGGCACCTGATTTGGCTCAGGTCATGATACCACAGTCCTGGGATGGAGCCCGGGGTCCTGGGATCTAGCCCAGGGCAGTCAGGCCCCCCTCTGGGCAGGGAGTCAGCATCTCCCTCTCACTCTGCCCCTCCCCTGCTTGTGTTCCCTCTCTCTCACTCTTTTTCAAATAAATAAATAAAATCTTTTTTAAACTTTTTTGGAGAATTAACGAACTGAAATTTGAATTCAAGACTTTGTAACAGGGCAAGCCTCCTCCATCCAGCTGATTCCTACCTAGGATTCTGGCAGGAACCACCTTAGGATCCCTTAGAATTGTTCTCTTCCTTGATAACCACCTACCTTAGTGTTGTGGGGAAATCCTATGTAAATAGAAAGTGGAGCTGTATTCACTAACAGCCAGATCCCGAACAGGCCACTAATCCAGAATCCCAGAATGTGAGTTTTCATTTCAAGAACTCTGGAGGTTGGAAGGAGGGATGATCAGGAGAAGGTATTTACTCCATTCTCAATATTGGGGTGAGGCTCCCACCCCCTTGCCCGGCAACGGAGGAGAAAAGAGCAGAAGGGAAGTGGCAGGGTAGAGACTTCCAGCGTAAAAGAATGGCCTTTAAGGTAATGAGGTTAGGTCAGTCCTTGAGACCTGGCTGGACAGAGAGGTATCAGCAGAACCAGCTCCCAGCAAGCACCCAGGAAGAAGGAGACAGCAGAGTCAGAGATGGACAGAAAGCAGAAAGAGTGTGGGACTCCCCTGTCTCTGTCCACCTAGCTTCTACGTCCCTTTCCCCTCCATGCCTAAGGAAGAACCCCAGCCAAGACAAAGCTGCAGCCAGACCCCAGTCAGACTCCTACACAATCCAGGTCTCAAACTCTTGAGAGCAACCACCTCCCTTAACAACTGAGAAAGAATGGGCTGGAAACTACAAAAGAATTGCAAATTAGAATCAGAGCTAAGGAGCTGCCCAAATTAGGTAGGCATTTAAACAAAAAGAGGTGGAAAAGAGGCGGGAGCTGTACTTCCAGAGGGATCTCGACAGGTCTTGTCAACACGGTGGCATATCCCACCCTAATCTCCCAGGCCCCCAACTCCTAACCCATCTTAAGGGAAGGAAAATTCACCGAAACAAAAGTTATTCATGAAAGATACTTTCGAGTCCCTCTAGTCTGACCCCCTCCATTTAACGAGTGGGAAAACTAAGCCCAGAAAAACGATGTGGTCCCCGCAGAGAATAAGCAGCAAAGCCAGAGCCAAGCCTCCTAACCTTTTTCTTGTGCTTTTCCATCCTGTGGCTCTCTTTCTCCTTCTTTAGTCACCAGTCCTGGTGTTTAACCTCAACCTCATCCTTCTTGCGGCAATTTAATCCCATGTCTGCCTTACCCTACCTCTACACAGATAAAAACCAGATATGTCTGCTCCATCCATAGGCTCAAAAGACCACGATTTTTCTCTCCTTGTCCTCTGGTCCCAACCCCGCCTCTCTTCCAGGAGGCTTCTGCCAGCCTCGTTGGTCTCCTTTTCGCCTTCCAAACTGCCCCTGCCCCTTGGAGACCCTTCCGTCTTCACTGCCCCAGCCCCACAATTCCTCCCAACTAGCTTTTGAGTTTGATAGGGACCAAAAATGATGCTTTGGCAGCAGTGACGGATGGATGTGATGTGCCTCCCACGGGAATGCTATTTAAAGGGGCGGCCTCACAATCCTCTCCTTCCAAAGTGACAAGAGAAAAAGCCTGCTCCTCAATCTCTCCAGAGCTGCAAACTCAGCTCAAGTTAACTTCTGACTTCCTCAACCCGCAGCCTGGCCTGTGCTCCCGCTTCCTATTCAGGTGGGAGGGAGAGGACTTGACAACTCACTGAGGTGTGGGGGCTGAGGGGGGATTCATCTTCGCTTCTTTTGATGACAGGTACTTAGGAGGAGCAGGAGGCCCTGTGGGGGGAGAACTGGAAGAACACTCCTCCCCCAACCTCGTGAGTGCATTTCAGCCATGTGCCTGCTTCTTCTCGGAGTCGAACTTTGTTGGAGAAGAACAGAGAGAGGCACAAGGACCTACGGGAAGTCTTAGTCCTAGCTGGGACCTCCTTCCCTCTTGGGCCCCAGGGCTCAAATCAAAGCTGTTCTAGTCCTCCTAGGCAAAGGGCCACCAGGTAAGATCCCCTGGGCCTGGCCCAGCCCCACCTGCCCACAGAACTGAACACCATCATAAGACGAGCCGTGTTTGCATCGCCTGCAGGAAAGGATGCTCCTGGGCAAGCATCTCACCCCAGGCCTGGTGGGAGGGATAATTCCAGCTCATTGCCGCAAACAAGTTAATGGAGATTTTAATGAAAACACTGCACTAATGAAAATGCTGAGGCTAGAACTTACTCTCTGCCTGCAAGACAAAACAATTGGAGTCAGAATTTCTCCCTGATAGTCATTCCTCATTTCCTTTTAAGGCCTGAATAAAACAAGCTGGGGATCTGAGAGCCTGTTTATGGGTGATTGTGTCCCCAGCTGTCAGGGGTCAGAGATCAGGGAAGCGTACTGCCGAAAATGCTGAAAATGCTGAAAATGCTGAAAATGCCCATCACCACATCTGTCCCTTCAGCTCGAGACATTCACCTTTTGTTTCGGGTGGTAATGAAGCAGGAGAACTGAGGTTCTTGTCTCACGGAGTTGAAAAATGAATCTCACCTGACCAAGGAGAGGGAGTAAAGTGATAGGTTTTATTGAGTGAGGATACAGAGAGCTCTCAGGAGTGAGAAGGGTCCAGGCCACTGAGGGCTTTTAGGGTTGGTCTTTTATTGAAGGCTAACCGGGGAGCTTCAATCCTTTTAACATCTCTACTGATAGCACCACCAAGTAAGGACCAAGTAAGTGATAACACCTTCAACGGCTTACTTCCTTTTTAGGGTCTGGTAATTCTTTGTTGGTCACAAGTAGCTGTTATAAGAAGACCCCACCTCTGACACCTGGGACAGGATGGTCTGGTTTCAGGATGGTCTGGTTTGTTCCCTTTAGTTTCCTTACAACTTCCACATTTGGGGGATTTTTTTTGTAAGCCTGATTCCGTAGACCAATACCTATCTCTCCCTGCCTAGCCCCGCCTGTCCCTTACTCAGTAAAGCCACCATGCCCTCACCTTCTATTTGCTCATTCTAGAGTCTCTGGATTCTAACGACCAAGTCTTCCCAGATAAAGAGGCAGTCTGGTCAGGTAGAAAATGTCTAGGATTCAGCTCAGGCTTGAGTCCCGGTTCTCGATGTACTGCTAAACATGTGACCTTCATTAAATCATTAAACATCTCTGAATCTATTTACTGGCCTAAAATAGGGAAGCCTTCCCCAGCTATCTTGCAGAATTGTCATAAAGGATGCGAGAGCACTTTGAAAAAGTATACATAACAGAGAAATGTGTGTATGATTACATATTTGTAAAAATATATCAGGTCCAATGACAACATCTTAGAAAAGGAGAACAGAATTCTACTGCCAAGGGTTAGGGAAGGGGAAGGGGAGGTGATTGTAAAAAAGCAACGTGAGGGATCCTTGTGGATCTTGACTGTGTTGGTGACAGATGCACAAACCTACATGGGAAAAGCTGTACAGGGATGCCTGGGTGGCTCAGTCAGTTAAGCATCTGTCTTCAGCTTGGGTCGTGATCTCCGGGTCCTGGGTCGAACCCCACGATCAAGCCCCATATCCCCACACATCGGTGTCCCTGCTCTACCTCTCCCTCCTTCTCTGTCCCTCTCACTCTGTGCTCTCGCTCTCATGCATTCTCTCTCAAATAAATAAAATCTTTTAAAAAAGAAAAGAAAAAAAGAAAAAGCTGTACAGAACTAAATACATATACACAGAAGAATGAGTATAAGTAAAGCTGGGAAAATCTGGATTAGATCATGAATTGTATCAAAGTCAATATCCTGTTTATGATAGTATACTATAGTTATCCAAGAGGTTAACTACGGGAGAAACTGGTAAAGGTACGTAAGATCTCTCTGTGTTCTTTTTCTTTTCTTTTCTTTTACGTTGAAGTATGGTTGACACGCAGTGTTTCTGTGTTATTTCTTACAAGTGCATGTGGGTTAGCCACCTCAATAAAAAAAAAAAAAATAAATGTTTTGAAGTAAGCTTTATGCCCAACGTGGGGCTTGAACTCACAACCTTCAGATCAAGAGTCACAGGCACTATCCACCGAGCCAGCCAGGCACCCCCTCTCGATAAAAAAATTTTAATTAAAAAAAAAAAGTATCTGGGGCACCTGGGTGGCTCAGTGGGTTAAAGCCTCTGCCTTCGGCTCAGGTCATGGTCTCAGGGTCCAGGGATTGAGCCCCACATCCGGCTCTCTGCTCAGCGGGGAGCCTGCTTCCTCCTCTCTCTCTCTGCCTGCCTCTCTGCCTACTTGTGATCTCTGTCAAATAAATAAATAAAAATCTGTAAAAAAAAAAAAAAAAGGATCATGTCTACCCTCTAGTCCCCTGCAGAAACTTATGCTATCCCCTGGGAGGCTCCTCTCAAGTAGCTTTCCACGTGCATGGAACAGAGGTCTCCATTTCCTCAAGAACAAGATCCCAGCAGAGAGGGGAGGGGCTAGGAGGAGTTGTTCAGATGCTTCTGAGCCTTCCGTGCTCATCAACTTTGCCCTCGGTCTCAAAAGGCCTGACCCTGAATCACTCCTTTGGAACATAATGGCCTTTCCATAGCAAGGAAGGCCAACCAGCTGATGTCATGAAGCTGGATGCTCTGTTGCTTCTATCCTAAAGAGCAGACAATCGTTGCTAAGAAAAGCTTGTGTATCGATTATGAGTCCCAAGTTTAAAAAGTATTGACTGAGCCTGGGTCTTGAGAAATAAAGATCAAACATGCATACAAAGTTCCAAAACAGCTATCAAATGGCTTTAATGAACCCCAGATGGTTTTGCTGAAAACCAACAATTGCTTCCTTTTTTATCATGCAAATATGGACATGACCCTAATTAATCAGCTAGTTAATTATATTTGTGCACTTCAACAACTCTCAACCTGTGACACAGGATCTGTTGCTCTAGTCCTCCCTGGCCATGGATGCACCAAAATGATGGATGGGGCCCCTGTTTCCTGCCATGGAGTTAACTAAATCAGCTTTAGTGCTATCTTGAATGCCCCAGGCATTGTGACACTTGAAATTCTAATTAGTGCAGAAAAGGGCCAAGTTGAAACAGCTCGTACTCCCTCAAGTATACACACTTTCAGGGCCCTATAATCTAATGAGGTCTATGAAGTTTAAGATCTAGAAGAGAAATCCCTGCCTGGAGCAACAGCTGTACCCAGGATGACAAGGGGATTTGGGTTAAATTAGTGGCTCCAGATAGGAGGCAGAGTACCCCCAAATGATCTAGGAGGAAAACCCACATGACTCTGATCCAATTAGTTGTCATGTGACCTCGTATCAGCTAGACTGACCCTCTGCTCTGCATTGTAGTGATGGCAAAGAAAAAGCAGGCGGTGTTCCAGCAAAACAGATGGAAGAACTTACTGGTTCCCCACAAGGTGTGGGAGAGCAGGTGAGGGGGCTGGGGCCAGTGATAACCTCTCACTGCCCATGGAGGCAGTAGAGCTGGGGGCAGAGGACAAGACCCATGACTCCTGAGAGAGCCCCACAAAGGAAAAAGGGAGTTCCTTTGCTGCTGCTTTGCAGTAGGAGCAAGCTGAATGTTTGCTGAACACATTTGGAAAAGGAGGAGAGGAGATAATCATCCTAATGAATGTGCAGGAGACAATAGCAGCTCCAGTGGGAGGATTATAAGCTCATTATGGTTTAATATGATGATTGATCATCTCTGCCCGCCAGCATTAGCCTAGAATCGTGATGAAGGTCGAGAGACCCATGCCAGTCAGAATTCAAGTGCTAGTCACCACAAGAGAAAACATACTTGCATGTCACTCGTGCTTTTCATGGTAAAAATTCACACACGTGGTCCCCAATTCCCTCACTTTTCCAATAAACTCTCCTTCACCCCTACCCCCACCCCCACCCCCAGCCAGCCTGACCCATTTCTCTATGATTTCTCAGCCCTGGACTATTCCTCCATATGTCTGTTCATCAGCTCTGATTCCTGAGCCCATTCCTTGAGAAAACAGATGTAGCTTCATGAGTCTAGGTAGGTCCAAAGGGTCCTTCAGTGGGTACTGGCTGCCACTCGGTTCAGGTGGAAGGCCCGGGATACTTCCCTGTAGGCATTTCGAAGCAGGACATAAGGGAAACAGGACTCCAACATGTCCAGGGTCAGGAAGGAGGACTCCTCCACCACCTGGAAAAGAACAGGTCAAGAGATGAGAACCACAGCTAGCATATAACTCTGTGATACCCTGTTCCTTCACTCAGTTCCCTGGGCCCTTGGAGGCCCTTAGAGTTATGAGTGAACAACGTTCCAAATCATATACCCCCTTCTTCCCACACTTGGTTTAGCTTTAGGAAAGCAATGTGGCCTCTTCAGCTTCATTATAATGGCCCCTGGGCCCCTTATGTGGGTTATATGAAGGACTCAGGAACAGAAGGAAGGAAAGAATCACTTCTCTGCTGGCAGAAAGACTCCCATTCTCTCCCATTCTGGATGCCAAACCAAATGTGGCGGGCAGCATGGAAGCAAGTAAGGTTGGATTAAAGTGCTAATAAAGCTTTGCAGAGAAGGAAACAATCACCATGGCAGGCCAAGAAAGAAGGGCCTGGAATCCACATGGGTCCTCTTGTGCTGGGTCTCAGTATCCTCCCTCCCTCAGTATGGTGCTTGGGGAGCAGTAAGGATGCTGCATAAAGGAGCAGGCATGATTAATTAGTTTAATTAGAAGCCTGTGTGCTGTGGTAATCCCAGCAGCCCCCACAGCCAAGCAGAAAGATAGCTCGAGATGCCCGGATAAGACTGAGGGTAGCAGTGGAGGGCAGGGGGAGGGCGGCATATTAGCAAAGAGCCCCACAACCTAGCATTGTGCTAGAGGGTCCCATCCCTGAGGAAGGAACAGGGTGTGCTCCCCTCAGTGCCCTCCTCATCCACACGGTTGTGGGACTAAAAAACACACACTGGAGAGAAGTGTCCCATATCGTCTGGCAATTCACACAGATGGGCCCTCCCCAAAATGTCTGGTGTTTCAAATCGTGAAAATTCACTCAAGAAAGAAAATTTACCTTATGGACTCTAACATGCTTGTCTCTCTTTCAAGTTTTAAAATGTCGGAGATTCTGCTATTCTCAAATACAGGCACACATGATACACACATCAGCCTCAGAGGAACAGGCACTGCAGGCTGAAGGAAAAGGCTTCCAGGATGGGTAGCTTGGATCTTAGGCTGGTTAACAGAAGGAATTTCTAGCCAGGAAAGACTTTTAAACCTTAAGCCAGGAGAGAAATAAGGTCTCTTTTCTGGGATATGACCCTCAGGTACAAGGAAATGAGTGATGGCTTCAAGAAGAATCCACAGGCCCAAGACTTCCTAGTGTTTGCTCCATTAAGCACGGAAAATCACAAGGCTCCTAACTGGAAGAAATTCACGGCAGTGGAAACAGCCCTACAGCAAAGGCTGAGCAACTTAGGTTCTTGGCCCAAATCTGCCCACAGATTTTCAGGGAGACCTTGAATGTCGTCTTTCCTTCCCTCTCCTCAGTTCCTTCACCTATCAGTTGTAAGGACTGGACTAACAGCCAGGATCCGATCTCATCCTGACATCTAGGATTCCACAATTCTCAGAGAATCATCTCCTCTCCCAATGTAACCATGCCAGGAAGCAGCCAGCCGCCATGGGGGCATGGGCACTGCCCAGGCTTCACAGCCAAGACAGAAAGACCCCAGGGAGAGAAGGGCCTGGCCAGGAGCTGGTACTACATGAGTCGCCTCTTAACTCAGAATACAGTTCCTTCCCCTGTATTTCTGTAAGAAAATATTTGCATTTAAATTGCTTTGCAGCAGCTAGTCCCCGGGTCTCTCCCTCTCACAAAAAGTGCCTGGTCCTAGCTCTATCCCAGCTACTCTGCAGCCTCACTATTATGCCACCAGGGGCAGACACCCTCCCACATGGGAGGGAGGAGGAGAGCGACAAAGCAGGAGGAGGCAGGCCTGAGCGGCAATACAGAATCACCACCTCCAACCTTACAGAGGTGAAAACTGCCCAAGGAAAGGAAGGAGCACAACTAAATCATCCAGAAACTAAAACGAGCAGCAGAGAGAAGGGACTAACATTCACTGAGCATCTATTACATCCCAGGCACTTTCACCTATATTTTCTTATGAATCCTAACCACTTCGTCACAAGGATTATAAGCCCACTTTTATGGATAAAAAACCAGAGTCTCAGGAAGGTTAATTAGCTTGACCAAAACCATGCTGCTCCAAAGATTGTGCCCTATCTAGCATACTCCTGGCATTTGGCCTCATCTGTCTCCACTGCGTTCTCTCCCCTTACCGCACACCCCCACCCAGCCCTCACGTCCGTTCTCCTCTTGTTTCCATCATAATCTTTAGTCAGCCCAATCGCGGCCTTTCTCCAGCTGTGTCTAGCTGAGACACAGCTCCTACTTGACGCCTGCGCACTTACAGGAGACCCAGAGGGAGGCCCAGGCTTGCCTGCGCCTAACATCTGTGGGCCTGGCAGAGAGTGCAAATGGAAGCCTACGTAGCATGGGACTAAATAAATCAGACAAACTAGTTTGTTCTATCTTTTTCTTCACAATCTCCCTTTATAATTTCATGAAAGGCCAGGTTTGAATTCAGAATTCTTAGGACTCCTCAGAGTTCTCTGAGAACAAGATGGAGTGGACCAGCCCGGTTTGCGGGGCATTTGTGGACACATTCGGAATTCCCATCTGTGCCTCTGAACTCCAGCCATAGTTCCTTGGCACTTAGGGGTACAGGCACCAGCAGCACTGCCTGCCTCAGCAGGATGGACTCGGGGAAGAAGCTCGGCACCAACTCTGCGTAAGCCCTGCAGATAGGCTGCAGCCACTTAGCGGAGAATTCCGAGGTCCTAGAAATCTTTAGCGTGGACTTCCGGGTGGAGCATCGGCTTCAGATGGGCATAGCCTGTCCCCGCAGGCCGGAGGAGGGCCTCTGAAACACAAGGGCAGGAGTCCCTCCTGACTGTATCTCAGTGCCGCACGAACCTGGAGACTCAGACTTCTAGAGCGAAAAAGTGAGTAAGCGTGTTGAAGGGGAAAACAGGGTCATGAGGAAAAGATTTTTTTAAGTTAACTGAGTCAGAGTTCCCAGAACTTTCTGCCAAAGTAGCGAAAAGCCCACAGCTTGGGTGGAAAGAGATAGCAGGAGCTGCCTGATTCACGGCCCACCTGGCTCTCTGTCTTGCAGCTCTTCACTGAAAATTCCTTCCCTCTTCTGAGCCCCCATCTCCCCTCCCCGAGTTCAGCTATGTGTTATTCAGCACCCTCTCTCCACAGTACTTTTTAAGGACAAGACATGCAGCGGTAGGGAGTGGTCAAGTAAAATCAAACACGAAGTGGACCAGCCGTCACCAATGAGGGACACAGCTGCCCCAGCAGGTCAGACTTGAGAAAAAAGGGCCCAGTCAGCCAGGGGCCAAGAAGGCCCTATACTGCTGAGGAAGTCATCAAAGACTCTACCTTGGGAGTATAGGACAAGTCTGGAATGTTAACCAGAATGTGAGGCCTAAACCCAGAGAGTCAGGTAGATTTCAGTTCTGAGTTCATGCTTTTGAGTGATGACAACGACAGAGACCCAGAAACCCTCAAAAGGGGTCCCCCTCTGGCCTTTGCTCTCTCTGTTCCCAGACCAACTTAAACCAGATACATACCAAGCGCATGAGCAGAGAAATGGATTCCCGATTTCGGGTTTTAAGCTTGTCAGTCTCCTGGCCGAGCTGCAAGAGGCTGACAGAGGCCACCTGTAGGGGAAGAATTTGTAAGAAAGCAGATTTTTATGGAGGTCAGAGTAGGACAGCCTCTGGCTACAGGAAGTTAAGAAAAGATCAAGGAGGGGAGTTAAGAAGTGCTGGGATGTTCCTGGAGACTCCCAGTGGAAAAGGAGCAAACCCCTCAGGCTTGAGAGGCACACATTGCCTGTAAACCAGGCAGGGCAGACAGCAGCAGGTTGCCACGGCTGCTGGGGGAGAGATCGAAAGGGCTGAGCACAGAACCTAGAGCAAAGGCAGGAGCTTAATCTCTTTTCCTAGGCAGCCTTCAGACAGCAGTGTCATCAAGCTGTTTACAGCTGACTCCCCACCGGACTAGAGACAGGGCTGGGCCTCTGATTCAGATGCAGAGCTCTTCGAATTCTCCTCCTGTCAACTCCCAAGTGGCTGTCCCCCTCCCATTCACCTCCAGGCCCCCAACAGATCAAATGGGAGGAAGAGACATGATTAACTGTACCCCAGGCTCAGGTTACTCTCATTTTGCAAACAAACAGGGCAAATGGGAAAAGGGAGAGGCGGGTCCCTTCTCACCCCATCTTAGAGATCTGCTGTGAATATTCTTCATATCTAAGAGGCTCAGAACCCATTCAGATTGGCTGGCTGGCCCCATTTAAATGGAGACCCTCTAACTCAGCTTCCAGCATAATGGTATGATTCCGAAGAGAATATGATCTAGTGTGTTTGCTCCTAAAAGGAGACAAAGGAGACCCTAGTCCTTAAGTCAGTCCCATGCCTTGCAAAGGAGTAAGCTCCCCATTCTGAGAATGCTCAAGCTGGCAGTGGGTAATGGACCATGTATCAAAAGTGTATGGATGGAATTCCTCCATGGAGGACTAGGATGGAAAACTCCAGGGCCTCTTTCAACAATGGAAAGAGATTACTTATTCTGTGTTTTTCCAGAGGCAAAACCAAGATCAATGGTGATAGCTACAGGGAGTCAAACTTTGGCTAAAAATGTTTTTTAAAACAATTTTTTTCTCGAATAAATTGGATTGTGACCTACTGTAAAATCAGCTGCCTGGTTAAAAGCTCCAGTCCTAGAAATGGAGACCAGGGGTTCTCAAAGTGAGATCCCAGGATGAACAGTATCAGCATCCCCTGGGAACTTGGAAATGCAAATTTTCCAGCCCCACCTCAAATCTACTGAATCAGAAATTCAGCAGGGATTCTGATTTATGCTCCAATTTGAGAATGTGGAAAAAGTTTGATTTTTCTGTCAAGATTAGAGTTGGAAAGGGCCTTAAAGGCTCTAAAACTCAGCGTCTCCAACTTGATCATGCAGCTGATCTCTGGGAGACTTTATTAAAAACAGAGGCCTGGGGCACCTGGGTGGCTCAGTCGGTTAAGCCTCTGACTCTTCATCTTGGCTCAGGATCATGAGCTCGGGTCACGAATTTATTAATAAAAGTAAACAATTATCTATTTTTATTTAAAAATCAATTAATTAATTTTTAGAAAAACAGAGGCCTGGACTCCTTACCCTGGGATATTCTAATTCAGTACATCTGGCATAAGGATCAGGAATCTCTATTTCAACAAGCTCCCTGGGATAGTCTAGGCACCCCAACGTAGTGAATCATAGATTCAGTTTAACCTCCCTATTTAATAAATGGGCAAAATGAGATCCCCAAAGTTTGGTTCTTCAGAGGTCACATGCATCTTAGCGGCAGATCCAGAACTAGAACTCAGATTCGCTGGCTCAGTCCAATGCTCTTTCCAAGTAGTCCGGCAGAGGCTGAAACACCAGCTCTCAGGGAATTTAAAAGAAACTCCGGCCTTTCACCGAGTGGCCACTCACTCACTGAATGAATTAGGTGGGAGGTTAGACTCCAAGACCCGCTCAACAAGGGCTATCTATGGACTGAAGTCACACCAGTTCCCGCTGGACTTTGCAATCTTCCATTTCATCCCCAAAGACTTTAGAACCTCCCATGCCTTATAGCCTAGGGCCACTCACCACCAGAAACTCCTTGAGGTGAGTTTCAATGTTCTTGTTGTAGAGTGTGAAGAGGGCAGCAGACACCTGGATGATGGCTTTGGTCAAGCAGTGAATATTGTTGTTGTAACCTAGGTTATGATTGACAGGAGAGAGAAACAAAAGGGAATACAGTGAGCTGCCCCAGGCTGAGCCCAGCTGGTCGTCTCTCTGTTTTCCAGGCTAGGCCACCCCTGTTTGACACCAAAAGCACTAGGAGGAGTGTGGGGAATCATATACCTAAGAAATATGAGGACGTGGTTAGGATATTAGGAGAAGGATATTCCTAAAAATTTCCACTGGAATTGAATTTTACGGATAGTTCATTCTCAAGTATTTCTTGAAACAGAACTTTTTATACCCGAGTCAGAAGCCTGGATTCTCCAGGTAAATGTCTCCATCTCATCTCTCTACCCCAGGAGACTGACCTAAATAGTACTGGTCGCTCAAACTACTCAGAGTAGTCCTTACTTACCATCCGTCTCAATACTGTAGAAGGAAGAGGGGTCAGTGGCCAGGAGTGGGAGGGAAACTGCAAGAAAGATCAAGAGCAGGCAGGCCACCTTATATTCTTCCTCAGGGGATGAAGTATCTGGTAAGATGGAAAAAAGAAAAGAGAGAAGTAAGGTCAGCAAACAGGAGTTATCTTCTACAGAGACCCTACTTACAGAACTGTGGGGGTCACATAAGGAAACATCTATGAAACACTTTCAAAAACACTCCAGGCAAGTCATTGCTGAAGGGGACAGGATTAGCCCCCGCACTTACCATGAGGGGCCCAATCCTAGAGGCCTCCTCTGGTGACTGGAGCAGAGCTCTTAGAGAAGGGCTCTGAGGACAAGCAGTCAGAGTTCACTGTCAGCTGCCAGATGGGGTGGAGGGAGAGGCAGAAAAGAGAGGAAAGAGGCTCACGAAACCAAGACAGAAGGGCTAGTCCAGCAGTTTGGAAAGGACTTAATGCCAGCCCCTTGGATTCATCCCATTCTGAGTGCGTGAAAGAAATGTGAAATGTCAGAGACAATGGGAGACCAGGGGAAGAATTGAGTAGGGTCAGGGTGATTCTGTGGGAAGGGAGGGTACCAGATCACTCTGGGGAACCTAGATGTATACCACACAGCTCAGCCTGAAATCTTATGTGACTGCGGATGGCTTTCTCATGGTTTCATTTGCATTAACCTGATTTCCCCTACTAGATTATAAGTTCCTCTGAGGCCTTGTTGAGCATCAAAGAGACCCTCATTTAATATTTTTTAGCCAACTGACAGGTCCATTGGTTGGAACCTGGCTAGGGGTCTAAATTGCCTCTCTAAGTATTTTCTGGGGGTTAGGGACTACATTTTCAGTCTTTCTTTAGCTCCCAGTTTATGTGCTCAGAATTCACAATCCTAAATAAAAGCTTCTTTGACATTGACATTTGCCCACCTAGAAATACAGCCCAAGCCCTCCCTTGCCCAGTTCCCCCAATTTTACCGGCTTTCAGATTGGCAATAGCAGCCACCAGGGCTGGGTCAATGTCACAGCCCACTCCTGCAGCAGAAGCCAGCTCAAAGACACTCAGGGTCACCTAGTAGAGAAGAAAACAACATTCTGGACAGGATTCCCAGGAGAGAAGTATTTGACAGAAGCTAGAGGGAGCTGGGGATTCCTGGATCACAGATCCTAGACTTCTGGTGTGCTATCATTTTATCTAGGTATTCCTTTCATGGCTTTCCATAACCTACAGGGGAAAGGCACAGATGCTTTTGTTCAGCATTGAGATACCCCATAGTACCCACTGACTTGCCATTTTTCCCTCAGATGCTTCCTACAATCCACCTGGCCCGGGTCACTGATGCACTGTCTTCAAACTACACCTCACTTCCTGACTTCCAGACTTTGGTTCATGTGCATCCCTCTTCCACAGTGTCCCTTCCTGTCCTCTACTTATAGCTAGGTGACATCCGTCCTTTGAGGCTTAACTCAAATCTCATAGGGTCTGTGAAGCCCTCCTCGAGCACCTCAGCCCAAACCCATCTCTCCCTCCTTTAGTGGCACCACTGGCTTAGTGGGGCTCACACAGTGGCCTGGTGTGAGCAGTTAGTTTTTCAGACAGGAGCGGAGACCTATGGCTCATCTCACCACCTAGAAAACAATCCTTTAAAACCTCATGGCCCCGGGGCGCTTGGGTGGCTCAGTGGGTTAAAGCCTCTGCCTTCAGCTCAGGTCATGATCCCACGGTCCTGGGATTGAGCGCATTGGGCTCTCTGCTCAGCAGGGAGCCTGCTTCCCTCTCTCTCTCTGCCTGCCTCTCTGCCTACTTGTGATCTGTATTTGTCAAATAAATAAATAAAATCTTTAAAAAAATAAAAACAAAAAAACCTCATGGCCTCCGAGGGGAGAAAAAGGCCTTGGAGTGAGAAGCTCTGGGTTCAAATCCCAGGAGGACCACTTTATAAATGTGTGAACTTAGCTAAAAATTATTTCACCTCTTTGAGCCTCAATTTTCTCATCTGTAAAACTGGGATGATAATCCCTCACAGAGTTGTTGTAGAGATTAAACTAGACCACTTGTATAAAACATCTACCCTACACACTCAAAGTCACTAATAGACCAATAAACCTTATTCCTTTCCTCCATCTACACATAAAAGGCAAAGCTTTGCCACGTTCCACACTGCCCTTTATTTTAAATTCCCTTTAGCTAAATGACTGTGCTCATGGTAACCGTGGCTGGGGAGATCAGGGATCTGATCCACAACCTGTGTGATGTTCTGAGAAAGAAAGGGATGACTGAAGGGGGTGTTGTTTTCTCTTTCCCTAATCTTCACATTCCTCTCAGGCATAACAGAATCTCTGATGGACAGGCCACCATCCCCCCCTTCTCTGCTCTAACCTGCTTATTTTCACAAGCAGGCAGAGCCTAAAACTTAGTGCTGCCCAGGAGATATGGGTAGACAAGCTCTTGACAGTCTAGATCATTCGTTCCCAGCATCTGCAGCCGCCAGAAAGCCAGGTTTCACCATGAAAGAACGGTCAGAAGGGGCAGCCATTCAAACCCACACAGCTCCCATGACTGCTTCACCCTTAACATCGGGCAGAGAGAGGGGGAGATTTCACAGAATTTTTTATCTCAACGTAAGGAAGTTTTTCCTCAATACCTAATTTTTTTTTTAAAGATTTTATTTCTTTATTTGACAGAGAGATTGAGTGAGAGCACAAGCAGGCAAAGCAGAAGGCAGAGGGAGAGGGAAAAGCAGGCCCTCTGCTGAGCAGGGAGCCCAATGTGGGGCTCAATCCCAGGACCCTGGGATCATGACCTGAGCCAAAGGCAGCCATTTAACTAACTGAGCCACCCAGGCACCCCTCTCAATATCTAATTTTAATTCTTTCTGCTAACCAGTTCCCTCTTAATCATAGGCCTCTCTCTGTTAAAGGAATCAGTTGTAAGAGAAGTGACTTGTTCTATGCCTTTGAACACTCTCGTTCCCAGCCTTTGGCTATATATCCTACGTAAGAGACTTGTTTGTTTGAGGTGATTCAAAAGACAGAAAGATGCAGCAGACGTGTGGGAGGCGCAGAAAAATGGTTGTTTACTCAGTGTGCCTGCAGAAGCCCTTCTTTCTTACATCTCTGTAGTAAATGGGGGCCTGAGCCAGGTGACCCAAAAGGTTTTAGAGCAAAGAGAAAGGAAGGGCCAGGAAAAAAGGCAACTCTGAGGGCAGGCAGGGTGGGTGGGGATGGAAGCAATAAACCTTTTTACAAAGAAGTACCTAAGCTTCTGACTGAAGAGGGGGTTAGTATCTAATTTGCACACTTTAGGGGGAAACCTACAGATACTATCCTAGATCTTAGCTTTCTCCAGAAATGTTTCCCCACCTCCCACAGGTCAGCCAGGCTTCCACATCTCACCAACCCCTCATGTGTCCCCAGCTCTGGCCTCTCTCTCCAAGAATATTGTCTGACTAGCGCTCCTCACTCCATAAAATCTCTCCCAGTGCTTTCGTATTCAAATGCTGCCTCGTCTCCCTATATTATTTCTCAGAGCCGCCCCATGCCCTTACAAAAGCCCTGGCTACATCCTTTTCAACAACAAAATCTCCTAAGTGGATCCTACCTCGCACTGTCCCGTACCTTGATGTCTGTGTCTGGAGTGACAAACTCCTTCAGGCACTCAATGGGACCCATAAGAAATGGGCAGTGGGAGGAGAACACCTGGAAGAGAGAGAAGATAAATGAGTCCCCAGGACAGGGCCCATACCTTCAGAGATAGATGGAAACAAACAAAAAAAGGGCCTAGACTTAGGTGAGGACCCCGCCAGCCTCCCATACTGTCGCTCTCAGCCTGCCCCTAGGTTTCTGCACTCGTCTATCCCCAGAGATCTTCTAGGACCTCTACCAAATTAAGTTCCTCCTTTCTTCTCAATGCTCACCATACGTTTCCACGACTTGTCATACCAACCCCTCCCTCAGAAGCGTCTGTGATTCTGGGGTGGCACCTTCTCCCCAGCTCACCTCCTGAAGTCCCTCTTGGGCCATGGCCCTAAAAGTGAGGATAACTCCAATGATGGTCATGCGCTTCAGCATGTTATCAGCCCCTGAGGAGAATGGAGAGTGTTGGAAACATAGAACTTAGAACAGTGATAGCTTTGCTTCTGTGGACCCAGCCCAGCCCCCAGATCTCCTCCCCAGACCCCTGTCATTTGCAATGCCATTCCACAGTTCCTTCTCCCGTCAGGGAGGTGCTCACCTGTCAGCTGGGGCAGCAGAGAAGCCATCAAATCAGCCTTGCTGAAGTTGGATCTGATCTGAACAAGTACATCCATGTTTTCCACCACCAGCTTCTGCAGCCAGGACATAGAGACATTAAGCAGGAAAAGATGAAACCGTGATATCTCTTCTCACCCACCCCCCACCTCCATCTCCTACTCCTATCCCTTGCCCCAGGCCTGGCTTCCACAGTACCTTCAGTTCCACAATCTGAGAGGTCACATGCCACATCAGGTTTTCACTCAGGAACTTCATGCCATAGGGGCCCAGGAGTTCAGCCAAGGCCCGCATCTCTGCAAGAGAGTTACAGAGGTCCGGGAGGGGGGCTTCAAGGGGCACTGGGATGTTGACAACACAGGTAGAGAGTACTCTGAACATTGACAATGACTTTCATCCAGGAGAGGAAGTGGGAAGTTGGGGAGCAAAAGTGGCCTGAAGTCCTGCGAAATTATTCTGGTGACAAGTCTGGTCTGCCTGTGAGACGAATCAGCTTCTCCCCTCTGGTACTCACACAAAGATTTACCACAAGTGATATTTACTTTACATTCTTCCAGGAATCTACACTTTTCCAAGTCTCTTCCTGTGGTACCTGGGTTGCTCTTGCTGGGCTAGCTGTACTAACTTTATGAGTTGTAAGACCTTAAACAAGTCACTGACCCTATCTGAGCCTCAGTTTACTTCTCTGTAAAATGAAGAAGTTAGTATTTGCCCTGAATATTTTACAGATTTGATATGAGAGTAAATAAGATACCATTATAAAAACCTTAGAAACTTATAGATAGGGTGCCTGGGTGGCTCAGTGGGTTAAGCCGCTGTCGTTGGCTCAGGTCATGATCTCAGGGTCCTGGGATAGAGTCCCACATTGGGCTCTCTGCTCAGCGGGGAGCCTGCTTCCTCCTCTCTCTCTGCCTGCCTCTCTGCCTACTTGTGATCTCTCTCTCTGTCAAATAAATAAATAAAATCTTTAAAAAAAAAAGAAACATAGATATTTATGATTAAAGGATTGTCATTATGATAATTATTGACAGCCCTCTGAAGTATATGGCACATCATTCTGGTTTAACAGACATGGAAGAGTTAATTAAGTGCTTGTCCAAGGTCACTTACCCAGGTTAAGGGCTGGTACCTGAAACCTACCGTGATGTCCTACTACCCCTTACTGTAGATACTACAACTGGTTCCTTATCTAAGGTCTGGGGTCTTCGATATTCCCCACCTCTGCTTCCCTCACTGTCCAAATTTTCCTCTCCTTGAGCTACCTTTTCTTTTTTGTAATCAACACACATCCCCAGAATCCCAGTTGTTTTTTCCTCTGAATCCCTACTCCTCTAGTCTGCCCAGATGTGTTATCTGTCCCTACCCACCCTGTCTCTGGCTGTTTGTGAATTAAATGAAACCTGCCTGGGGAAATCCCCTGTTAGAAACACTAGAGGGGTGCTTGGGTGGCTCAATGGGTTAAGCCTCTGCCTTCGGCTCAGGTCATGATCTCAGGGTCCTGGGATCGAGCCCCGCATTGGGCTTCTGCTCAGCAGAGAGCCTACTTACCCCTCTCTCTCTGTCTGTCTCTCTGCCTACCTATGATCTCTCTCTCTCTCTCTGTCAAATAAATAAATAAAATCTTAAAAAAAAAAAAAAAGAAAGAAAGAAAGACTAGAGACAAATCCAAATAGGAAAGAGCTCGTGGATGATCTTTGGCCGTGGGCCATCCCAGGAGAGAAAACCGTAAGAGACCAAAAGTAACCTCAAGAGACCAGTAGCAGAAAAGTGAGTTTAATATAGTTAATGAGAGGTCAGAGGGGGAAGACATCAAGGCTCATCCTCTAGTCCTTGAAGTCAGGCCCAGTTGATCTTGGGCTCTACCAAGAACAGAGTTAAGTGGAACTGGTGAGAGCCCTATCTGGATGAAATACTACCCATAGGCCTCTCCTATTTACAGTAGGAAGAACTGAGTTGAGAACTAGAAAAAACACTTCCCACCTGGTTAACTTGCTAATGCTAAAATGGCTGACAGAGAGGAAGAGGAGCAGAACGGCCTGCTCTAGAGAGAAGACACACCAATCCCCCAGCTCAGATCCACCAGTGTTCCTTACTCTAGTCTTCTCAACTCCAGGCTCACAACCCTGGGGCATCCTTCTCTTTCCATCTATCTATTTTTACAGTAGCATTGCCCCATCACCATGGTAACTCAGGGAAATTGGGGTGGGGGTGGTAGAAGGGGGAACCAGCTTTACCTTCTGCTGCTCATCAGTTGTCAGCAAGACCTAAAGCTGATTTTAGATGCTGCCTACAGTTTGTGGGTGGAGTTGATGAGAGGGGACATCTGAAAGTTCCAACGGGCAAAGAGTAGGGTCTGCTTACTAATGGAGTCCGACTGAGGGTAAGAAGGGGATGGAGTTGGACAACAGAGCTGTGTACTCTTCCATAACACCTCCCCCCGACCAAGGAAGGGAAGAATGGAGAAGGCAGGGTCATGGAAACATCCCCCACATGCCCCAGACACCATGCAGAATCCATGATTTATATGGAGGTGAGAGGAAGGTGGAAGCAGTACAACAGTTCCTCAATCAGTTGGTAAAACAAATCCATTGAAAAGGATCTGTATGGCTGCCAGCCCTCTTTAAAAAAAGAGAACTCATTCACTCCACAATCCTTTCCCACTGGCCTTGAGACACCAAAGCACTTCTACACGTTGGGAGGCAGCACTACATATAACTAAGCACCCAGGTTCTAGAACTTGACTGCCTTGAGTTGAAATCCCAGTTCTACCATTTATGAATGGGTGACTTTAAGCAAACTCCTTCAGCTCTCTGGGTCTCCATGTCCTCGTCTGTAAAATGACGGTAATGAGAGTACCTATCTCAAAGCCATTGTGAGGATTAAAGGAACTAATAATACATGTGAACCATTCAGAACTTAGCCCACAATGAACATCATCTATTATTTTATCATCATTGTTACACATTAGCAATCTAAGCTCTGGCTAAGTAAGGCCCTAAAATTTATCCCTAAGATAGAAGATGCCATGACATCAGACCTCTATTTAATAATTCCAAATATCAGAATGTCCGCCTTACATTCATCCTTTACACCTCATTATATGCCCCACTCTTTATTCTGTGTAAAAATGGAAAATATTCACCACCCTTCTAAAAATAAACCCTTTCAGTGACTTGAGTGCCCTTGTCTAGCTCCTACACCTCCCCTCATTTTCCCTCTCCACATGCCACCCCCAGGCCACTCCTCAATTCTGGGTCTCACTTAGAATTCCCTTTATTGTCCCTAACATGTAATCTCACAGAGATGCCGAGGAGCATACAGAATGAGCCTCTGGGAAGGTAGGAGAATTTAGATGAGTTCTGTAGGCTGAGGTCCTGTACTGAGGGGAAAGGCTCAGCTCCTTGACAAGGGAGACCAGGCCCTGGACTCACCAGAGACGTCAGAGAACTCCTCTGCGCTGAAGTTCTGCTCCCCCTCTCTGGGAAGGCTGATGAAGGCCTGCATGGCTGGGGAGAGGATGATGGTCCCACTGCTCGCCTGTCGAAGCAGACTTTCTAGGTACCTACAGGATTGGCCAAGAAAACACACAAGATTAGCATTCAATCCTTTCTCCATCGCTCCCTACCACTGTCACTGGGCTCAGGAAGAGAAACTCTGCCAAAGGCTGGGGTGGGGAGAAGAGACTCAAAGAAGACAGTAAAACACTCTAATTATCACCCCAAGCTATTGGCTCAAAAACAACTGGCAGTAATGTAATTCCGCTTCTCCTCCAACCTACAGGGTATTTCACTGGGCTGTCAAATGTAACAGTGGGCACTCCCTCCCTCAGCCCCTGCTCTTTTTCCAACTGTTCTCGCCCCTCACCCTTGGCCTTTCTCTGTCAGGTAAGACAAGCCCAAACTGACAAAAACCAAAAAAATTCCTACTAATTGGGGTCCTTTGAAACATACTTAGCCTCAACCTCCCCAGTAAGAACACTGGACAGAGAACCTAGGATTCTGGAAGCAGATCCTAAGTCAGACCTCCTGCACAGACAGAAGCCTCGTGAACACTGGACATCTGGTCTCCAGATATTTCCCCCTGACCTCCAGGCAATCTGAAAAGCCCTTCATGACCCCAGGGGCTCGGGGTCATGATCCCAAGGTACTGGGCTTGAGCCCTACATTGGCCTTCCTGCTTCTCCCTCTCCCACACCCCCTGCTTGTGCTCCCTCTCTCACTGTGTCTCTCTCTGTCAAATAAATAAATAAAATCTTTAAAAGAAAAAAAAAAAAATGGAAAGGTCTCCAGCCACTGTCAGCAAAGGAGGGCATGGCCAACCAGGGCCACTCACCCAGCCACTAGCTCTGGGCCCAGGTCCTACAGAAGTCACAAGCTAACCAGGGGTGGACCAAACCCAGCCATCAAAGGTGAGCTTATTTTTTCTTTTAATTTGAATTTGTTGTCAAAATTTTGAAACTGGGAGATTTTACATTACAAATAAGGTTTTAGTGGGGCAGTGATCAGGTGGAAGTAGGAGGTGGCCACCTGCCAGTCTTTCCCCAGCTCAGGGGGTTATTAGCCGCTGGGCTCCTGCTGAGCTGATATTGGAATCAGAGCGCCACCCAGTGGCTTAGGGAGGTAGGACTCCAGCTCCTTTCCATCCTTAAAACCTCAAAGGAAATACTGCTAATTCCTACCTTCTCTCACTTTGGAGAGGAGGGCCCCTTCCTATTTTAAAAGCAATCTGTTAGACTTGACATGGTCATGTCAGAGGTGAGGCAATAGTATTCTGGAGATACGGTATTAGGTAGTCTTCAGGGAGAGAAGCTGAACAAAAAGAGAAATAAAAGAACTTCAGAAAGAGGAAGAGAGAGCATTTGAAATTAAAACAGTGAGAATCCAGAAAAGGAAAATTAGGAACTGGAGCTTAAGAGGAAAAAGGTCAGGGGCGCCTGGGTGGCTCCCGTCAGTTAAGAGTCCAGCTGTTGATTTCAGCTCAGGTCTTGATCTCAGGGTCATGATCTCAGGTCATGGGATCCAACACTGGATTGGACCACATGTTCAGCGGGGAGTCTGCTTGGGACTCTTTCCCTCTCCCTCTGCCCCTCCCCCCACTTGCACCAAAGAACTAGTGCACGTGCTCTCTCTCTCTCTCTCTCTCTCTCTGAAATAAATAAATAAATCTAAAAAAATAGAGTAGGGGAGGAAAAAGTTCAAATTTCTGCAGAGTAGATGAACGGATGTTACACGGAGGTCCCCTGTGGACAGAAGGGGATCTGGGTTTGCCCTCCCGCTTATTGCTCTAGTCCTCAAGCAGAAAGAAGCCTATGTTTGGGGGTCTGTGACCCTGGGAGCTAAAATGCCTGGACCGAGTTCTGACCATGTAATGAAAAAAGTGCTAACAAAGAGGTAAGGAGGTGGAAGAGGATAAGCAACACTGACCAATTTGTGTAGAGAGTGGTGATCGTCTGTTCCCCACAAGAATCCAGTGGCTGTGTCTGCTGGAGGAGGGCATTGCGGATGACTCTGGAAACATCAACACCCACAAACTGGGCCAGTGTCTGTATAAAACTGATATATGCTTTGACTCCTGCCAGCAGCTCAGAAGGCCTTGTGATCTCCTGGGTCGTGGCGTTGTAGCCCGCCAGCCACACAATGGCTCTGGGTGACAAAAATCATAATCACAATCACAATATCAAACACAGTAACAGCACATTTCTACTGCTTCCAGGCACAGTGCTGTGATTTAACTACAAATAGGATCTCCTTTAAATCTCATAGCAACCCAATAAGGTAGGCACTTTTATCATTCCTGCTCTGCTCAAACCCTGCCCAGGTCCCCCCTCCCACTCAGAATAAAAGTCAAAGTGCTTACGATGACACAGAAACACCTACACAGTGTGCCACTCTCCCAACCTCTTTAACCTCACATACGACCCATCTGCCCCTGGCTGCTTCTGCTCCAGGCCTACTGGCCTCCCCTGTGTCCCTGGAACATCCCAGGCAGGCTCCCACCTCAGAGCATTTGCACTGGCTAGTTCCTCTATCTAGAATGCTCTTTTCCCAGATGGTCACACACTTGGCTTCCTCAGTTCCTTCAGGAGTTTACTCAAATGTCACTTTCTCAAGCGGGCCTTCCCTGGCAGCTTGAGGGAATATACTACATATTTCAAAACAAAACATAGAAGACTAGGGGATTATTCAAAATAATTCTTGCACTCATTTCCCTAATTGCTAACTGTAGTGCTCAAATCCAGTATCAGAAATGTTCCTCCTACCTCAGGGGGTAGTGAAAAGGGAGGCACAGTGGAAGGAAGGGAATCTATTTTATCAAAATCTATATATGTCAGGAAATTTATACTCATTATGTATTACCTTTAATTCTATACCAATGCTCAATTACAAGGTAATTCTCATTATACGGTAAATATCATCATCCTTATTTACAAGGTTGGAAACTAAGGCTCAAACAAGTCAGAATCCTTGCTCTAGTGTCTTTCCCGAGGGCCAGGATGTCAACACAGGTCTGCTGACTGCAAAACCCCCTCTCACTCTACTAAGCCAGTGGTGATCAGTTATGGTTGTCCCCCAAAACCGCCTGTAGAAAGTCTCAGATGCTTTTTGTTAGTTGGATTTTAATAAAGATACTTGAGGTTTATGCCAGATCAGCCACATCAGAATGACCACCAAGATGAATCGAACAGAATCCAGCTTTCAAAACGATCCTACTAGGACAGCATAGAAGACAAGGAAAGAATGGTACCTGTTGAGTCTGGCCTCCAGATGGCTGCTGAGATACTCAGAAGGGAAGATGGTATGTTCAAACACAGAGAAGCTGTGTACATGATTCATTGTCAGTGCCAATTCTGTCAGGTTTAAGTGTAGCTTGTCCATGCTGGGAAATTGAGAAAGTAAAATGAGCCTTGATTATGAAAGGCCCGTCAAAATGAGCCTTGATGAGTGCCAGGGTCTGGCACTACCTGCTCATATCTGGGAAGGATATGTGACCCTCAGACCCTTCCATCTTCTAGGACTCCTAGACCAGTACACACCGATGCTGCCTTCAAAGGCAAAGGAGAAAATTCACATGTAAGTGCTTTCCCCTCTGTCTGTCGTTCCTCACCACCACCTCCACGTTCCCTTGCTGTACCTCCTTCCCTCTTCCTTGCTCTCCCTTCTTTGAGGAGCGCCACCTTGGCCCTCAAGGGCCCAGGTCCTCACTTGGTGACAATGCAGCGATTCTTCCGGTGACTCTCAGCTCCTGGCTTGTCCCTCTCAGGCTCTCCTTTCCTGGGGTTCTGTTTCTGCTTCATTGTTTTCTTATTCTTGGCCTTGCTGATGGTAGTAGCACAGTGCTTAGGTAGAAGCTGTAGGAACAGGCACAAGTGAGTAGAGAAATGAGATTCCTTCCTAGAACTGTCAAGAAGCCCATCTAACAGGCCCTCCACTAATCTCTCTTTTTTCATTTTTCTGCCTTTCTCTTTCTTTGCTTCCAGCATCTTTTCCTCCAAGGGGGGCCCATTTGAACTGCACACACTTCTTTCAGTTGTTCCTAAATATCCCTCATGGTTAGGGCTCAAAGGCTCAAAATGGCAGTGTCTTTTATGGATCAGGTCATCAAGTCCCCACCCACATCCTGAGAGAGAGTCCTTCCTTATGGAAAAATTCAAGTAAAAGGATAGGATCTAAGAGCTCCACTCAATTGCACTTTCTCGGATCTTCCAACCTGAGGAGAGAGTTATTTTTTGTTTGTATGGAATGACCATCTACATTTCCATATATTCCATCCCATGGAGTCAGCTACCCATTCTACCACAGTTCTCCAGAGACTCAGAGCTCACAACATGACCAGAACTCTTTTTCCATTTATTTATTTATTTTTTTACAAGATAGCATATTTCTTGCTAGGTAGTTTTTTTTTTTTTTTAAGATTTTATTTATTTATTTGGCAGAGAGAGAGAGACCACAAGTAGGCAGAGAGGCAGGCAGAGAGAGAGGGGGAAATAGGCTCCCTGCTGAGCAGAGAGCCCGATGTGGGGCTCAGTCCCAGGACCCTGAGATCATACCTGAGCCGAAGGCAGAGGTTTAACCTACTGAACCACCCAGACGCCCCTCTTGCTGGGTAGTTTAAACACCAATTCTGTATCCCTTCTCTTAACCAAGATACCCAGTCAGCTGTACAGAAAACGTAAGATAGAATTATATATTCCAGTATCTTTTTCAAGGTAATCATCTTAAACTCTCTCCATTTAACCCAATGCTGCTGAGCATGTGCAGAACATGTCTGGAAACTCCCCACTCAGGATTACTCTCAGAACAGCATAAGAGCCATGAGAAAACTGGTTTTGTTACTTCACAGTCACACTAAAAGATGTGACGCTAAAGATACGTCAACCCTGAAATGGTGCCAAAATATCTGCGGTCATTTCTGAACGTAGTAAAAGACATAATCCCATTAGTAATGGCAACATCACCAATTATTGGAAATGATAACTATGGAGGGAGAAACACTCACTTGGTTGCAAAAGTTCTGGTGTGTGAGAAAACAATTACTCATATCATGTTTTCGTCATCCTTGATGGAGCACTGAGCAAATCTCTTTAAGTGTGTCCCTTGCATGTAGTAGGTATTCAAATTGAGTGATGAATATACTCATAATCGTACTTACTTATCTATCTTCTTTGCATTCCTTATTTAAATTTCTTTCTAATATGTATTTGTATTCCTTTTTCCCTTAAATCAGGACATTCCCCCAAGGGCACGGATTGTGTCACTTCCTTCTGGGCCCATCCTAAAACCCAGCACAGAGCTTAGAGCCCAGTAAGTACCAAATAATATAGCAGCTAACATCTACTGAGAGCCGTGTACTAAATATTTAACATGCTCGACTTCATTTCATCTCTAGGATATCTCTATGAAGGATCTATTTTTATGCACATTTTACATATGAGAAGATGGAAAGGTTATGTAAGTAATAATATTAACTGCCCATATGTATACACAACACGCATGCACACACACACACACACACACACACACACACACATCCTGGCTCATCCTTCTCCCAAAGTTGCTATAAAACCTGACTCAAACCCAGGAAGGGTGGGTAGTCTAGGAAACCTAGAAGACTCCAGGGCAAGAGCAGAAGAAGCTCCTTGTTTTCAAATTTTCTGAGATTTAGATTGAGTTCATCATGACCAGGTGCTATGAGTCAGTCAAGGGAAGGGAGAGAGGGGAAAAGAAGCAGTTAAGGACCAGAAAGTAGTCCTGAGGATAAACACAGAGGAGGGGCCTGGAAATGTTCACAGGGCCCCAGATTAGGGTGCAGATGGACAGAAAGAGGAGACAAGATGTGATATCAGGGGCCACTATCCTAACTATGTGTACACAGGGCAGAGAGAGGAGGGGAATGAAGTCAGAATGTTAACTCATCTCCCAGAAGTCTTCAAATGAGAGCACAGATTTTGCTGGTGTACAGCTGTTCAAATAAGAGTATTTTTAGACACCTCTATCTAGTCCTGAGGGAGTAAAAGAGTAAAGACTGAAGGGTTACACCAAGAAAAGAAACCTGCCATAAACTCAAGTACACAAAAGCCCTAGCTCTACTTGGGAGACAGGGCTAGAGAACTTGGTGTTTGAGAAGACGACAAGGGAAACAGAGGGAAACTGAAATAGAGACAGAACTCTGAGCCTACCTGCTCACTCAGGTTTCGTTGTTCAGCACAGATCTCCAGGACACAGTTGCTGGTCTGCTTGGCCAGCTCTTCCAGGAAGGAGTTGCAGTGATGAAGGCCGTGGTTCTTCAGGTGGGGGTACTTTGAGAAAGAGGAAGCAAGGAAGAAATTGTCATCACCAAAACAGCCACTTCTTCCTCATAATCTGCTCTGATCCCCTGGCCTGAGCTGCCATTCCTTCTACAGAAGAAGAAACTCAGACCCAGAGATAGGACACATTCTACATCAAGCTGAGATATTTAGGGACACATTTCACATACCTATGTACCCTTCTTATGACCAAAACCAGCATTTGGAATTATGTTTTTGGGAATAAGGATGAAATGTGATTAGAGGGATGGTAGAGCTTGGATTCCAGGGAACCCACCTCCTCTGGGCACATCTCATGAGTGCAGTGGACAAAATGAGCGCAAATCAGGGGGAAAGCAATGGCATAACGCAACATGGTAGGCTCCTCCAGGGTCATGGCAAACATCTTCTCAAAGGTGCGGAGATGGAAGCTGCAGAGAAAGGGGAAGGAGACTTAGAACCAGGGGTTAGGTGTTGATCCCTTCCAGGTGGAAAGAATATTCATTCTTTCAGCAAATATTTACTGATCTTTACCCCTCCCTCTTTCATTTCCATACTCTTTTTTGTTTTTTCTAAGTAAGGTCTATGCCCACCATGGGACTTGAACTCATGAACCGGAGAACTGACTGAGCCAGCCAGGTGCCCTACATTTCCCTACTCTTAACATAGACATGAAACCAAGAAACCTAACAGTTTTAGACCTTTATTCTGGACCCCATGGCAGTTTGGAGCGGATCTTCACTCCCCTATACAAAATTTGCTATTCTTCCCTCAGAACCTCTCTACCATTTGGGCCATTCTTCCTAATTTAGAAATCCTTCAGTAATATTAATCCACATCCCTCCCAAAAATTGCCCACTCAGGCTTCAGAAAACTTTCTCAGGTTAATTCCATGATACTAATCTTTCCTCAATCCTATATCCTCTCAACATCATGCACTCTTTATATACTTTTTTATGTTTGCAATTAATATGTTGAGGTCCTTTTCACATGTGAGTGTTGTATCTCCCCACCTACACTGCAGCAAGCAGAGTCAACATATTGTGCTGCTTGTTTGATCTGCCAAAGGATACAGTTATGTACAACAGTGGACACTTGATAAATGCTGAATGATACCTAGGAAGACAAACTAAGTTTTATCCTCCAAATGCCCTATTCTCCAGCTCTCTCAATTATTTTCAGCTCTCTCTACTAAAATTCCACATTTTCCATGTCTCTTTTAAATCACAATGTCCCAAGAATAAAAAGAAGCTGAAGAAGTTTCCAAAGATAATAATGTGGGAAAAGCCACACTAATGAATTATCCCAAGTAATTATCCTAAAGAAAGCCAAAACAAAAAGAAGCCATCCTCAAATTCCTTATCACTTAGTAGAAGCTGGAATGAGAGAGTTGAAGCATCTGTCTGTAAGGAGACCCCAAAGATAAAAGGTTTTCCCATCGATAGGAAGGAACACTATTCTCCACAGAGGCCAGGGAAGAGATCAGGTCAAATGATAAAGAGCTTGGAGGAAGGACATACCAGAAAGTAGACAAGTCAGAAGTTTCCACCAGTATATTCTCTACGGAGTCCAGCATTCGGGAGTGAAAGACAATGAGGTTCATCACCTTGGCTAAGTCAGCGTTCTCGTGCAGGTGCAAGGGAGCCTTAGCCACACTAGTATATGCCTATGGTTGGTGTTAGGAAAAGAATGGAGAAGAACAACATCAATGAAAAGAACTGTCCACTTGGAACTACAGTTTGGCTAGGGTTTGTCCTGCCAATCAGCAGCTTGCTTGCTTGCTTGCTTTCTTTCTTTCTTTCTTTCTTTTTTTTTTTTAGATTTTATTTATTTATTTGAAATGGAGGGAGAGAGAGTGAAGGAGAGCATAAACAGGGGTAGTGGCAGGCAGAGGCAGAGGGAAAAGCAGGCTCCCCACTGAGCCGAGAGCCTGTTGTAGGGCTTGATCTTGGGACCCTAAGATCATGACCGGAGCCAAACGCAGATGCTTAATCAACTGAACCAAGGTGCCCTTCAACCAGCAGTTTTCAATGTTGAATCACTCTATACAGTAGAGATTAGGAAATAAAATAGAAGGGAGTGTTGGGGAGGGAGAACTCTCAGAATGGAGAACCATTAACAGGAAAGACCTACCTGTAGACGGAACCAGTCCAGCCTCAAACCAGAGAATTCAAATTTCTCTCCACTCTCAACTGCAAGAAAAACAGAAATTCAAAAGAAAATAAGAAAACAGCACCCTATATCCAACTCCATAGAATGGTAGGTCCTTTTCAAAGTCATCTTGTCCCATTCCCTGGCTTGGGATCAATATTTCTAGAACAATAGATGTTTGCTCTTATATAGACCTCTCCTCCTCCATGACCCTCCAGTTACCTTGTTTGAGATTCAGGGAGGAGAGAGTACTGACGAATGAGGACATTATAATGGACTCCTCCTCAGGACACACAGACAGGTTCTAAAAGAGAAGTTGGAGTTGCCATCAAGCAGGTAGAGTTTCCACCAGGATAGAATCAAGGACCAGAATTCTCACTCCGTGCATGAAGATACAAGAGCTGCTAAGCACCACAGAGAAAGAGCTAAGCAAGAGGCTTCCCCGTCTTGCTAAACCCAATTTCTCTTTATTTTTCTCTCCTATTTCTATGTAGCTTCATGTAGGAGGGGAAAAAAAAGACTGTGGAGATTATTCGTGTTTTTTTTTTTTTTCTCTTTTACCAAATGTAGAGAAGAAAATCGGGCTTTTTGACACACAATCTACAGAGCATGAGACTCAGCCAGGGTGGACCCCCAGGGGAAATGACTGGGCATCGCCCTGACCTTTCCAAAGTAGAGGCAACTGAACTTACTTGAATGACGTCGCTCAGCACAAGAGCATCAAATCTAGCCAGGTACTGAAGGTGGTATTGCTGTATCACTTTGATGTGTCTTCGGACCAGAGCCCTGATCTCCTCCAACAGGAAAAGCAGTTCTGCAATGCTCCTACGAAGTCAAGGGTGAGAACAGGGAGATTAAGAGACTAGAAATATCAACTGAGACAAAGGCAATGCACACACTGAGACCTCCCAGGTCATTTGATGTCTCCCTGTCCCTTTCCCTGGGCCATCTAAGGTCAAGATTCTTAACCATGTTGAGTACTAACGAGTCAGCATAGTCCTCAGGGGTCTTTGTCTTGGTGACGTTTTCTGTGTGGCGAACCAGCCAGGTTACCTCATCACGGATGAAGGACAGGGCCATGAAAACATAAAGGGCCTAAGGAGAGGACAGGGACTATGAGAATTTTCAACCTGGAAAACAGATTTCAAAGCACAAAGCACTATCATGACAAAACATGGATGGATACCATTGTGTAGCCAACCCCAGCAATAGTGTCCAATAATGAACACAGAGACCCCCCAAAAAAACCATAGGAAACAGAATCAGATATGGTCATATGTTGACATTAGCGCACAGCCGATTCTTTTTCATCCCTATTAAATCTTAGAAATATTTACTAGGCATTTACGTGATTTGAAAAAAAAAAAAAAAGCTGCAAGCTCTGTCTTCAATTAGTTCATGTTCAAATAGAGGATAAGACAAGTACACAAATAGCTATGATATACTACCCCCTGATGGTGCTCAAAAAAGAGATCCAAGAACTTTCAGGGGGACTCCCAGAAGATTCAAAGGAATCAGCATATACATATACAAACAGATCACGAAAGCCTCAGAAATACAAAAACTCCTGAATGCCAAGTCATTCCACACCGCCACCCACTCCACACACACAGAGAGACTTTTATCATTGGCCGTTATCCCCCAGTCAACATTTCTCTTTCTTGCCTTGGGACCCAGCAGTCCTGGCTCATCGGTTAACACACTCTCCAGCTCCTTCACAGCCATCCGCAGAAACTGGCGTCGTTGACAGTGGAACTGGCCACTAAGAAAAGAAAGTGGAAGCTAGAGACTGATGCCTCTCCCATCCTTAAAAATCCTCCTAAGGCATTTAGGATGGGGGGTCAGGTAGGAAGAACGTTCAGTGCCACGGTTAGACTTGGTAAGAAAACATAAGAATCTGTGGGGCAGCAGCAAGTTCTTGGGTTGAAGCAATAAAGCTGTACAGAACCTGGGGGTGGCATACGTGAGAACAAAGGTCCAGAGAGATTCCTATTCCATCCCCTCTTGGAGGGCCCATTCCCCACCTTTACCTGTTCGCAATTACATGTTCCTTGCTTTCTTTGATGTCTGCCACTCTTTTGCCATACCTGAGGATTGACACAAACACAGCAGCGTGGGCCACACCACTGATTAGAGGCCTTGTCCCACCTTCCCAGTCCTGGGAAATTCCAAATCACAGCCTATGTAGGGCAAGCAAGGGCAGCCCTCACTGACAGGATCTGTGCAAACCCAGCTGTCCCCCCAGCCCCTTGATAAGAGACTCACAGAGCTTAGAGATTATCCTGTTCTCTTCACTGTTTTGCAGGTAAGAAAATAACCTCTAGGAAAGAGAAATGACTTGCCAGGAGTTACACAGGGTTTTAGTGGCAAAGCTGGGACTGGACTTCTCGTCCTGTGCTCCTGCCTTATTGTCAGGCCAAAGTCCTCTTCCAGGTTTGAGGGAAATAAAAGAGGCAGAGCATAAATATGACATAGGCCCTGCCCTTAAGGAAGAGAAGTTACTCCAGCTCTCCGCTGGGTCCCATCCATCTCCTCCTAGAATTTTCCCTTATCAGTGATCTCTTTGTCACTTTAATCTCTCCGTCTTGGCTGGTTGATCCTCTTCTTCCAACACAGGAGTTCAAAGCCTCCCTCATCCTGAAAGACCCTCACTTGACCCCGACCATCTCCTGAACTTTCCCATTCTCCCACACTACCAAACTCCTCCAAAGAGATCCCTAAATGCTTTTTATTTCGTCATCCTTCACTGACCCCTGAATCCCACGAGGCCTTTGACACTAAAAAACTGCTCTCTCTAAAGTCCATGTGAACAGCTGAATCACTAAATGGCCTTTTCGTTGTTTGCTGTTTGTCTGTTATGTTTGACTCTCCTGACCATGTCTCTTTTTTCTCCTAGTGATCCTGCTCAAAACTCCCACATTACCTTAGGCTCTGTGTGCTCCCTATGTTCCTTCTATCTGTCTCCTCTTGTGGGCATCACTGTTGCCAGTGCATTAGTCAAACTTCATAACCTGTCTTTTCCCTTCTCCAAACCACTCCCTATTGACCTTGGCACAGAATCAAAGAAATGTAGGGTTGGAAAGTATCTTAATTAAATCAGGATTCAACTCCATGGCATTCCTGGGGGATAGTTATTTCAACCTCTACATGGTATGATGGAAAGCAACAGGATTAAGAGTCAAAAAATCTGGAGTTATTTCCTAATTCCATATTAACTGAGTGACATTGAGATTGAGCTCCATTGTCTCATCTACTAAATAAAATTTAATACTTATACCTGAATATAAGTAACATGAACATCAAATTAGATCATTTATGCCAAACAACTCCCTATGCTATGAATCTTAACATGTTAGTTGTCGTTCTTCAAACATGTCTTCCATTCCTTAAAAGCAATAATCATTAGAAAGTTTTATAGGTATGGGGCGCCTGGGTGGCTCAGTGGGTTAAGCCTCTGCCTTCGGCTCAGGTCATGATCTCAGGGTCCTGGGATCGAGCCCCGCATTGGGCTCTCTGCTCAGTGGGGAGCCTGCTTCCCCCTCTCTTTCTGCTTTCCTCTCTGCCTACTTGTCATCTGTCTCTCTCTCTGTCAAATAAATAAATAAAATCTTTTAAAAAAAAGTTTTATAGGTATGTAGATATGGATACAGATATAGACCCAAATCCACTCCTGTAACTTCTAATTATTAATCCTAGATTTACTCTCTCTTAACGCTGACAATGGTTTATTTAATGATTATACCCAGCTGTTGAGTGTATGAGGAATAAGTATTCTCACAGACTGTAGATAATACATCTGTTTGGAAGGCAATTTGGTAGGAGCTATTAGAATTTGAAATATGACTGGGTGGCTCAGTCAGGTAAGTGTCTGACTTCAGCTCAGGTCATGATGTTGAGGTTCTGGGATTGAGCCCCACACCAGACTCCCTGCTCAGCGGGGAGTCTGCTTGTCCCTCTGCCCCTCCCCCTGCTTGTACATGCGCTCTCTCTCTCTCTCAAATAAATGGAATCTTTTTTAAAAAATAAAATAAAATAAAATTTGAAATATGCATACCCTTTACCCTAGCAATTCCACTTCTGAGAATCTACCTAATAGAAATGTTCACAAAGATACATGTCTAAGAATGTTCATTACAGCATTTTTTGTAACGATATTTTTAAAAAAAGAAACAGTCTCAACTATGTCTCAATTTAAAAACAAAGAAAGAAAAGTGGAAACAGTTCAAATGTGCATCATAGGGGATTAGGTAAATAAATTATGCTTCAACCTCATAACAGAATACTATGCAACTGTTAAAAAGAATAAGATAATTGTCTATAGGCTGATATGCACAGATATCCAAAATAGAGTAAGGGAAAAAAATCAAACTGCAGAATGTAACACAGAGCGTGGGTCCTCTGCTCTTTAAATATTGCTTCTATAAGGTTGAAAACACATGCACAGCTTTACATGTTTATATATACACAGAAACATCTGGAGGACATATGCCAAACTATTCTGGGAGATGAGACTATAGACAACTTCCACTTTGTATTTTGTACACGTTTGAATTTTAGTTTACAACTATAAAAAAACAATAAAGGTATTTGACCCCTTCCTCAATCCAACACCTCTTTCTCTTTATAGTTCCCTATTCTTCCTTACACAAACTTCTTCAAAGAGTTATTTGCTAAATTTGTTATCTCCCATTTGCTTCTAAACCCACCACAACCCAGCTTTCAGTACTCAACTGAAGTCCACAGGAGGGACACAAAGACCAACTTTATAGCCAGATCCAATGAACATTTTTCAGCCCTATTTTTCTTTTTTCTGACCTGTCAATGTTATGTAATGTAAATAACTGATCCTTCCTCCTAAGAATGCTTTCTTCCCTTAATTTCTGTCTTCCCTCTTCTCAAGACCCCTAAAAAAATCTTAAAATAAGATTAGTTGGCTCCCACATCTCACCCTTTCCAGCTGCTAAACAAGTCCTCGGTGACCTTGTGCACCTGGAGCACGTCCTCCCGGATGAGGGTGATGTACAGGGAGCCCTGCAGACACAGCTTCCACAGCTTCTGGCACTGGCTGTTGGAGTTGAGGCAGCCATTACAAAGAAGAAACCCAACTGCAGGTGGGTAAAACAGTGCAGAGGAAGACTTTTAGAATTTTCTATCCATGTAATGTGCTGCTACATTGATTCCCAACTCATCCCATAAAACTTACTGATAATCCAGCGCTCCATCACTTCCACAGACAGGTACTCACAGGCCATCTATGAGAAGAGAGGCAGAGATGGTCAAGCCATTATTGAACTCTGTCTTCCCCTAAAGACTGAGGCTGTAAAGATAAGGGCAGTCAAACTAGAATTTAAGTACCAAAACCAACTTTTATTTTACCAGACTGGATCAGGGTACTTTGATAAGCCAGTAGCTGGGGAACCTCCCAATAATGGAAGTGAGGCAACCAGAAGCAAAAACAAATACAGTTGAGGAAAAAAAGAGGAGGTTGGGCTGGAAGTCAGGACAAATAAAAGGTTTAACATAACTTCTCTTCAACAGTTCATAAAAGCAATACTCAAAACATTCACATGATTTCTCCCTCTTATGGATTCTTTTACCACTTCAAGTAGAAATCACTCATTTGACATTTCTCATTCATCTTGTACCATCCCTTGTCTTTTTATGACTGTATGGCATATGTTCCCCTACAAGACACTAAGTTCTTTAAGCACGGCTGTTGGGCCCATAGTAATTGAATAAAACTATGTGTTAATTGATGCCTATGTTTAAGTTCCTGCTAGGCTGAATAGTGTCTAATGACTCACTTTCATCTACCCATTCAGTCTATGATTAGGCATTAAATTCTTTCTATGGACAAGCACACACTAATTCCTGTCCAAACAAAAGCTCTAACCCAACCATGACTTTTAGCTAACAAGAGGTGATCAACTGAGATACACATCCTAGAAGAGGTTTAAAGCACTCTTAGAGGTGATATTTCCTGAAAGAAGCACCCTCTACAGAGATGGCCTTGGCAAAAAGAATGTCATCCCTGACAAGAGGAGAAGGGAATCTACCGTGTCTGAATTAGCAGGGTTGATCATGGCCGGGGGGGTGCTGATAAGACTCAGAAGCTGGGCACTGCGCCATTGCTCAGCCCCCTGGTTCCTCCGGACGAAAAGGAAATGCAAAGAGAGGAGGGCTTCACTCACAGCCTGTGGGGAGAAACCAATGAATCCTTAGTATCAATGATGAGGACGATATACTTCCACCAGAGGAATTCCCCCCTCTCTTAGGGAACTTGCCTTTGTGTGAGGCCCAAACTCCTCTGTCAGCTTCTTCAGAGGTTGGTCATACTCTAAGACCATCTGCCCCAGACGGGCAAAACTGGGGTCACTGGAAGAAAGCATAGGAAAGAAGAGTTACAGGTCTCCTTTAACCATGATATAAACTCTCATGTTTGCATGTAGGATAAAGATGCATACCTGGGCTAACATTCCCCTCTACCTCCAAAGATATATATACTGAACTGTGAATTACATATATAGATAACCCATTCCGGGCCCAGGTGCATTAAGCTATTCGAGAGAACTATATAATTTGGGACAGGTCCATGAAAGTTTCTTCCTTGTAAGCACCCAAAATGGTGTTGAACATAGGATAGGTACTCTATAAATTCCTGTTGATTAGTTGTAATTCAAGTGATATGCCTAGACCCAAATTTGTATACAACCCAAAAAGATATATATTCATTCAAACTAATGGGTAAGGCATGTGCCTAGGTTTTCATGTAGACTCATGGGAATACACATCATACATAGAACAAGGTATCCCAGCCTCCTCTGATCCCTCTAGTTTTCATTTTTTCAGCCCTTAAGTACTTTTATTTGCACTAATGGAGGGGTACAGAATTTCAGATAATCCAAAATCCATTTATACTTGGCTTCAAATGTATTATCATATATTACTTACCTCTAATGGCCTTACCTTGCTGATATTATTCCTACCAATACTAAAAACAAAAAACAGAACAACAAAAAACAACTTTCATTTCCTTTTGCAATAACCTGAAAAGCATGGTGGAAGCCAGACCAGGATTAAAAATTGATCAGAGACAATGCAAATTGAATAATCCACTAACAGATATTCAAGAGTTAACTATTTGTAAACGGGCAGTGCATTTGTTGAAGTATGCCTTTGAAAGTATTTAAGTGGTTTTTTGTTGTTGTTGTTGTTGCCTGGGTCATCACGTAGATTACAGGTTCTCAAATGAGAAAACATGGCTTCTATTTCCTTTGCATCCTTGTACCTCATACCACCATGTACGAGATTCTTCATCTCCTGTACCCCCTTCACTCACCTGTGCCCATGCAGCATCTCGTGGGCACAGTTGTACATGCCAATGAGGACTCGGCGGTCCTCGATCCGTGACAGAAGTAAAATAACTGAGGTGTAAGTCACAATCAAGTCCAGGTAACTCCGAGTGAAGTCAAAGTTGAGATTCTACAAGGAAAATACATAGGAACCCAAGAACAGCAATGCCAATTAATCCCTAATTCACCAACCATTCCAGATAGTGCCAAAGAGACTCTGAGAGGGTCTCTTTAGAAGGCAAACAGGCAGGATGAGAAGGAGAAAATCAGAACAACAGTCAAGGGTTAAAAGTGAGCTCAAGATACAAAAAGGCCAGGAGATATGGTAGCATCTGGAGGTTAGAAGAAGGGCAATAAGAACATTTTTGTCATTTTTATATTAAATCATATGGCTGATTTACTTAATACACACAAATATACTTTAGCTTTAACACTTGATATAAAAGAATTACAATCCTAGTATGAATAATACAGTATATTATATTATAATCCTGAAGGAATAGCCATTCCTCCAGTCCCTTCCCAACCCACACTGTCCCAGCCAAGACCTTTTCTATGGCTCTGAGGATAGGAGAGAATGAAAAGAATCTTACAATATCAAAATGGCACTGGCAGGCATCAATGGTGTTGAGAAGTTCATACACATGATCCTGGGGGTAAAATTGGAGAAGAGAATGAATAAAGAATAAAGAGAAGATGACACGTAATACTAGAATTTTAAGGGAAAATGTCTTCCCTTATATAGGTCCTAAACAGCCACCAAATAACATAAGGAAGCATTGCTCAATAGAAGGAGGTCCTTCTCAGAAAGCCAGCAGTGGACCCCTATCAAACTTACCATACCAAATGCTCATGTTTCCACAGGCACAGTTCATCACTAGATTATGGACACTCTGACTTTATCATCCCAATGTCCCCTTCCTCCACAAAAGAGGATTACAAAATGAAGATCATCTCATGGGCTCTTTTATTCAAATTTGGTTAATTAACAACAGTGTATTCTTAGTTTCAGAGGTAGAGATCAGTGATGCATCAGTTGTATATAGCACCCAGTGCTCATTACATCACAAGCCCTCCTTAAGGTTCATCACCCGGTTCCCCATCCTCCCACCCTTCTCCCCTCCAGCAACCCTCAGTTTGTTTCCAATGGTTAAGAGTCACATATGGTTTGTCTCCCTCTCTGATTTCATCTTGCTTTATTTTTCCATCCCTTCCTCTATGCTCCTCTGTTTTGTTTCTTAAATTCCACATATGAGTGAAATCTTTGATAACTGTCTTTCTCTGATGGACTTATTTCACTTAACATAATACCCTGTAGTTCCATCCATATTGTTGCAAATGGCAAGATTTCATTTTTTGATGGTTGAATAATATTCCACTGTGTATATAACCCACATCTTTTGGGGGGGCTGCTTTAAGTTGTTTTTGTTGTTGTTGTTGTTTGTACTAATATATAATGTATTATTTCAGGGGTACAGCTCTGTGATTCATCAGTCTTACACAATACACAGTGCTCTCCACAACACATACCCTCCCCAGTGTCCGCAATCCAGCCATCCCGTTCCTCCTATCCCTCTTCCCTCCAGCAACCCTCAGAGTTGTTTCCTGAGATTAGGAGTCTCCTATGGTTTGTCTCCCTCTCCGGTTTCGTCTTGTTTCATTTTTTCTTCTCTTCCGCTATAATCCTCTGCCTTGTTTCTCAAATTCCACATATCAGTGAGATCATATGATAATTGTCTTTCTCTGATTGACTTATTTCACTTAGCATAATACCCTCTAGTTCCATCCACATTGTTGCAAGTGGCAAGATTTCATTTTTTTGGTGGCTTCAAAATATTCCATCAAATATATACACACACACACACATACATACCTTCTTTATCCATTCACCTGTCAATGGACATCAGGGTTCTTTCTATAGTTTGGCTATTGTGAACATTGCTGCTATAAACATTGGGGTGCAGGTGCCCCTTCAGATCACTACATTTGTATCTTTGGGGTAAATACCTAGTAGTGCAATTGCTGGATCATAGGGTAGCTCTATTTTTTACTTTTTGAGGAACCTCCACACTACTTTCCAGAGTGGCTGCACCAGCTTCATTCCCACCAGCCGGGTAAGAGGGTTCCCATTTCTCCCCATTCTCTGATAGGCTCTTTCTAAGATACCAGAAATCAGACTCAGTTTTTTCTTGGATTCCATCTCCTGTTCTCATTAATCATTATCAAATGGAACTACTACCCAATTCTCTACGTGTTTCTATTTACAGACCACCTCCCATGTGCTAAGTACTTACTAGGTAATTTATATATACTTCATTTAATCCTCATCCCAGTGTTACAGGGATTCTTTTTCTTTCCATAAATAATTTTACCTAAATAAATATGCAGTTTTACTGTGGACACCTCCCTCCCCCTGACATTAGCACCCACCCTCCATCCTGTACCAACCCCCAGCTAAGCAAGTTTAACAACCCAGTATGGCCTTTCTTAATTTTCTCCCTATTTATACAATCCTATTCAGATGGTGGGGGGAGGGAGGGAGAAATAGAGTGAGAGAGACAGCTTTTTTGATCATTTGTGTTACAAAATTGAGATAATATTGTACTCTTCTTGCCATTTTGCTTTTCTCATTCAACCTTACCTGCTGACAGTCCTCCAAGCTATCTGGTAGAACACTAGCACACTTCTTTTTAATGACCACATAATACCCCATGGCATGGCCAATTAATTCAGCCTTTCTCACTGATGGACATTTGCTTTGTTCCCAATACCTGGCCTATTCTTTGTTCCCTATTCTTGCCATATTGTTACTTTCATTTCTACAAAGGTAGAACTCCTAGATCTAAGAGTATATATATTTTTATTTTATTTTATTTTATTTTTAATATTTTATTTATTTATTTGAGAGAGACACAGTGAGAGAGAGCATGAGCGAGGAGAAGGTCAGAGAGAGAAGCAGACTCCCCGTGGAGCTGGGAGCCCGATGCGGGACTAGATCCCGGGACTCCGGGGTCATGACCTGAGCCGAAGGCAGTCGTCCAACCAACTGAGCCACCCAGGCGTCCCTATATTTTTATTTTAAAAATACATTGTCAGCAGTGCCTGGGTGGCTCAGTGGGTTAAGCCTCTGCCTTCAGCTTGGGTCATGATCTCGGGGACCTGGGATCGAGCCCCGCGTCGGGCTCTCTGCTCGGTGGGGAGCCTGCTTCCCCCTCTCTCTCTCTCTCTCTGCCTGCTTCTCTGCCTACTTGTGATCTCTGTCTGTTAAATAAATAAATAAATAAATCTTAAAAAAGAAATACATTGTCAAAGATTTGAGCAGATATTTTACCATAACAAATACACAAATGGTCAATAAGCAAATGAAAAGATGTTCAACAAGATTAGTCATCAAGGAAATGCAAATTAAAACAACAAGATATCATCATATATCTATGAGAATGGCTAAAATTTAAGTCTGATAATAGTAAGTGCTGATGAAAATGGGGAACAACTGGAGCATTAGTATATTGCTGACAAGAGGAGAAAATGGAACAATGACTTTGGGAAAAAAGTTTGGCAGTTTCCTATAAAATCAAATGCATGCATACCATTTGATTTAGCAATTCAACTTCTAAATTATTTACCCAAGTGAAATGAAAAATACATTCCCAAAATGATTTGTACTCAAACGTGTATAGCATCTTCTGCATAATAGCCAAATATATGCATAATGGACAAAACCCAAATGTCCATCAGGTAAATGGATAAATTGTATCCAAACAATGGAATAGTATTCAACAAAAATAGGAAATGAATTGTAGTTACATGAAACAGCATAGATAAATCTCAAAAACATTATACTGAATGAAAGAAGCCAGATATAAAAGAAGGCAAACTGTATAAATTCTAATTATATGAAACTCTAGAAAAGAGAAGAAAATTATAATCTAGAAAGCACATTAATGGTTGCCTGGGGCCAGGGGTTGGGAAGGGAGGGACTGACTAGGGAAAAAAGGCTCAGGAAACATTTGGAAACTTTTCTTTTTTTTTTTTTTTTAAAGATTTTATCTACTTCATGAGACACAGAGAGAGGTAGGCAGAGGGAGAAGCAGGCTCCCCACTGAGCAAGGAGCCTGATGCAGGACTCGATCCCAGGACCCTGAGATCATGACCTGAGCCGAAAGCAGTTGCTTAATGGACTGAGCCACCCAGGCGCCTGATGGAAATTTTCTATATGTCATTGCGGTGATTGTTACACAGGTATATACATTTGTCAAACTTTCTAAAATGGGGAAAAAATATTTCCATATTATCTTCCCCAAAACGCCGTATCTAAATGAACATGTGGAGAAACCAAAGCTAAGAGCTGTTAAGATACTTGCGCATGATCACAAACTAGTAAGGGATAGTATCAGAATTAGAACATGGAGCCCATGATCTCCCCTCTATACTACATGACTTCTGAACCTGTCTAGCTCTATGTGGCCTCAATTACTAGGAAGGCCTTTCTGCAACTTCTTGCAGCTCAATTCCCACAAGTTAATGTTAATGGAATTAACATTTGTTGGCCTCTAACCTTATTATATGCTCAATACTGAGCTAGATGTTTTCCATGCATTATCTCATTTAATTCTCACAAATACCTCACATAGTAAATCTTAATCCATTTTACAAAGAAACTGAGATTCAAAGAGTTTCTTGTCTAAGGTCATATATCTGGTAAGTGTTTTTTTTTTTTTTTAAGATTTTACTTATTTATTTGACAGAGAAAAAGAGAGAACAAGCAGGAAGAACAGCACACAGAGGGAGAGGGAGAAGCAGGCTCCCTCAGCAGGGAGCCCAACACAGAGCTTGATCACAGGACCCCGGAATCATGACTTGAGCTGAAGGCAAAGGCTTAACCTACTGAGCCACCCAGGCTCCCCCTAGTAAGTATTAAAGTTAAAATTCAAAACCAGGTCTGTCTGATAATTCAGAGCCTATCTACTTTACAATGCACAACACCTCAGTGTCTCTATTATCCTTCTTGCCCTAAATGAGCCATACCATACACCTTGGGCTCAGAACTTTACTAAGGCAACAGCCAGCAGTGTCCTAAAATCCCTTCTGGACTCCAGCTTTTCCTAATGAGAGACTTCTTCCTATGAATCCAGCCTTCTTTCAACCACCCCCACCAATGCCTACCTTCTTCCTGACCACTACTCTCAATTCCAAGATTAATAACCTCTGACCTGGGGTACATGGGCGGCTCAGTGGGTTAAGCCTCTGCCTTTGGCTCAGGTCATGGTTTCAGGGTCTGGAATCGAGCCCCACATCAGGCTCTCTGCTCAGCGGGGAGTCTGCTTCCCCCTCTCTCTCTCTGCCTACTTGTGATCTCTCTGTCAAATAAATAAATAAATAAAAGAAATAACTTCTGACCTGAACTTCCTTCAGGTTTTACAGTTTTCTGTGGCCCCACTTTTCTTTTCATTATGTGTTTGAGTGGCCTGGATTAGCCCCCTCAGGTAGATACAGGGCATCCAAAGCAGGGTTCCATACTCTTGCATCATTGAAGAAATACTATGATACCATCACAAACTTGGATTGCTCAAATGGCTAAAATTTGTGTCATTTCTTAAATGCAGAAATAATACATGCTAGCAGAAAAATTAGAAAATACAAACAGGCATAATTTTAATTAATGTTTAAAACCATTCAAAATTCCAACAATTAGAAGTTCAAATTTTCTTTATATGCATGTTTATCCAGGTAAATATACATATTAGGGACATCTTATGTCTTACTGTATTATAAATTGCTTTTACATTAAAGAACATATGAAGAATAAAAAACGAATATACAAAGAACATTTTTCTATGCCAATTGACATAAATATATATTATCATCTTACACAGCTGTATATTCATTTGTAGGCATATACTCTATATATTGGATACATCAATTATTAACTTGTCATTATTTTTTTAAGATTTATTTATTAGTGAGAGAGAGAGATAACGTGTTTGTGCGTATGCATGCATGCACATGTACAAGTGGGGGGAGGGGCAGAGGGAGAGAATTCCCAAGCTGACTCCCTACTGAACCAAAGCCATGCTCAATCCCAGGGCTCATGAGATCAAAACCTGAGCCAAAATCAAGAGTCAGAAGCCCAACCGACGATGCTACCCAGGTACCCCTCAACTTGTCCCTATTATAATGTAGCAGAATACATTCTTTTTTTTTTTAAGAGTACATTCTTTTACATATCTTTGCACTTCTGATTGTTTCTCTAAGAATAATTTCTAGGAAAAAAAAAAGAATTTCTAGAAGTAAAATTGGTACATCAAAAGTATGTTTTGGGGCACCTAGGTGGCTCAGTGGGTTAAGCCTCTGCCTTTGGCTCAGGTCATGATCTCAGGGTCCTGGGATCAAGCCCCACACTGGGCTCTCTGCTCAGCAGGGAGCCTGCTTGCACCTCTCTCTCTGCCTACTTGTGATCTCTGTCAAATAAATAAATAAAATCTTTTTTAAAAATACTAATGATTAGAAACTCTAGAAGAAGAGTAGACTAATATGCACTGTAATACTCTTGAAATTTTTCAGTAGATTTATAATAAAATATTGGGGAATCATACTTAAAATACATGAATACTTAATAATACTTAAAAATGTATATAGTTTAATAAAGCTGATCATAATTTCACCCCAAAAGTAGTTATTTCTAACAGTTTAATGTATAAAGTTCCAAATCTTTCCTATGTACATACTAATACTACAGGTACAAGCCTGCATATCCTTTTAAATGAAGTATAATTATATCAGACACAATTGTATAACTTGCAACACAAATGAACATCTACTAAGGGCATCTGGGTGGCTGAGTTGGTTCAATGCCCGACTCTTGGTTTCAGCTCAAGTCATGATCTCAGGGTCATGAGATGGAGCCCTACATTGGGCTCCTGCTTAAAGAGTCCTTCTCTCTCTCTCCCTCTGCCCGTCCCCTTACTCATGTGCTATAAATACATAAAGAAATAAAATCTTTTTTAAAAAATGAACATCTAGGGGCGCCTGGGTGGCTCAGTGGGTTGAGCCTCTGCTTTCGGCTCAGGTCATGATCTCAGGGTCCTGGTATTGAGTCCCACATCGGGCTCTCTGCTCAGCAGGGAGCCTGCTTCCCTTCCTCTCTCTCTGCCTACTTGTGATCACTCTCTGTCAAATAAATAAATAAAATCTTAATAAAAAAAATGAACATCTACTAAAGAAGGAGTAACCTCTGAAGGATAATGCCTACACTGGGGACCTGGAGTGGTAGAGCTCACCCGAAATTCCATGACATCCACAAATGACTGGTAGTAGTTGGTAAGGAATCTAATTATCTCAGCTTTTTCCCGATGTACTGGTCCTAAATGTTGCTGAGAGAAACACAAAACAAAAATTTTAAAACACAAAATAAGAAGACAATTGATCAAAGTAACCCAAGAAGAATAGGAGTTATACCTAAAACACTTTTTTAAAAAGATTTTATTTGTTCGACAGAAAGAGAGAGAGCACAAGCAGGGGAAATGGCAGAAGGAGAGGGAGAAGCAGACTCCCTGCTGAGCAGGGAGCCTGATTCAGGGCTCAATCCCAGGATCCAGAATCGAGACCTGAGCGAAAGGCAGACGCTCAATCAACTGAGCCACCAAGGCGCCCCTACAGAAAGTGTCTTGAAGAGGCTTGAAATACACTGACAGACAAAGTTGGAAAATATCCGATGCTCTGAAGGTTTTGAACAGGGGAGATTCTCTAGAAAGAATGGTGCATGTGATCCTGACTAGATACAGAGTGCTAAAAGAGAGGAAATTTCAAAGTCCCTTTCAGTCAAGGAGGCTTACCATTTATATTAAAGTCAAAAGAGGCAGAGTGAGAAGATGCTACAGGTACAATGGTAAGAAATGTAGAGCTTTTAGTAAGGGAGAAGTAAGGGATATTTCAAGAAAGGCATAACTCTAAGATATTTAGCAAAGAAACACTGAGTTGGAAACAGGAACAAGAGAAAATATATGCACCCTGCTGGGTTGATCAAACTGTCTTCTTCAATAAGAACAAAGTGTTCTCATGAATCTTGCAATGGAGAAAGGGGAAATGCTTTGCTCTAGCTTACCCTGCAAGAATCCCAGCTTATCTCAGAATTCTCAAGACTACAAGAACCTGAAGCTCTGTGACTGAGCCCAAGAAAATTGAAAGAAGGCTACTCTATCCCTTGCCAACTTCTAAGAAAGGCAGTCAAAAGAGGCAAGTTTAAGCCACCCAAGTGTAGAGTTATTTCAGAGAAAGGGGCAGGGGGAACCACGTTCTCACCGTGCTGTTTCGGACATCTATGTTGGGAAATTTCTTGTTGATGTACTTGAGAGAAGATTCCATGGACTTTTCCAGTAAGAAAGGTGGCTTGGATTTGGGGTCTGAACAAGTCTGTACCAATAAAACACACCATATTTTTACTCTTTCTCCCTCCCCTCCAAACATACTTCTTCCTGATGCATTCATTTTCACACAGTCTCTCTTATGGAAAGAGAATCTGGGAGTTCATTACAAAAGCATAACAGTAGAGGAGAAACAAGTGTCAGGGCATAAAGCCAACTATCAGTAGAGCTAAACAACCTGGGTATCTTGTCTTATCAAGAGGAGTTCAGTGTCTGCTCGGCCCCAGTGCTAAGAGGAAGCTCTCTCCCCACCCCTCAGCTAAAGCAGGAAGGAGTGAGAAAAGCAGCTGCTTGGGAGTTAGACTTCACGGGTGAGTGTGTCACAATGTCCATATGTAAATATCTCATCCCAAATGGCATTTGTGGGGGATGTTGGGTCACAGAAACCAAGTTCCTGGTGATTTTTATTACAAAATGCACAAAAGTTCCCTCTCTCTATTTTCTCTTCCAGAAACTGCCTATTCTTGCCCATCTTTATCTCTTTACTTCCCTAGGCCAGCCCCTTGCCCCCTAGCTTGATCCTGTCCCCAGCATCTCTCAATTCCAGAATTCCTATCCTAAGCACACACACTCACTACAGCATGAACTCTCAGACACTGTGTACCTCAGAAGGCACCAACCCATATTTTATTGAAATATTGTATCTATTTTTTCCTTGTAGGAAAGTCTATGGAAAAGTTTTTGCCATAGACCCAACTTTGGATATCTTCAGAGTATGGGGGATCAGCAATAAACAATGAGACCCAGACTTCTAGACCCCAAACCTTTATTAAGTGACTCAGAACAAAATTATTTCCTATCCCCATATACCCAGCAGAAAGCAGACTCTCACTGGGGCAAGAATTATACCTAGAAAAAGCCTCCCCTTCTGCCTCATAGCACTGGCTGGCCTACATAATCCGAGTGACTGAAGGCCAGTTAAACCAGTGGGGAAAGAAGAGGGTGTCTAACCCCTGGAACTGCCGGCCTCAGAGTCTCCTGCCCTACTATTGCTGGAATAAATGGCACTAGTCCAGTTGCTCATGCTTACCTTCTTGATGTTATACATGCGGATGAGAACCCCCTGACCTCGATCATTCAGGATAGTGAGCTTCTCGGCTAATTTATGCTGGTAGGCAGACGTCAAAGACATGATGGCCTCCGAGAGAGAGGAGTATCCGGACAGCAATGTCGAATCTCCCCAAACACTTTCAGCTTGGGTGGTGACACCCCCTGGGCGGAGGGACACAGCCTGGTTGGTGCGCTGGTCTTCCTGTTGCCTCTACAATTGGCTCATGGGTAAAAGCAGTCATTACAGCTCACAGACCTTCAAAATCTTCTTGTGCTTCCTCTTGCACACTCAGCAGCAGACATTTCCTCTTTTTAGCGGTGCAGCACTTTTGGTAAGACTATGAAGCGGGTGGAGGCAGGGGAAAGGGACAGGTGTTGAAGGCTCTTCCACAGCCTGGTACGAACCTTTTTGGCCTTAACCCTTCACTAGTGTCCTATAAAAAGCTCAACACTGGACCAAAAAACTATCGACCACCCCACGCCCATACACCTTTATACTACTTCCTCTTTTATATACCCCCATTGAAATTGCCTGTTATTCTCAGCTGAACCTTAGGCCTAACCATCTTTTAAGGCCCAGATTAAATCCTAACTCTTCCTCATTGCCCCATCTAGTGTCAATTATTATACAGAACACCATATTCTTCACTATATTCTCAAGTATATATCTTATCTCCCCCTACTACATCATAAGCTCCTTAATGATAGGAATTGTATCTAGTACTTCTTAATATCTTTCACAATACTCTAGTACAGTGATTCTTAAAGTGTAGTCATATCAGCATCACCTTGAAACTTGTTAGACATGCACATTCTCAGGACCCACCCCAGACCAACTGAATCCAAAACTCTAGGGCAGGGTCCAGCACTCTGTGTTTCAGCAAGCCTTCTAGGTAATTCCAATGCATTCTCAAGTTTGAGAACCACTGCTCTAATACAATAGTTCTTCTTTTTTTTTTTTTTAATTTGAGAGAGAGCATGAGCAGGGTTGGAGGGGGCAGAGGGAGAGGGAGAAGCAGACTGCCCACTGAGCAGGGAGCCCGATGCAGGGCTCAATCCCAGTACCCTGAGATCATTACTTGAGCCTGAGCCGAAGGCAGACACTTAGCTGACTGAACCACCCAGGCACCTATCTGACAAGTGGGTGCCTGACCTTCTTAAAGGTGCTTAAGAAACTGAGATCAATCCCTATCCTCTGAGATTCAGAATTGGGAGGTTTGCAGTGGGACCTAGAAATCTGCATTTGTAAGTACCCTGGAAAGTTTTGAGACAAATGTTCTATCAGAAACATGCTGAGAAACACTTACCTCCTGGAGCCAGTGACCACTCAGTAAATATGCTGATTTATTTGTTGAATTATTAAGACTAACTTGGGAAATAGGCCCCATGAAGAACCAAATTAACTGAGATTAACAAGGGGAAATTAATAGCAGACTTTAAATGTTTGGAGACTGAATGAATTTTAACACTAAAATATTCTTGCCATTCCAACCAGGCCTTAACTCTCTAACTCAAGAAAATAGACTCACTTTCAAGTTTCTTTCAAGGCAAAAAGCAGAAGGTCTTCAGAAAAATTCTACATTGAGTTGTCATCATGTCTTCCTCCTTTCCAATACCTTTTTCCACTTTTCAATCATTATCATTTGCCATATCCCAGGCTCTTACATTGTCCCAGTAAATCCTGGGGTGGAGGGATGGGGGGGGACTGATTAGTATTATTATATACAGAAACCTAAATAAACTTAAATACATAAACTTAATATGTTTGTTCCCAAGAAAATATACTTTTTATTTTTTTTAAAGATTTTATTTATTTATTTGACAGTCAGAGATCACAAGTAGGCAGAGAGGCAGGCAGAGAGAGAGAGATGAGGAAGCAGTCTCCCTGCTGAGAGGAGAGCCCAATGTGGGGCTCGATCCCAGCACCCTGGGATCATAACCTGAGCTGAAAGCAGAGGCTTAACCCACTGAGCCACCCAGCTGCCCCAAAAATATATTTTTTAAAGAAGCAAAAAGACAGCAGTGCTTAACACATGAAATTTCAAACATCTCTAATGGAAACTTTACAATTTGGAAAATAGAATCTGCCTTTCAGTTTATTGACTGGTTAGAGTCCCTAGAAGGCTAGAGACCCGGCATAAGGTACTACTGGCCCCCCTGGAAGATTTGAATCACCTGCTGTTATCAAAGAAACCCAGGTTCTACTAGAGTAATTTGCAGGATTTCTACTGGTCTTTCACCTTGATGGGGGAGATTAAGAGCAGGCTGTGGGGTACCAAAGCATAGGAAGCTGAGCCCTAGGACAGCAGCAGCCTTCTTAAAGGTTAGTATAGTTCTACTGGATCTTTTTCACTCGCATGCCTTACCCTCTTGAAAATTTTGTCGAAGACTCTCCCTACAAAGTTGATAGAGTTTTCTCCTGTTCCCTATTATATACTCCCCAGCCTAGCAGGGACCAACCCAGTAGTCTACTGTGCATGTGCCATGTTCATTTCTACCTTTCACACTTATGTATGTTTCCCCTCTTGCTGACCCAAATCCTAGTCAATCTTCTGAATCTGGCTCAAAGAGTCCTAAGTTGAGCCCTTGCTGAACTCCAACTTGGTCTCTACTGTGTATTTCACATCTAAATTAGGTCCCACCTTTATATGTCTGTTTCATATTACCCTGCCACTTCAGCTAACTCTAAGATTGCTGGAGCCTGGAAATCACTCATTTCCTTGTACTTGGTATATGAGAAAAGCCTACATTTTGGCATCAGACAGAATTTTGGGCTTGAATATTGTTGAGTCCAGTGGCCTAAGCCTTATGACTTACAGGCAAAGACCCCAGGTCTGGAGCCGGAAAGCTTGAGTCCACATCCCAACTCTATCGCTCAGCAGCTCTGATCCAGTCTCCCTGCCTGCCAAGTGGAGAGGATATTAAGAATCATTCATATCACATGTAGATATTGTGTGTATTAAAGAAGATACTACATGTGAAGTGATGACCTCGTTCTTTACTATGTACCAGGTACTTTAAGGGCTTTACATGTATTACCTCAAATAATATTAATTATATCAACCAAACATGCACTAGCTTTGTAACTTTAGGATATCTATCACCACTGAGTTGGTTTCCTGATCTATAAAATAGTGGTTATCCCTCATAGACCTGTAGAAGTGGTTATATGCTATGGTGGTGTTTGTAAACATTTGGCTCAAGACCTGGTACACTGGATTAAGAAGGCCAGAAAGAAAGTAAAACTTCGGGTTTTTTAAGATATAGTGAGCTTATGTACTTTCTGTGAAATTCTACTTGGCACCCCATAAAGAAAAAGGCCAGATTTTTTTTTTTAAGATTTTATTTATTTATTTGACAGAGAGAGCTCGCAAGTAGACAGAGAGGCAGGCAGAAAGTCACGGTGGGGGAAGCAGGCTCTCTGCTCAGCAGAGAGCCCGACGTAGGGCTCGAACCCAGGACCCTGGGATCATGACCCAAGCCGAAAGCAGAGGCTTTAACCCACTGAGCCACCCAGGTGCCCTGAAAAAGGCCAGTTTTAAAGATGGGACCAATTGGATCGAGCCCCGCATCAGGCTCTCTGCCCAGCGGGGAGCCTGCTTCCTCCTCTCTCTCTCTGCCTGCCTCTCTGCCTACTGTGATCTCTCTCTGTCTGTCAAATAAATAAATAAAATCTTTAAAAAAAAAAAAAAAAAGATGGGACCAATCATTCCAACTGGTAGTCCTGAGAGAAACTTCACTGGAAAAGCTATGCAGCAGTTCCTCCTAGAAACTGGAAGAACCCTCCTGAGGACAGCTTAGTTACCCAGAGCATGGCCTGGTAACCCTGGCTACAAATTAGAATCCCCTGTGGAACTCTTTTAAAGCCACAGTTAGCCAGACCCCATTTGTGAAGATTCTGGTCCAAGAGTTCTGGCAGCTCTGTCACTTTAAAACTACTCTGATTCTCTTGCACAACCAAGATTGAAAACCACTTCTTCAAGACTTAACTATGACATCAGAAACTTCCAAAACTCTGAGAAACCATCGATCATATGGTAGGAGAAGAGGAGTTGAGTAGCTTGAACAGAAAGTTGATTCACATCACTTCACAAAGGTACTCACTCTGCTTTCCCTCTCCCCAAACTTCAGCTGTTTGCCTTGTTTTGACCTCCAGAAGGACTGTTTGCCTCTTCAGATTCAGACAGTTCCCTTCAGATTCTTGAGAGTAGCTGCTTCAAAAATAAGGTAGGACTCAAGAGCGTTTAGACTCGGTTTAACTGTCAAGGTAGCATCGAGGCTAGAATCCTCTTGCAAATCCAACATGTATTAAACCAAATTGGCCTCCATTATAATCTTGGCCTCCCAACATAGGATATTCAGCTATCAATAGTTAGGTATCAGTATTAAAGCTCTTCTTCCACTGTCTTTGAGAATCTAAAGATAACCACACAATATTGGATTATACTGCAACCTTTATTTCCCAGAAAGCCAATTTACTTTACAGTAAGTGTTCATGGCTCTAATATTATCATTAATATGCAGTGTAAGCTTTAAAGAGCCACCCTGGCTTGTGTTCCTGAAAGGTACTGAGTCTAAATCCCTAGACTTAATCATCTAAATGCCCTCAGGAAAATCTGACATTTAACAGTCTATCTCTGTGCCCTTTGTCTATGCCCTAGGCATGATACAAAGCAGAATTGAAATGGGCTCTTCCAGGCACTTTTCTATCCTTACTGCTTCTGCCAGTCTGCCTTGATCCCCCACCCCCATCAGACTAGTCTGTCCCTGCTCTGCAGAAATCTCAGCTATAGCTGTTGCCTGGAAACTTGGGAGTCCTTGAAGTGAATGTCTGCTGGATAGCTAAAGACAGCTAGCCATAAGGGAAAGTAGGCCTCCTATTGGCAGTGAAATGTGGCAGATTCGAGATGGTATATTCTTAGTTTTCTTCTAAGAGTCTTCATATGTTAATACCTACAACTTTAGAGATTTCAGACTGGCATTCTCAGATAATTATAAAGTAGCCTGAACTTGAACATGGTACTGTTCATTCTTCCAAGCTCCGCTCCCCCAAAGTGGCTACACTGATCTGACAAGTAGCATCCTTGCCTAACAAAGAGCTTAATTTAGATAGATTTGGCAAAGAGATGTGAGGGAGCAGTGCTGAACAGTAAAAGAACCAGCTGCCCCAGGCTTGCTTTCTCAACACTCAAACTGATGGTGTTAAACTTCATCATACCCCAGTACTCTGAGCTTTCCAAGGAGCCCTGCCTGTATAATACTCTCTTTGAGGGCAAAGGATTCTATTCAAAACAACCTAGAAGACTAAAATATTTGTGCAAACATTAATTTTTGGTTTTCCAAGGCATGTAAGAAGTAAAGTTCTCCTATTATCTAACTTTTGAGGCTATTGCTTTAGTCATCCCAAACTTTCATAGCAAGATACCCACATCTCTCACTCTTCTGAGAACAGAAAGTAGGCCTATGACAAAATTACCTGATCTTAAATGTCAATATTTTCTTTTCCAACCCATAGTTCTTACTATTTAGGCCTCATGGAGCCAGAAGACTTAGAAATATGTCCTTATGACCCGAACCACAGGATGCCAGCCAGCAGGTTACAGTACCACCTGGCATCATGTAGAAAGGTAAGTTTTCCTGATTTAAAAAAAAAAAAAAAAAGTTAAGTCAGTGGAGGGAGAAAAATAAGCTCAGAATATAAAATTTAAAGTTTTTGTTGGTTTGTTCATTTGTTTTCAAGAACAATCTTCTGACTATATGTAGCACTTAGCAGTTCTTAATGTTGGAAATTGTTTGTCTTAAGCATTTCCAGAAGAGAATGGAGGGTGGAATACAGGCATTGTATAATAGAAATTTAACAAGAGCTTTTTTTCTTTTAGAAAAATCCAAAGATAGCTAAAAAGATGGCTAACTGCAAATATAATGCTTGCCATGTGGTCCCAATCAAAAGGCTCAAGGAACATGAGGCTAACTGTGTCAATAGAACTGCTGTAGATGATGGTAAGTTTTGTTTTTAATTTGAGGGGCAGATAAGTTACATCATGTGCTATTGCCCCCTGCCCCCCATATTTCATATGTACAGAAGTCTCAGCCAAATGAGAAGAAGGAAAAACAAAAGGAAGTTTCTACTCTGTTTCTACAACTTCTGGTCTGTTTTATTTCAGAGCCATTTAATCTTCCAAAGGTTATTTCTCCAAGTTTGGAACCAAATGAAAAACTTTCTAATGCTGCCAATCAGATTCTTGACCCTGATGTCTGGAACATAGGTGAGCATGAGTGAATCAGTGAACCCAGTTTTAAATGAAGGCTTGGATCCTAAGTTCTTTGTAGCTAAGTACTGTAGTCCTGGGTAAGTTAAGTCTTAATACTCCTCCCACAAAATCCTTCAGAACAATCAAATAAATCTGAGAATTTCCTCTGTCTCTGAAGAGGCAACCCAGCAAAAAGGGAGTCTAATTAAACCTGAGATCACTTATAACAGTTTAAAGAATCTTATCTTACTACTATCTGGCCACTTGCCACAGAAAAAAAGTATTGATATAAATTGAAACTTGTAGTCTGAAAGGTTTGGATTTATCCTATCTCAAGTGATATCTTTTCTCTAAAATGTAGCGTGTTATAACAAACAGAATTCAACAGTTCTTCTGTCAGATCGAGGTTCAACTATATGCTCAGTCCTTAAGGAAAGTTACTTCTTAAACACCTCTTCCTCACCTATAAAAGGAATAATACCTACCTCACAAGATAGATTAATATTAAATAAAGATGTATATGTGTATTAGGGTAATGCAAGTTCCTTTAACAAAGTTCAAATTGTATTGATATCATGGTTTAACACAACAGATGTTTCCTTATATATAAGCCCAGTGCAAGAATTCCATGGGGATTGTGCCTTGAGAACGCAGGCTTTTTTCATCCTGTGACTATCACCTTCCACACTTGGCTTCCCAAACTGTCACAAAAAGAGAATGGAGGTCCAGATCCCCCTTAAGCATCTTGGCCCAGAAGAAAATACTTCCAGTCACATTCCATTGGCCAAAACCAGTCATATGACCATACTCAGTCAAGTTGGTAAGAATGCAGTCCTAGCAAAGCAGCCAATTCCCAGCAACAACTATGGATGGGAGATTCAAATCTCTACTGCCAATGGCTTTCTCTGCAGCAATATAAAAATGCTTAGTACTGGTATCACATCTCCATCATCTCTCTTTCTTTCTAGAGAACACACATCATTCTCCTTCATTTGTTCTTAAGACATTTGCTCCAAAAACGCTGGTCTGTGAAAGGTAAGATAAATCATCTTATAGAAGTTATCAGAATAGAGAGCAAAATACCTTTAAGTTTGACTCTTAAAGTGAAATGGCCACTAGACCATAGCTGTGGCAAATGCCTAAACTTCAGTCTTGAATTTCGAAAGATCTGCATTCATGGGATCTGAGTACTTCCATTCCCTCCATAAGACTCTCTTCGGACTTTAATCCATTAAGGACTTGATTACATAAGATTCTCAGTTCTATGTAAGAGTTTCAAGGAATAAAAAACCAATTCCTAAAACTTTGAAGGGAAAATAATTACTACACTCTACATGAAATAACCTAACAAGACCGAAGGTTACATCTAAGGGTTAGAGAAGCCATCAGTGGAGTTTCCCACCACATACATAGGGGGACAGGAAGTACAAAGGAACTATATAAAACAGAAGCTTGCACAAAATCAATAATTCCTACTCTGACCTTTAATAATGTCAACTATTTTTGGTAAAGTAATTAAATCTCCTAGATAGAATGGTTAGACTAAATCTCTAGTTCTGGTCTCGAACTAACTTTTCTTTTTTGGTCATCTCCTACAGTGACTCAAGAGACATAAAAAAACAGTCTATGGATGGCCAACATCCTAACAACTACAAGTCCTGGAGAAAAGGTAGAGTAACTTTTTAAAACGAATATCCTAGTTTTACAATATTAACATAGCTTTAACTAATACCACTAATGTATTCTTTTTTTTTTTTCAAAGATTTTATTTATTTATTTGACACAGAGAGATTACAAGTAGGCAGAGAGGCAGGCAGAGAGAGAGAAAGAGAGGAGGGGAAGCAGGCTCCCTGCTGAGCAGAGAGCCCAATTCGGGGCTCCATCCCAGGACCCTGGGATCATGACCTGAGCCGAAGGAAGAGGCTTTAACCCACTGAGCCACCAGGTGCTCCCAACCACTAATGTATTCTAAATCTTCAAAGATTCTTAGACAAACTTTTGTTCTTTAAAAAATAAACCTATTTAATGGGTGCCAGGGTGGCTCAGTCGATTGAGCAACTGCCTGTGGCTCAGGTCATGATCCCAGAGTCCCGGGATCGAGTCCCGCATTGGGCTGCCAGCTCCATGGGGAGTCTACTTCTCCCTCTCACCTTCTCCTCTCTCATGCTCTTTCTCTCTCAAATAAATAAAATCTTTAAAAATAAATAAATTAATAATAAGTCTATTTTCTATTCTAAGTTCTTCTAATAGAAAGCAGGGAAAGTCCCAGAGGCTTTAAGTCAGACTGTGGAGAAAAAGCTATCTAGAACTTTATTTGAAATGCAACTAATGCTCATCAAGCTTAGGGCTTCCAATAAAACACTTACAAAATGACATTACCTTGATGTTCTTTTTCTACCCATAGGTCAGAAAAACTGATGGAGAAGCTGTGGATTAAAGAGCCAGCAGGCAGAAAATTAATTGTCTTTTTTTAAACTTTGGGGAAATCTTAACTGTCATGTTTTAGGTAACAACTCCAGTCATTGTTGGCATCTTAAAATGTTTATATTTATTTAAATAAAGAATATTTTTCCTATGACAAGCTTCATTGGATTTTTTTTTATTCTTCCTTGTTTTCATATCCTCATTTGTCAACCAAAAGCCCAGAGGGATTATTTGCCTATTTCCCTTATTAGTAGAGGAAATACAGCTATAATGTAAGCTATGCTATTCCTTAATCAGGTTCTTTATCCTCCAATTATTTTTCTCCTACTTCAAGTCATGTACTATGTGACCATCAGATCACCCTTCTTCAATCAGTTTTGTACAAATCTCCCATGCTTAAAAGATACAGTTTTGGGGGGCACCTGGCTTGATCAGTCAATAGAACATGTGACTCTTGATTTCAGGGTCGTGAGTAGAAGCCCCACGTTGGATGGGGAGTCTACTTAAAAAAACAAAAAACAAAAAACAAAAAAAACAAAACAAAAAAAAAAACAGAACAAAAGCTATAGTTTTTATGACAAGCTGAGTTTAGAGCCTGTCTCCAAATATCCCTTCTTAATTCTGCAGCAGTCAGTTTATTCCCATCTTAAATATACCTTACTTTTTTTTCACTCTGTTCATTTAAAAATGTCATCCCTTGCCCTTCAACCATTAAAATCCCTTTCTAGGGATTTCACAAACCTTCCCAAGAGAAGCTGGAATCACATGCTACTTCATATTTGCTATACCATATACCACTAGCCCAGTGCTATGCATGTAGTAGATATTCACATACGTGGTACTTAAACTGAACCAAGATCCAACTTACAACAGGCCAAAATTTGTTCCACTTTAGCTGTAATTTTTTTTCAGCTAGCTAATTTTAATGACCTTGGTTTTTTGCTAGTTTACTGACTGGTTCAGGTATATTTAGACTTATAATTAAAAGTAGAACTTACAACCAAATGGATATTTTCTGCCCTTAGAAGTCTTATCCCTGGGCGCCTGGGTGGCTCAGTGGGTTAAGCCTCTGCCTTCGGCTCAGGTCATGATCTCAGGGTGCTGGGATCGAGTCCCGCATCGGGCTCTCTGCTCTGCAGGGAGCCTGCTTCCTCCTCTCTGCCTGCCTCTCTGCCTACTTGTGATCTGTCTGTCAAATTAAAAAAAAAAAAAAAAAAATTAAAAAAAAAAAAAAAGAAGTCTTATCCCTAAGTATTTGCTAGATCCTTTTCAAATAATCTTTTTTTTCCCCCTTCAATTAAAGCAGAAAACAGAAGGGAGAAAAACTAGATACTTTTAGTATCTAACACATTCTATTATACTTTTACAAAGGAGGGCTACTGACTTGTTCCCTTATATTTACATAATATAAAAAAGATTTTTATCTCCTGACTAAGGCCTTACATATATCTTGAATTTTTAAAATTAACTTTGGTATATTAATACCAAACAATATGAAAATTAAAAGGTATCCAAGTAAAAATGGCCCAAAATGATAAAGATGTCTTCCATACTCATATTTTCAGGATATGGAATCTTCCCCTCAAAAAGTCTTAATTGGGGTGACTACATAATTTTTCCTTCAAACCAGGATACTCTTGACCATGAAAGGGGGGATAATAATTTTCCTGAGAAAAACAAAAAACCAGGTTGGCCATCCTAGTCTTAGGGATAAAACATCACTAATTAGGCAGTTGTCATTCAAAATATGGGTGTCAGATCCATTCATAACTCATTTTAAGAAGTTTTAAGGGATCCCTGGGGGACATAGTTAGTTAAACATCCAACTCTTTGTTTCGACTCGGGTCCTAGTCTCAGGGAGGTGAGATTAAGAAAAAAAAAGTTTTGAGCCCCTTAGAAGAAGGCACAATAGTAACTAAAATATCACTTTTTTTTGGCCTTTGACATAACATTTGGTCAAAGCTTCAAAAACAAAAACAAAAAAACTTACAGAAAATACTCAAAGCCTGCCTAGATTCCCCAAAGTCTTAACTATTCCTCCCATACTCCCATAACAGGTAGTTTATGTCTCCATTTAACATCCCTTCATTGTGATTTACTATTAATAAACTATAAGATGTTTCAGGAAAGGCATGATCTTGACTGTTATAGTCCTGTGCCCACAAAAAAAAAAAAAAAAAAAAAAAATCAAAGTTGCTGAATGTGAAGAATCTACATAGACATAGGGTAAAAAGAACCTCAGTGGGCGCCTGGGTGGCTCAGTTGGTTAAGCAACTGCTTTTGGCTTAGATGATGATCCTGGAGTCCCAGGATCAAGTCCCACATCAGGCTCCCAGCTCAGCAGGGAGTCTGCTTCTTCCTCTGACCTCTCCCCTCTCATGCTCTCTCTCTCTCAAATAAAATCTTTTTAAAAAAAGGATAATTAAGAAAAAAAAAAAAAAAAAGAAACTCAGTAACCTGGCTTAAATATTTATACTGAATATATCAACCTTTCAAAAACCTTGGTAACCAAATTCACTGATCTTCACCAAAAAGTCCTATCAAAGCAATTTAAATTATATTTGTGTAATAGTAATAAGACTTTATAGCTATAAAGGTTCTTCCCTATGATCAAGTTTAAGATTTCCACTTTTACATTCACAGTATGATGAACCATGGGGAAAAAATCACTAGGGCTCATTACTCATATCATAAATAACATACCAAAACATAACTCATTGGCTCCCCAGATCTATCCTATTGTTGTTCCATACTACATGACCTTTTTGTGCAGGCTTCCCAAGCAGCTGTGGTATAAAATGATGAAAGGAAAAAACCTCCAATATTTTAGTCTCTTTAAAAATTGTAGCGGCTATCCATTATAAAGGAGCAGTGTTGACAACTATAGTTATAAGGCAATGGTTTTCAAACTTTGGTGGGTATTAAAATCACTTGAAGACTGGGATGCCTGGGTGGTTTAGTCGATTAAGGTCTGCCTTTGACTCAGGTCATGATCCCAGGATCCTGGGATCAAGTCACAACAGGCTCCTTGCTCAGCGGGGAGTCTGCTTCTCCATCTGCCTGCCATTCCCTCTGCTTGGGCACTCGTACTCTCTCTCTCTCTCTCTCTCTCTGACAAATAAAATATTTTTTAAAAATTAAAATCACTTGGGGGCACCTGGGTGGCTCAGTCGTTAAGCGCCTGCCTTTGGCTCAGGTCATGATGCCAGGGTCCTGGGTTCGAGCCCCGCATCGGGCTACCAGCTCAGCAGGAGGCCTGCTTCTCCTTCTCCCATTCCGTCTGCTTGTGTTCCCTCTCTCACTGTGTTTCTCTCTGTCAAATAAAATCTTAAAGAAAAAAAAAATTTTTTTTTAATTAAAATCACTTGAAGGCCTTGTTAAAACAGATGATAGGACATCTCAACGCTGAGTTTCTGATTCAGCAGGACTGTGGTAAGGCCTAAGAATTGACATTTTCTCAAGTTCCCAAGTGATGCTGCGGTCTGTGACCACACTTTGAGAACCACTGGCCTGAACACAGTTTAGTGCTAGGAGGGAAGGAGGATGAAAAGAGATTACAAGAAAACATAAGAACCTAATCTCAGACAAAGGTTAGAAAATGCTTTTTTTTTTTTTTTAAGATTTTATTTATTTATTTGACAGAGATCACAAGTAGGCAGAGAGGCAGGCAAAGTGGGAAGCAAGCTCCCCACCAAGCAGAGAGCCTGATGAGGGGCTCAATCCCAGGATCCCAGGCTTGAATTCAGGACCCTGAGATCAAGATCTGAGCTGAGACTGAGTTGGAGGCCTAAACCACTGAGCCACCCAGGCACCCATTAACATTTTTTTAAATAACAGAAGAATGGCAGTTTTATAATTTTAGAACTGTTCTGTGCAAGACTAGTCTTTTGCATAATTTTTAGTAGGTAAAATTTCTTTAGTATTATTCTGCCATTCTACCATCTTTTCAACAATCTTCTTTCAATAAATTTCGTTTCTTCACCTATTTGTTCATAAAGCCTTGCCAACATGATACTAACAATGATTTGAAAACTCTGACTTAACAATTTACATTTTAGATATCAACACCAGAAAGAGAGTGAAGGGTTGTTTGTTGCTGACTTCTGGAAAAAGGAACTAGCTAGAAGTCAAGGAAAAAAACAGAGAACAGATTTCTCAAGCCCACTCATAACTGTTACAGGTGATATGGATTACACAGGTATATAATATTTACATATTGACACAGAAATAATTTAAAGTATAAATTTTTAAAAATCACTATTAGTTTTTTCATTCATCTTGTATTAGCCTGTGTTTCTAGAGCTAAATGTTGGCTATTCATTCCAAACTCCCATTAAGGACTCTTTTTTTAAACATAAATTTATTTTCTTTGGTTTCCTGGTGGCAGCACCTATCCCTGCTACTTTGCCTGAAAAATTACAACCAGCACCAACTTTTCACCCTCCTCTAAAGCAGTACTTCCCAATCTATCCTCATCAGTAACATTATCCATTAAGATCCCCTAGATCTTTCAATTTGAAATATTTTGCAACTATGTTTATTGAATAATTTTCCTATTTTTAATTATGCATTTAACTACCAATCAGAACTTTGCTGATGACGTTCAAACCAGAAAAAAAGAAAGTTAACATTTTAGTCTTCTGGTGAGCAAAGTTTAAGTTTTATTGGTTATCTAAAACACTGAAAATCCCTAAGGAATCTCAAAGACTACTGGAATTCCTTCAATCCTAAAAGCTGGGAAAACTCATTTTCTAACAAAGATATTTGAGGGGGCACGGGGTTGGGGGATATGCCTGAGGCCTCAGTTGGTTAAGCACCAGACTCTTGGTTTTGACTCAGATCACGATTTCATGGGTCAGCAGGGAATCTGCTTGAAGATTCTCTTCCTCTGCTCCTCTCCACACATTCTCCCTCTCAAGTAAATAAACCATTTTTTTGAAAAATTTTTTTAAGGGTGCCTAGGTGGCTCAGTCATTAAGCGTCTGCCTTTGGCTCGGGTCATGATCTCAGGGTTCTGGGACATGAGGCTCCCGGCTCCGCGGGAAGCCTGCTTTCTCCTCTCCCACTTCCCCTGCTTGTGTTCCCTCTCTCGCTATTGTCTCTCTCTGTCAAATAAATAAGTAAAATCTTTAAAAAAAAAAAAAAGTGTTTTTTAATCACTAGGGCATTGGTCTGTCTTTTTACTCGTTAGTCCAGAGTCTCTGTTTTTAACTTACAATTATTAATTCAAAAATACAATCTATAATTTAGGGATAAATGCTAGCATATCCTCAGATAGAGCCAGCAAGGATCAGATTCAGTCCAGGGTATTAATCCTGGCTAGCGCCTAGACTGACTCTTTATAAATGCCTTGGTCTCTCATCGTTTTTTCCCTTTTCAAATATATTCAATCTGGCTGAAAAGCCAGGCTGAAAGGAAGCTCAGCAGGGATCTTAGATAAAGCAGGAACTTTCCTGGTTGGAGATGAACGAACAAAGCATTTAAGAATAGAAAGAATAGATATGTGGTGCGTTTTTCTTTTTTCTTTTTTTTGCACATTTTTATTTTAAAGTCTCCACTGAAAGACAGTTTGGGGTTTTTGTTTGTTTACTTATTTAAAAGCTGGTGGGCATGGGGTGCCTGGGTGGCTCAGTCAGTCAAGCATCTACCTTCGGCTCAGGTCATGATCCCAGGGTTCTGGGATGGAGCCCAACATCAGAATTCCCTGCCCAGTTGGGGGGAAGTCTGCTTGTCCCTCTCCCTCTGCGTCTCCTTCTGTCCATCCCTCCACTCATGCTATCTCTCCCAAATAAATAAAATCTTTAAAATAAATAAAAGTTGGTGGGCTTGTTCCCCCGTGCTAAATGGAACAGCTTTTTCAAATGAGGATCCTGTCACCCTGACAAGGCATTACTGAATGCAGTGAAGCCTGACTTTGGGTTCTAGTTTGGTACCCACCCCCTCCATCCTCTCAAGCCCAGAAATTTCAGTCTGCAGGTATCTGAAAGGTACCTATGGGTCACGGTAACAGTGTCAACAATTTCACCAGCTTACTGCAATTTAAAGCCTGAAAAATCACATTTCACTTCAAATCACATTGGCTGCGCCAATCTGCATGAATGATGTGATAAATTCAGAGGTTTAGGATTTCAGAAAGATTACTTTAAGATATTCCTAACAATCTGAAACTGATTTACCAAAACAGCAGCTTTCTCTAAAATGCTTTGTGCTAAGCTTGCAATGAAGCTTTCATACTTAGCTATTATCTTTCAAGAAGCACTTTAACAGCTTGATCCTCCTTCACAGGAATTATCCAGGCTACTCGGGTGAAAGAATAGATTTCCTAAATTCAAAACAGTGCCTAGGTCAGTGGTTCTCAACCCTGACTGCGTATTAGAATCATCTGGGAAGCTTTTTAAAAATAACTATGCTCAGCCCTTTCTGATTAATTGGTCTGGAAAGGGAACTTGGCATAGCATGCCTTAAAAGCTCCCCAGATGATTCTAACGTACAGACAAGATTAAAAACCACTAGCCTACAAGAATGGCTTGGGTAGGGCGTCTAACAACACATTTCTTTTTAGGGTCTTAATGTGAGCCAAAGACTATGAAGCACACTCTCTTCAGCCCAAGGGCTGATAATCTTTAAAAACAACCGCCACCAACAACAACTGGGTAGGGACACCTGGGTGGCTCAGAAGTGTCTGTCTTTGGCTCAGGTCATGATCTCAGGATCCTGGAACCCAGGAGAGCCCTGGGACAAGGCTGGCTCCCTGCTCAGCAGATAATCTGCTTCTTCTTCCTCTGCCCCTTCCCCCACTACCACCCCCCCCATGCCCTCCCATGTGCATGCCCTCAAATAAATAAATAAAATCTTTTTTTAATATAATTTTTTAAAGAGTTTATTTATTTGACCGAGAAAAAGACAGCAAGAGAAAGCCAGGGGAGAGGGGAGTGAGAAGCAGCCTGCCCGCTGAGCAAGGAGCCTGAGGTGGGACTTGATCCCAGGACTCTGGGATCATGACCTGAGCCAAAGGCAGATGCTTAACCATGGAGCCAACGAGGTGCCCCTAAATAAAGAAAATCTTAAAAAAAGAAAAAAGGTAACAATCTATGTTTACTAAGTAGTCTCATATAAGTTATATTCAGTTCTTGCTATCAGGACAAGTTCTCCGAAGTCACATTTAGGCTCTAGAAACCACTGAAATGTTCCAAAAGTCTCAATCTAATTGAGCACTCAGACTGATCTCCCATACTGCCTCCTGCACCTTGGATAGTACAAAATTTATCATATTTTATTTTGTTTTCATATTTTGTTATATTTTATTTTATTTTCTTGGTTTTGAAAAACAGTATCACCAGATCTATCTGTAGTTCAACACCTTCCTTTTTTTTTTTTTCTTTTTTTTTTTTTTCTGTCTAGCTTTCAAAGGACACAGTCCCTTTTTTCTATAAATCCTTCCCAGCTCATCGTGGGGCCCCACTGATTTCTTCCTAATGTAAATTTCCAGTCGTGACCACATTTTTGGCATGTTATACTGCCATTTCGCCTTTCATTCACTTTAGGCCTAGTTTCCTAAGCACCTCAGGGACAAGACTGTTTATACGTGCGTGTGTCACCGTTTCCACAAGACTCACAATCTATATTTGGGTTTCCATTATCAGGTTATAACTTTTTGGCCCTCTTCACCTCTCCCAACTCTTCACTGAGCATTGAGCTCTCTCCTCAACTCTGACTCCCTTTAATCTAACTAGGGCATCCTTTCTCCAAGCATTCTTAGATACTACTACTGACGTTTGGATTTTAAGATTCTACAATGTTTGCTAAATGAAACCTAGCTTCCCCTCCTTGGTTATTTTGGCTCTTCTACAAAGAGCTTCTTCCGTCCCCTCAAAATCCAAATTACACTTCCAGCTAGACAACTTCCACAAACAAGGCTTCCTCCCAGCCAGCAGCCGACCCCAGCCAGTCCCCTTCCCCTGCCCGGTGCCCGTATCTAAGCCCTCATTCTCTTTCCTAAGATGGCGGCCACAAAGCGCAGGGGAGACTTTGCGTGAGTTCCACCCACGCAAGGCCACTATCATTCCGGAGACTCAACGAGCAGGGGCTGAAAGAGGAAAATGGCCCAAGGAGGTGGAGCGGGAAGAGTGATAACTGGTCAAGGCGCCGTGGCCCGGGAAGGCCTGGGAGGGAGGGCCCAGGGGATCCACGCTCCCGTGGAGCCAAGACCAGCGTCATAGGAAGTGGGGGCCCACCCCCTAACGTCAGGGGCGGAAGTGAGCGTTGCTGGGGCGCGGATGCGGGGAGAAAGCGGCTGTGGAGAGAACGTGTCTCGACCGAGGTAAGAAAGGCGTCCCACCTGGCTTGGGGCCTCCACAAACACTCACTTTTAGGGTCCTGGGATACCTTCACCACCTAATGTCTTCCCTTTCCGCCAGCCTGTAACCTTGGGCCTTGTGGGTTCTCAGCGCTGCTAAGGGTGGTCCAGCCACCGCCTGCCCCCTCGAGGGCCTCCCTGCCTCCTTTGTGTGCATTGTTTTAAGTTAACCACCTTCCCCACCTCCTGTTTAGTCCCATTGCTTAAATCTCCTCTGATTGTTTTGTTTGAAGGAAGAAAAAGGATTGTTTTACCGAGACCCCAGCTCTGTTAAGAGTTTAACCAATTGCTTCAGACTATATCCAGCCCCCAAACTTGACTGCATCGCGTAATTTATCCGTTTCACCGCGGTCTAGTACTAGGGGAAAGGTAAAGAATCGCCTGTTAACAGTATGGTACGGGAGATACTTCAGTGGACACGGCTGAATCATAAAGCTGTGGATTTCAGTGCCCTGAATCTACTGTAATTAGACTTTTTGCCCCCAGAGTTTAGGCTGGCTTTCCGTAAGTTGCTGAATCTCGTGCTGATTGTTCCTCTAAATACCTTAAAATCAAGGAACATAATACTTGGTTCTTCCTTCCAAACCTCTTATATTTAATGAAAAAGTGTAAAGTATATGTAAAAGTTGTCAAAAGGAAGGTCAGAATTTCTTAATCCAGACATGAAAAAAAAATTTTTTACAGCAGTTTCGTTAGTAAATGTCATTAACAAATGGGCTCTGTGGCCAATTACCAAACTAGAGTTCCAGCTGATCACTTGTATTTCCTACCGCAGATTCCAGGGCTGCTTATGTCATAGAATGGGGGGGAAGGGGTGTGGAACTGTAAGATGGGCCAAAGGAGAGCTTGCCCTAGAGACAACAACTGTAAACCTAGCTAATTTTCAGAAGTTTCCTATGAGAACGGTTTTATATAAATTCAGTTTTTTTCCCATAATGATTAGTTTATTTAATCCCAGTGCTAAATGGGGGGAGATCTTTGGTAGAAGAGGATTCAAACTACAGGATCATTTGTCTTTTATCTTCCACATTTCTGTCACAGACTTGTTCTTTTATTACTGTATTATACATAAAATAGATAGTCTTTAAATCCTAACAATCAGAAGTTTTCCCTCAGTGCTTAGAGGGAGTGAGTACTAACTGGAGAGATTTAACCTAAAGTCTGTACATTTTTGTATATGGGATTGGTGGAGGAGAGGGGAGGTAAAGCATCACTGGACTAAGTGTGACACTTCCTGATCATATTTAGAAAAGTCATAGAACTAGTAAGCTAGGGGCACCTGGGTGGCTCAGTCAGGCGACTACCTTCAGCTCAGGTTATGATCTAAGAGTCCTGGCATGGGGCCCCCACATCAAGCTCCCTACTCAGCGGGGAGTCTGCTTCTCCCACTCCCTACTCCCCACTGCTCACGCTCTCACTCTCTTTCTCTCTCAAATAAATAAAATCTTTTTCAAAAAATAGTAAGCCAGCAATGTCTCTAGGCTTATTGGATGGACTAAGTGCATACTGGTGGACCTAGACTTCCAGCATTCCCAGGTGCCAGGAGAGAGCAAGACTGGCAGCCTGCCCATCCTGTATTTTTAAGAACTTCAGAGGAGAACTTTAAAACAGTACCTTATTCCTATGTTTATCCTAAAGTTTAAATAGTAGTACTCTTGTGGTCTTGACTTGCCCCCTTTAATGTTAAATACCAACCCTAATGGATGGTAAACAGTGACAGGTTGTTGTAATGACTTAAAGTACACTATCTTATCACCTGAATGCACTTTAAATTAGTAGTCCTATTTACTGAACCACTGCTTTTTTTTCTCCCCCTCAGTGCTTGGATTCAGCTTCTTCACTTCCAACATGGAAGAAACTTACAGTATGTACTTCTTACTGTTTTTAGAGAATAAGTTAAATTCCTTACATATAGTTTTATGTCTGACAAGACTCTTAGTGTGTTTGGAAAGATTCACATTTCTCCATCAACTGCTGAGATTGTCTGTGTGGTGGTAGAAAAGTTCCCAAATTTGAAATAAAACACTTGAAATTTATCAAGCTTTGAAAAGGCTACAGCTGGGTCATCTGTGTTAAACTATATTTTTATTAAATGAAACAATTTCTCAGAACTTCAGTTTCTCCTATTAAAGACAAGGGGATAGTAACTAAAACCTCTGTTTTCTATTATGAGGGACAATATGATATTCATAATAATGCTGATATACATTGAGTTCTTGGGGTTAAAGAAATCCTACGAAGAGTTCTTATTTCTCAAGTGATCCAGGAGTCTTAGATGGCCCAAGAAGTCAGAAGGAAGCTAGCATCTAGAATAATACCAATGTAGAAACAAAAGAGACTGAAAAAATCATTTAATGTTTGGATTTTACATCTGAGAAAACAGAACCTGGATTAACTGATTTGCCCAAGGTGACATAGTTAGGGAGAGAGTCATACGTTATTCATAAGCAGTGCCACACTGGATACCATAAGGCACTATGGTTTCTAGACCCTAACCAAGTTTAAGGAACAACGGCATCAGTGAGTGGATGAAACTTGACAACAGGGCCTACTTTGTTTCTTACTTTGCTCTATTGTTCAGAGTCTCTTTGGAGTTAATAAGTTCCAACTAAAGGGTATTTTTTAGTTCCATTCTACCTTCAAAGAATCTTAATCACCGATATTTATATGGAAATAGTCTTCATTAAATATCTACATCAGAGATTCTCAAACTTGAGCATGCAGCAAGATCACCTGGGGAGTTTGTTAAAACTAGCTTGCTAGACTTAACCCAGAATTTATTTGTTTGTTTGGTTGGTTGGTTGGTTTGGGGTTTTTTGTGTGTTTTTTTTGTTGTTTTTGTTTACCCAAGGTCTGGGGCCCAGGAATTTGCAATTCTAACCTGTTCTCAGTTGAGGCTACTGATCTGAGGACCACACTTTGAGAATCATTGATCTAGAAGACTGATTCTCCTTGGTCTGCCTTAGGGCTCCCTCCCCTACCTCCTTAGTTTTTCTTAAGATATATTAACGTAGGCCACCTGGATGGCTCAGTCGGTTAGGTGTCTGCCTTCAGCTTTGGTCATTATCCCGGAGTCCTGGGATTGAGCCCTGTGTGGGGCTCTCTGCTTGGTGGGGAGCCTGCTTCTCCCTCTGCCCCTCTCCTTGCTTGTGTGCTCTTTCACTCTGTCTCTCAAATAAATAGGAAAAATGTTTTGTTTTGTTTTGTTTTTAAGAAATTTTTTAAGGTGTTATTTATTCATTTAACAGAGAGGGAGAGTACAAGCAGGGAGAGCAGTAGGCAGAGTGGGAGGGAGAAGCAAGCTCTCTGCTGAGCCAGGAGCCAGATGTGGAACTCGATCCCAGGACCCTGGGATCACGACCTGAGCCGAAGGCAGCCGCTTAACAAACTGAGCCACCCAGGTGTCCCAATAAGCAAAATACTTTAAAAAGATACTTTAATGGGGGCACCTGGGTGGCTCACTGGGTTAAAGCCTCTGCCTTCGGCTCAGGTCATGATCCCAGGGTCCTGGGATCGAGCCCCGAATCGGGCTCTCTGCTCAGCAGGGAGCCTGCTTCCCCCTCTCTGCCTGCTTCTCTGCCTACTTGTGACCCCTCTCTTTCTCTCTCTCTCTGTCAAATAAATAAAAAATATCTTTAAAAAATTAAAAAAAAAAGATACTTTAGTGTAAACCTGGAATTCCATGTGACATAGGTAGATTTATATTTATTCCTAGAAGCTTACTACTCTGTATTAAATTAGAAAGCAACAACTCCCCTTTATGTCTCTCATTCTTTACTTTTTTCAGCCATAATTTTTTTTTCTTAGAAAAATATCACCTGGGAGTTGTTAGAAATGCAGTCTCTGGGCCCCGTCCCAGACCTTTTGAATCAGAATCTGCATTTTAACACAGTCCCCAAGTAATTTAACACTGCCTTAGGATATACTTGACCTTCTTCCCAAATTGACCTTAAACTATAATCATTTTTTTCTTTTTAAGATTTTATTTATTTATTTGAGAGAGAGAGAGAACATGAGATGGGAGAAGGTCAGAGGGAGAAGCAGACTCCCCGCAGGGCTGGGAGCCCTGTGCGGGACTCTATCCGAGCACTTCCGGGATCATGACCTGAGCGGAAGGCACTTGCCTAACCAACTGAGCCACCCAGGCGTCCTTCAACTATAATCTTTTTTTTTTTTTTTTAAGATTATTTATTTATTTATTTGACAGATAGAGATCACAAGTAGGCAGAGAGGCAGGCAGAGAGAGAGAGGTGGAAGCAGGCTCCCCGCTGAGCAGAGAGCCCGACGCGGGGCTCGATCCCAGAACCCTGAGATCATGACCTGAGCCGAAGGCAGAGGCTTTAACCCACTGAGCCACCCAGGCGCCCCCTTCAACTATAATCTTAATCGGATCTAAAGATCTCCAGCTTCTGTTTGGGACTGTACCTCTTAACTGATGAAACTTTTGTCGGGTCTCCTTTCCTATTTCTATGAAGTTTCCTCCATTTCTCCCCCTGGGTTTCAGGCCCTATCAAGGTGTGAGAAGCGTCTGAGTCTGTGGTTTTGGAGAGAGCTTGTCCACGGGGCCTGCTCTGTTTCCGCAATTAAGTTGTATTCCCAAAAAGCCAGATAGAATTTTTGATGAGCATTTTGATGGTATTTATTACAAGTACAAAGTATTTGTTAGTTTAAATGCACATAGACCTCAATGCAGCGCTTTTGGGTATCAGCCCAAGAGAAATACTCCTAGAACACAAGTATTTACCAGATTGTTAGTCACAGCATTTTATATAACAGTAAAAAACTGGAAATGACCTCTAAATGTCCATCAGTAAGAGAAATGATTAAGAATCCATGGCACATGGGCACCTGGGTGGCTCAGTTGGTTAAGCAATTGCCTTCAGCTCTGGTCATGATCCTGGAGTCCCAGGATCAAGTCGTGCATCGGGCTCCCTGCTCAGTGGGGAGTCTGCTTCTCCCTCTGACCCTCTCCCCTCTGATTCTCTCTCTCTCTCTCTCATTCTCAAATAAAATCTAAAAAAAAAAGAAAAAAAATCCATGGCACATCCATATGCAGCACTGAAGTATTCCTGTTTGGTTTGGTTTGGGGTTTTTGGTTTGGTTGTTTTTTTTTTTGTTTTTTTTTTTTTTTTAGAGAGATTTTTTTTTTTTTTAAGATTTTATTTACTTATTTGACAGAGAGATCACAAGTAGGCAGAGAGAGAGAGAGAGGAGGAAGCAGGCTCCCCGCCAAGCAGAGAGCCCGATGCGGGACTCGATTCCAGGACCCTGAGATCATGACCTGAGCCGAAGGCAGAGGCCCAACCCACTGAGCCACCCAGGCGCCCTGTTTGTTTTTTTAATATTGTTTTTATATCCTGACACAGAAGGAGCTCCAAGATATATGAAGTTTAAAAAAAAAAAAAAAAAGGCAGGCACCTGGCTGGCTCAGTTGAAGGCAGATACAGCTCTTGATTTCAGGGTCATGAGATCAAGCCCTACACTGGGGGTGGAGATTACTAAAAAATATAAATAAAAACTTAAAGAAAAAAAGCAAATAGCAAAATAGGTACAGGAAATCCTATCACATGCTACAATATGGTTGAACCTTGAGAACATTATGCTAAATGAAATAAGTCAGTCAAAAAAAGACCTACACTGTGATTTTACTTATATGAAGTATGTGAAATAGTCAGACTCATAGAAACAAGAAGTGGAATTAGTGGTTGCCAGGGATTGGGGAGAGGAGAGAATGGGCAATTACTGCTTAATGGGTATTGAGTTTCAGTTTTGCAAGATGAAGAAGTCTGGAAACTGGTTGCGTAACAATGTGACTATACTTAACACTGTCAAACCATGCACTTAAAATTGATTAAGATATTAAGTTATATGTTATGTATATTTTTGTCACCATTAAAAATTTTTTTAATTAAAAATCAAATAAAATTTTTTTAATCTAGAAAAACCGTTTAGAGCTAACCTAAATTACCAGAGGCCAAGAAATAAAACATTATGGTAGGAAGTCATCATTACCAACTCTGATATATGTCACTGTATGGGCAGCATAATGTGTATGAATCATAAGGTATGTCTAGTCTGTCAGCTGCTGACATGGCCTAACATTTGCTCATGATGGAAAGGATTAAATGAAGGGAAAGTAATAAGAATTTTATCTGTAAACTGTCCCTGGGTGTCCTGAAGCTTCAGAAATGTGAAAAAAATTGCTGGTCAGGATGAGCCTGGTTGGCATAATAAACTTGCTTGTCCTCTAAGACTTTTCCTTCCTATTCATTCTGTCCTTCAGATCACCTTTCTGGCTCATTTGCATCACGGTCATGGTTAGCAATTTATTCCATGTTTACTACTCCTCCAGTGAAACTGTCTGTTTCAATTCCCCACTGGCTTCTGATTCTCATAGCAGTCTCCTGGTTTATAAGCTCCTTATCAAATGTGAATTGTTTATCTTATTTCACTTTTATCTTTGCCTTCAATGATGGTAACAGCATTTTATTAGGTCACCTTTTGTCCCCATAATCTATTGAGAATGTTAAATTAAATTAAATTAAATTAACCATTTAATATCCTTTCCTTAATCAAGCTAGCTAAAATTTATAAAGCCTACATGTAGCTTTACACATTTAGAGAAACTTGTTTAGTAACTATAGAGATGATTTCTGAAAGTATAGTCTTCTAAGGGAAGTTTTAAGTAGAATGATCTAGGTTAGAGGCTTTCTTTCACAAAGCATCCCCATATGTCTGCAGTTGTCTTAAACTTAGCACATTCTGTTTTTGCAGATTATTTTTTCATCTGTCCAACTTGATAATCACTAAAGAATTCTCTGATTTTTTTCTCATCTGTGTGCCAAACTATGAAAAATAAAACCACCCTATCTGATAAAGGTATTGGTTTCTTTTGAGAGGTATCTAGAGTAATCAAGATCAAGAACTACTTACAGTAATAAGTCCAAGCAGACAGATGAAAAAGAAATCACCTATCAAGCTTCCATAGAGCTTATAACTGATCTTTTTTCATGTCATAACATACTAGTAAATAGGCAAGAATGCTGGCAAAGGGGATTAATTGCCCTTAACATGCCCTAGAAGTGACTGGTGGGGGACAGGAGGCACGTGTACAGAGGTACCCCACATCGATATATGGGCACACCATCCATTCTAACTTTAGCATACTGGTTGAGAGGCTTTGGTTAGGCTAGCTAGAGATAAGAATGACCCTGAATTAGCACTTCTAGGAAGAAAAAGAGGATATCATTTCATGTAACTTTATTTTTCTTTTCATTGTTGGTTACCTTTAGTGTAAAACGAATTTATATACAACTAAATATGAACCAAGATCCTATCCCATGATAATTTGTTTTGCTATACTTATGAAGATTTGTTGGTAATACAGTTTTATCTTGGAGTTATGTTTTCATGTTTAAATGTTTAGTCACGGGCGCCTGGGTGGCTCAGTGGGTTAAGCCACTGCCTTCGGCTCAGGTCATGATCTCAGGGTCCTGGGATCGAGACCCGCATCAGGCTCTCTGCTCAGCAGGGAGCCTGCTTCCTCCTCTCTCTCTGCCTGCTTGTGATCTCTCTCTGTCAAATAAATAAATAAAATCTTTAAAAAAAATAAAATAAAATAAATGTTTAGTCACCCTTTTTTTTTTTTAATTCCAAGTTGTTAAGACTGTCTTGTTCTATTCTTGTAGATTCTGTTGAAAAATCCAGTGTGCCTGGAATACTGTGGTTTTACAAAGGCTTAAAGCTTAAACTGTATGTTTATCCAAACCTCTCTTTTTCAGTCGATTCCCTGGACCCTGAAAAGCTATTACAATGCCCCTATGATAAAAACCACCAGATCAGGGCCTGCAGGTTTCCTTATCATCTTATCAAGTGCAGAAAGGTAAGACGTTATTTTCATAATTTGCCTTGTAATGACCTCTTGAGTTCTTTTAAAAAGCCAAATTTTGTCGGTATCATATAATTTTAGCAAAAATGTTTTAATTTAATGCCGGACTTGGTTTGGGCATTAACACTTCTGTGTTAAATGCCGAATTTATAGAAATGAGTTCATTTCTTTGGGTACATACGTGTTTTCTTGTTTCTGTTTTTTTCTACCTAACTAGTGACAGAGCGCCCTCTATATACTCTTCTCACACTTTATAAAACAGAGGAAACACTAATGTTGGCTAGCAATGAGAAATCCCTTTTGCCTTGTGAATTCGATGTGTTCGTTGTCCTGATAAGGGTTGAGTGCCATAATACATTTATCTTTAATTTCTTTTTGTTTGGAATTTTTAGAGAAGTTGAGCAGCTAGAGGTTAGATTATTCATAAAAATAATGGTTTCTCCAAGTTACAGTCTTTAGTTGAAGCATCTTTTGGTAGGGGTGGGAGACAACTAAGCAGAGTTTCTTTTTTTTTCTGGTCACTCTTTTGTGGTCTTAGATGACATAAACTACTTTAAAGCTGGTAGACTAATTGAGGCACTTTGTAAGGATTGTTAGAATACAGATGTCAGATATAAAGGCCAAAGGTCTGCAGGATTTATGCTTGGACAGCATTTTTGGTATTTAATCCAAACTGCATACAATTCATGTATGCATTAACATCCTTTAAAGTGTGTTCTTTTGCAGTCCTAATGGCATGATTATCATGCCATTGTTGATCATTTCTCCAGCTCTTTTAAATTTCTAGAGCAAAGATCCCTTAAATTTGAACCTGGATAATGTGGGCCAGCAGATCCCACCACAACTTCTTCCCCTAGGATTGCAAACATGTCCCTAAGGACAAAGGTTGGGGGAAAAAAAAGCAATAAAAAGACTTTTTTTTTTTTTAAGATTTTATTTATTTATTTGACAGAGAGAGAGATCACAAGTAGGCAGAGAGGCAGGCAGAGAGAGAGAGGAGGAAGCAGACTCCCTGCTGAGCAGAGAACCCGATGTGGGGCTCGATCCCAGGACTCTGAGATCATGACCTGAACCGAAGGCAGCGGCTTAATCCACTGAGCCACCCAGGCGCCCCAAAAAGACATTTTCTTTAACTCATTTTTTTTCCTTTGTTGAGAGAGCAAGAAAGCACATGCACTTTGGGGGGGCGGGATGTAGGAGGAGCAGAGGGAGAAGGAGAGAGAAAGAGAATCTTAGGTAGTCGCCATGCCCAGCTCAGAGCCCAACCCAGGGCTTCATCTCAGGACCATGAGATCATGACCTTAGCTGAAATCAAGAGTCAGATGCTTAACCAATTGAGCCACCCAGGCACCCCTTTCACTCCCCTTTTCTAAACCTCTTAATCTTTGACCACAAAACTCTCTGCACTGGAAAGCTCAGTATCCCTTATGAAAATCATGGAGGTAACTGCTCTCATAATTTTCTTCATCCTCTGTTTTTTCTTAGCGTCCTCCCACTTCACATTATTTTTACTCTTTTGAGTATAATTTGTGATAAATGTTTTGTTCCTTCTAATAAATCAACTTCTTAATACCTGATATGCTTCCTGTAGGATTTGGGTGATATTAAGCACTTTGGGTTTTTTTGTTTTGTCTTAAAGAACTTGATCAGCAAGCAGCCTCTCCCATTTGGACTTTTCCTTAATGAAATAGCTGAAATAAAGGTCAAATTTTCGACAGCACCATTTCAGGCACCGTTACTTTAAATAAGCATCCCTATGTTAATCTGAAAACTCCTCAGCCAGCTTCTTCTAGGGCTCCCTCCCCACAGCTGTTTGCCAGCACTGTTGCATGGCAGTAGCAGGGCTGGACTGCAGTATGGACTAAGAGTAGGTTTTCTTGTTACTGTTTCCTGAATATCACCCTTCAGAGACATCCAGAGAGTTCCACCATTACAGGCTGTTCTGACAGTCTTGGGACCCTGAGAAATGTGGTTCAAATACCCAATCCTGGAGTGCCTGGCTGGCTCAGTCATTAAGCATCTGCTGCCTTCAGCTCAGGTCAAGATCCCTTCTCCCTGTCCCACTCCCCCTGCTTGTGTTCCCTCTCTCACTGTCCCTCTCTCTGTCAAATAAGTGAATAAAATCTTAAAATAAATAAATAAATAACCAATCTTAAATTCACTATTTACTCCCTTATAAAAGCCACTGTAAACTCAGTATCTGTGTTGTCGGTCTCTACGAGCATAAGAAGCTTACATTTTGATGAGTTTGAGGTCATCTGTACAGTCTGTGTGAGTGAGAAATAATTGATTCCCTCTTAATTTTCTACTGTGAGTTTACCTACCACAGTTAAGTGGCAAGTTTATTGCGAGATTTTAGGGGAGTCATTTATAGAGTAAGGCTAGGCCACTCCCTTTGAATCTGAAGAGAATCAAAGAATTGACAGACCCCTTAATTTTGTTCCACAGAATCATCCTGATGTCGCAAACAAATTGGCTACTTGTCCCTTCAATGCTCGTCACCAGGTTCCTCGGGCCGAAATCAGTCATCATATCTCAAGCTGTGATGATAAAAGTTGTATTGAGCAGGATGTTGGTAAGACTAGCTGAAAGGTTTCCATCCTACAGGTTAGCCCCTTCCAATTTGTATTATGCTGCGCTGTCAGCTTGATTTTTGGCTTTCATCATTTCAGAAGAATAGTACCTTTCTGCCCTTGAGTATTTTATCTCATCAGTAAAAGGTTGTCAGGCTGTGTTTATCAGACTGCTTTCTCTTTTGAGCAACCTGATCCATCTTACCAATTTATCTAAAAATAAAAATCCTTTTATTGCCGTAAATATAGTAAACACCCTTGTTTGTGCTTCTTTTTCTTCTGTCAGCAAGGGGATAAGACCTCTGTTTAGCTTTCATAGTCTCCGTTTTTCAGAAACAAAGACTTATTAGGCTACCCTGAAACCTTTTAAGCCACTTTACCCCTTTAAAAATAATAACCTGATGATGTCCCCTTCTTACATCAGCATCTTTATTATCTTGCAGTCAACCAAACCAGGAACCTTGGACAAGAGACTCTGGCTGAGAGCACATGGCAGTGCCCTCCTTGCGATGAAGACTGGGATAAAGGTGGAGTGTATCTTCATCTTTTTTTTTCACAATGTCTAAATCTCAAGTCATTTAGTTTAGGCAGAAGGAAGATTTTCCTTTTTTATGAGCATCCCATGTTCAGAACGCCTTATTATTTTTATTGGGCCCCAAAATGAGCACATTTGTATCACTGTGCAGGCATGTGGAACAGCCTATCCCTCTCGATTGGAAAAAGCACTTCTTTACAACTGCCTTTTTCCATAAATTGTGTTGTACCATCTGTGTTTGGTTGTTACTGGGCACGTTTATTATTATTTATGTTGCTTGCATTTATATCCTTCAATTAAATTCCTGCTACTGTGTCACTTCAGCAGGGTACTTGATCAATTTTTACTTCTCTAAGCTTAGGTGTATTATTTCCCAACTTACAGATTCAACTAGCATAAACTGGTGTTTTACCTAGGGATGCCACAAACTATGTCTTGCTTTCTTTGGCAGATCTGTGGGAACAGACCAGCACCCCATTTGTCTGGGGCACAGCCAACTACTGTGGCAACAACAGGTAAATGAAATAGGCTCATTCCCAGCACTGCCTCCCAAAATCTAAGTGCTCTGGTACCAAAAGAAGCCACCAAAGCATGGTTTGGTTTCTTTCCTTAATGATGTTACTTGGTGGTAACTTAGTTTTGGTGGGTTATTTTTTTTCTTTATTCCTCAATTCATAAAAAGGTCACATGGTTTGTGTTAATCCCTGTGGGAACACAGAAATACTAGTTTACAGTCTAGCAAGGGAGACAGCGGCACCAGACATTCTTATGTCTAAGTTGGTTTTTTTTGCTGAGTTGGCATTTTAAAAAAAAAATTTTTTTTTTTAATTTATTTATTGGACAGACAGAGATCACCAGTAGGCAGAGAGGCAGGCAGCGAGAGAGAGAGAAGCAGGTTCCCTGCTGAGCAGAGAGCCCGATGCGGGGCTCGATCCCAGGACCCTGGGACCATGACCTGAGCCGAAGGCAGAGGCTTTAACCCACTGAGCCACCCAGGTGCCCCAAGTTGGCATTATTTTAATGCTTTGAAAAAATTCTCCAACGACGCCTCTCTGGGTAATTAGTGTCTAAGGAAAAATAATCTTAAAAGTTCTTAGTTTGAAATTGGGCAAGCCAGAGTACCTATTGGGTAGGGAAGAAAATGCATCTCCTCTGATTTTGTATCTAATTTGTATCTAAGTGTGGGGCTTGAACTCATAACCCGGAGATCAAAACCTGATCTGAGGGGCGCCTGGGTGGCTCAGTGGGTTAAGCCTCTGCCTTCGGCTCAGGTCATGATCCCAGGGTCCTGGGATCGAGCCCCACATCGGGCTCTCTGCTCAGCAGGGAGCCTGCTTCCCCCTCTCTCTCTGCCTGTTGCTCTGCCTACTTGTGATCTCTGTCTGTCAAATAAATAAATAAAATCTTTAAAAAAAAAAAAAAAAAAAACCCTGATCTGAGATCAGGAGTCAGATACTTAACCACTTAACCGACTGAGCCACCCAGGCACCCCTCTATCTAACTTAAATCTATGAGATCTCTCATTACTACTTTATCTTCAAACCTTAAAAGATCAAGTTTCAGGGATGCCTGGGTGGCTCAGTCGCTTAAGCCGCTGCCTTCGGCTCAGGTCATGATCCCAGGGTCCTGGGGTCGAGTGCCAAATCAGGCTCCTTGCTTGGCAGGGAGCCTGCTTCTCTCTCCACCTCTGCCTGCTTGTGCGCGTGTGCACACACGCGCGCTCTCTCTCTCTCTTTCTCTCTCTCTCTGACAAATAAATAAAATCTTAAAAAAAAGATCAAGTTTCAGATATTCAGAAATGTAAATATTTATGGATCAGAAAACAAAGGAATGAGATGTGAGACTTCATTTTTTCCCCAAATAGAATACTTATCAATTTTTATTTCTTAGCTCAAAGATGAGTTAGTAATTTGTACATGTACCTTATTTTGTGTGTGCACTAAGATGGAAAAACTTAAAGATGAATTTTAATAGTACAGTATTAATTTTACCTCAGTTCTATGAGATTTGTTGCCTTTGGCTTGGTTGTCTTGGCATTTTATTTTGTCTCTTACATTTATTGAGTGAGCTGATGAGCCTGTCATACAGTTGAACAGTAGATGGCATTGCTGTTTATCTCAATTTCTGGAAAATGAAAATGGTGAGACCCATCTTAATGCTTGTACAAAACAGTGAGCTTTTCAGAGAAGTAGTAATCATTCTAATTGCAAGAATGTTTTGATGGAAATGTGTTTACATTTCAGAATGTAGTTTGCTGTTTTCCCCCAAATTACAAAAAACACATTTTGATTGTCTTGTGTGTGCCTGCCTGAGGAATATAGATATGCTGGCATAGGCAAATTTGTCTTTTTTTTTTTGCAGCCCTGCAAGCAACATAGTTGTGGAACATAAGAGTAACCTGGCTTCAGGCATGCGTGTTCCCAAGTCTCTGCCGTATGTTCTGCCATGGAAAAACAGTAAGTGAAATAAAGGCAACATGCTTTTACTCTTTTCATTGCGCTGAATACAGTTGGTCTTGATCCTTCAAAGACCTATTCAGTGTGAACTCACTACCTCACACGACCCCGAGAGTGAGTACCTCCTCAAATTTTGCATTCTGAGCACCTCACTCACTTAGCCCTAGTCCCTGCCCTGGTTAGTAACAGGAAATTATGAGTAAGAAAATACAAAAAAAAATTCCAAAAGAATATTTTCAAACTGGGACGGCCACTGACATCAAATACCTTGGGTAAATTTGGAGACAGTGAAAACTCTACTGATATCGGGTAGTAGGAATGCATCCCTGACACTCAAGGTATAATATCAGTAGAAACTGGGATTAGAAATTGTATTGCAGAGAGCTAAAAGGAAATGAGTAGAAAGAAAATGAAAGTAACAAGTTATAGAAACTAGCATAAGAAATTTCTAATGTCTTCCCTGGATATTAGAGGCTGTGCCGAGTAAATAGGTACTAAATTCATATCATATCACCCTGATAAATTCCCACATATGGAACACCCAAAATACTATCATTTTTATTTAATACAAACTTTCCTAATGTTGCCCTCAAATTCTGATTCCCTTGATTCAGTCTGTGCTACTGTTTGACCTAATTTTTTAGGTGGCTAGAGGATTTCCTTTAAAATATTTTCCTTGGGGCACTTGGTTGGCTCAGTGGGTTAAGCCTCTGCCTTCAGCTCAGGTCATGATCCCAGGGTCCTGGGATCAAGCCCCGCATCGGGCTCTCTGCTCAGCGGGGAGCCTGCTTCCTCCCCCCAACCTGCCTCTCTGCCTACTTGTGATTTCTGTCTGCCAAATAAATAAATCTTTAAAAAAAATAAAAAATAAAATAAAATATTTTCCTTTGGGTACTTGAATTTCCCTAAAAATGAGATCACCAAATCATATGCCTAAAGGCTTGATAGGTAATAAACTATTCTTTTCCATGGTCTTGAACAGAATCCAATCACTAATTTTAAATTCTTTCACTTTTATATTGTAATTCAGTATACCCCAAGAATAAGTCATTTGTGTTTAGTAAGAATAGGAGGAGTGAATTTCAATTGTTATGGTGTATTTATTTTGAAATATTTCTACTCCATAGATGGAAATGCACAGTAACTGAATATCTCATCAAGTAAGTGTTTCAGTTTCATTTCACTGTCTCTTCAGATAGTAGCAAGATTTAACTGGACATAAAGCAATTTGGGTCCAATTTTCTTTCAGATTATGGTATCAAATTAAAGCTTTGTGTGTGCCTGTGTTTTTTAAGTATATAGCTTCTGTTATGGCTCTACACGCTAATGAATAGGCATTTACTGGTTAAATTAGAATTCTGTTAACATGCCAAGTTGTTTTCCCTAACGTTAGTACACACTGCCTTTTTCCTTTTTCTTTTTTTTTTAATCAAAGTTGCATTCTAGATCTATCATGCCTTTTAATGGACTGAGATTAATCAGACAGCTGTGCTTCACTGCGCTGCAATTCTTCCCCTGTGCAGTACAGTTTAACACTCAGCAAAAAATTCATACTCTTTTTAATGAGCAGTTAAAAGTTTGAGGTCTCTAAGAAGTTTGCACTGTTGATCTTATCTGAATACTTGATTTCGCAAGATCTTACAAAATCTGTATGAAGAGACTAAAATCTTTCACTTTCTAAAGATGAAACCTTTCCTTGAGGTAACCCTATGTGACTATGGAAGAGCCAAATTTGATTCTTCCAATGCTTTTTTGGCTGAGGTTGCTCAGCCGTATTGCTCCTGCCAAAAGGAATATTGTTAGGCTAGGAAAGAGACTATGTCTTCACTGTCTTGCAGATAGTAAGCCCTCTGTGAATATTTATTTAAGGAGTGAGTAATTGGCCTCTTGCCTTCTAGTTCATTCACTTCCTCTGGACAGTGAAGCAGATGGATCTTCAGTGAGTTAGGGTTCATTTTATACCTAAACTGATGTTTCTCCTGGTGAGAAGCAGAAAAGAGATTCTAAAAGCAAATACCCCTTAACTATGGACGATGATATTTATCGGTTGCTTCCAGGTGCTAGCCATTTTTCTTGGTATGTTTTGTCAAATTGTTAAATACATGTAGAACCAGAAAATTGGATTTGGCCCCAGAATGGGAAGAGCCAGGACAGCACTGGGGTGTGTCAGAAAAGCACACAGCACCTGGATAAATGGTGAACTTTGAATCCTTCTCCAACACACTGCCCAAGATGCTTGGTTCTCATATAGTACGGATTACTACCTGATACAAACGGTCTGGGGGCATCTCGCTGGCTCACTCAGGAAAGCATGCAGCTCTTAATCTTGGGGTCGTGAGTTTGAGCCCCACATTGGGTGTAGAGATTACGAGAAAAAAAATATTCTAGGGGCACCTGGATGGCTCAGTCAGTTAAGCAGCCAGCTCTTGATTTGGGCTCAGTCATGATCTCAGGTTTCTGGGATCAAGCCCCACATCGGGCTCTCTGCTCAGTGAGAAGGCAGCTTCCTTCTCCCTCTGCCCCTGTCCCCACTCGCACATGTGCACATGGTGTCTCTCTCTCTCACTCTCAAATCTTAAAAAAAAAAAATTAAAATGAAAGCCTAGGAGAAGCTTCTATCTCTAATACCTAAGACTAGACATCTCTCCTTGGGAACTTTTCACTATTAAACCCCTTACATGCTAAAAATGTATTTTTCTGTATAATCTCTGAGGAATCAGGAGAGAAAAATGATCCTAGGTTAGGTAACAATCCTTAAACAGCCACAGAATTTTTTATCCTCTTAATAAAAATAAAGTATCATTTTTTGAATGCCAGTTGTTACAGAATTCTCTAGCTGCTTTGGAAAGATACAAAAGAAATAGAAGATAGGATTTATCCCCTTAAGGAACTTAAGTGTTGGTGGAGATTTTGTTGAATGCACATACATGAAGAGGGTTTGTTCACCTTGCACTTGATATGCTTTATCTCATTGTGTTTTTTATCAACAAATCTACTTTTTACTAGATAAATGTCTTAAAGCAGGTGATGTCATATTAATTTTTATTCCCCTAATGTATGTTGTAACAGCTCAAAAAATGTTACTGAATTAATGAGTAGATAGAGCATATGAGAAGAGGAAAAAGATCAATATACGTTAGCTGAAATTAATCCACAGTTGTCTGGAGAAGTCCATTGTATGGATAGTCCTGATTTTCTTCTCAGTCGTGAAACTGTTGACACAGGATTGTACAGTGATCTCTTTGTACAATGTTTTTGATTCAATTAACAAGTTTCTGTGTGCTTAGTGGTACTGAAGAGCTAAGCATCAGAAGGTACTTGCTGTTCTGCCATTAGCAATGTCAGATTCTTCAGCTAAGAGATGTTAATTGGGTTGTAGTTATATGGCCTATTATCAGATGTGGTTGGTGTTTTTATCACTGAAAGGAACTAAGAACTTTTTTTTTCTCTCATTTCCTTGCAGATGCCAAACCCTAGAAGACTCTTGCTTCTTCCTGCTACCAATGGGTTCTTCGTGGTTTTTCCTCCTAATCTAATTATAGAAAGATAAACTGTCTGTGACTTTCAAACTGACGAGTACCTTTTTTTTTTTTCTTCCCTGCTTTGAGTCTTCACTCATTTGATGCAAGAAAAGAAGCTTCAAATTCAGAACTGTTTCAAATAAAGCATCAATATAGATAGCTTGATAGTTTGGTTAAGTACCTGCAGCCCCAAGATCAGAAATCACATCCCATTTCACAGAAGCATAATTATTTAAAGTTATCTTAAGGATCCAGCTAAAGCAGGCAAGAAACTTGGGTTGGAAAAAGTAACTATGTATTTGTGTTACACATAGATTTTTTTAAAATTTATAGGAATGGTCCTTTTTTGATCAGTACATCTCCTTATCCAGAGTCTTCAAGACGCTGATAGCATTTAGATAGGAAAACACCCCATTCTTGTTTAGAATCTTTAGAACACCTTGCTCCCTACATATTTCCAACCTAGAGCAGGTTTCTTTTATTTCTTTCGTCTCTCCCACATTCCAGCTAGAAATTGTGCTAGCTGTCAAACCAGGTGTAGATTGTGTAGGAGTGAAGATTGGAATGGAGGAGAGGAACAGTGCATTTGTGGAGAAGAGATAGGCTTTCCACCTATGTGTAAAATTTGATTAAGCTTCAAACCTTTAATGTGTGATGGCCCTGCTGACTCTCCTGGATTGTGTGTGTAAGAAGTTAGATTTCTGAAACACCCAAGGCTCTGCTAGCCTCGTGTTTAGTTGGTCCTTACAAGGAAACCTCATCATCTCTCCAGACCAAGTTTTTTGTTGTTGTTGTTTGTTTGGATTATCTGTGCATTTTTGTGTTTTTGTTTTGGTTGGTTGTTTTTTTCAGGTTTGGTTTGGTTCTAAATCTGTCTTGCAGGGAGAGGGATTGGGTATCTGGTATAGATACGGGCTCAGATGAAGGACACTGATAATTTCAAATGTAGCATTTTTGGGAGTAACAGATAAGGGAGAGTGGACTCCTGTGGAATGCCTTCTTTCATGATACACAACACAGGGTTCTCTCCTAACAGAAGCAGAACTGTTTATTTAGTTGCAGGCCATAAAAATGGTTTCAGGATAGCCCAGGGACAATGGTATTTCTGCTTCTAGCTGTGTGATTTTTTTTTTTTTTTTAAGATTTTATTTATCTAAGAGAGAGACAGTGAGAGAGAGCATGAGCAAGGAGAAGGTGAGAGGGAGAAGCAGACTCCCCATGGAGTTGGGAGCCCAATGCAGGACTCGATCCCAGGACTCCGGGATCATGACCTGAGTTGAAGGCAGTCGCTTAACCCACTGAGCCACTCAGGCATCCTCTAGCTGTGTGATCTTAAGTGAATACCTAGACCATTTCCTCTGAAGAGGGTGATAATGTATTGAGGGAGGGAAAAAAAAACACCCAATATGCCACTAATTTTGGTTATTTGTGTATCAGTCAATACCTCAAACCAACTTAAGGTTATTTAATAGTCTCACTACTGGAAAAAACAAAACCCTTTAGATTTCATTTGTTTGAGTGATGATGGAACAAAACTATTACACTACACTTGTAAACCAGAACTTCTACCTAGTTTAGGGAAAACAAGCAGGGTTGTGAGTCTGATTGCAAAGAATTAGCTGCTTGAATACAACTCAACAAAGGAATCAAATAAAAATCACAAAAGGTCTGACCTTTTTGAGTGGGAGTAGCATTCACTGTAGGTGAAGGCCTACCTGTGTTAATTTTGTTAGCTCGCAAAATAAACAGTCCTGTGGTTTCTTCAGTAAACTAATGATTAAAGCAGCCAATTTGGTCCAGGAGCTGTCAGAGACTGCATAGGATGTTTATTGGGCCTAGAATTCACTAGTCTGGATTTAATTTGCTGGCAATTTTTGGATTCCCAAAAACTAGAAAAATTGGGGAGGAGAAACTTACTTACCTGTGAGACCCTCTTTTTCAGAGAATGCCCTCCCTTTGGAATGAGGACAGGTAAGCAGCTGAATATTGTTTTAATTTCAGTTAAGTCAAGCGTTAATGGTTAAAAGGTTAAATGCAGAAGTGTTTTTTCAAAAGCTCAGCCCAGAGAGCCTTTGAGGACTGCAGTTTGATCTTATCCAGGGCCTCCATACTCTACCCCAAGGAGAGGATTTGCTTTTTTGGAAGATTGCCTTTCTCTGTAGGGGTTCTGGAAGTGCCATTGTGGTTTGCAAATGTTCTCACCAGGAATAAACATGTATAGGTAAAGATGATGCTGAGCTCTCTGGGTAGCTGTACCTAGCTAAACTTGGAGAGTATCTGGATTTAATTTCAAATAATGCACTGCAGTACTCTTTCATTGTGGAGGCATACTGGTAGCTCCTTGTGTTACTCCTGACCTCAGACAAAACATATATATATATAATACCGGCACTCCTGGGGTCCCGTAGTTTGTACTGTGCCCAGCTCGTATTAAGCACCAAAGTTGGCAGAAACTGAGGAGATAACATTATGTTTATTGTTGCCATTTTTTAGAGAGGCAGGTTATAAAAATCAAGGTGATTTGTATCCTGAATTTTAAATGATTGAAGCAGGACTGGCCTTGGGAAGGAGACCTGTAAGAAAATGTTTATTTTCTTGTGCCAATTCCATGGGTAGAAGAAAGAGAACTATCTAAATACCAGGAGAAAAATACTGTAGTGACCACTCATTGTTTTGATCATTGTCTTTCTGGTACCATCAAGGTTCAGAATGTATTCACATCCTACTTTACAGTCATGGCCTCTTGAGAAGCCCCTGAAGATACATGAACCTGTTACCCATACCCACAGTCTCAGGTGACTTTCTTTTCCATCTGTACCATGATCAATGCAGACATGTGTACGAATAGGGCATTTGCCCTTTCCACAGCAACTCCTCTGCCTGGTGCAACTCACTTAACTCATAAACTTGGTAACTGGGGAGACAAATATAAAAGTTTAGAATGCTAATAGCTAGGAAAAATAGCATCCTAGGCTAGACAGTAAACCTGGATAACAACCATATGGTCAGGAGATTTGCATTTGTGTTTACCTTATTTAAAGACTGTTTTATATAAAAACTAAAATAGCATAAGAATCTTTGAAGAAACATGAAGAAGACAAGTTTAGTTTTATTTTATACAGGCGCACACACATTTTTATGGGGGAAATAAATCCAGGTTATATGAAAAATGGCAGACGAACCCAGCCATGCCTCCTTACATTTTTTAAAATACTTGTCGTTGAAATAAATTTGCTTTCTTAGTTCAACTGTTTCAGTTCTATTTCCTCAGTCTTGGATTTCAGGTTTTCATAGGCCAGGGTCAGGGTCTTAGATTATTTAGCTCCTTGTGTTGGTTTTCTCTAGAGTAGAAGTTTCTAGCAGAGGTGCAAATTGAAAGTGATGGAAAGTCTTGATCTTGAGATTAGAAACTCCATTGAGATACCCTTCTGTTGAATTGGAGATTTCAGCAGAAGAGTCCGTTTTAGTTCTAGAAACCCCTTGAAAAATAAGCATGTATTATATGATTCCACTAGGTATGTAATTTTGATGCTCACCCAACATATCTCATATACCCTTGGACCTGGAAGGGAGCGTAGAGAGTACCTAATCCAAAGCTTCATCTTACATATGAAGAAATGGGCCCTGTACAAATGTGGGGCATAACATTTGGGAAAAAAAAAAAAAAAAAGGAAAGTGATAAATGCAGAATTCAAGCCAGTGTTTATCTTCAGGGGAGAAGCCGGTGGGGATGGGATCAGGAAAAAAACAGCGTATTAATATTCTGTTCAATAAGTTGGGTGGTAGGTTTCCTGGTATTTATTTTTTTCAAGATTTGATTTATTTATTTGACAGAGCGCACAAGCAGGCAGAGAGGGAAACCATTCGATCCCAGGATCCCGGGATCATGACCCAAACCAAAGGCCGTCACTTAACCTTCTGTGCCTCCCAGGTGCCCTTCCTGGTATTTATCTTATTACACTTCCTTCATATGTGTATATACCAGTATATAATTTTAAAACATTAGCAGCAATTAATTTATAGTTACAGAGTGCTTACAGTAGGCAAGCCACTGTTAGTTGGCATTTTCCATACTTTAACCCAGGGTCGAGGGGGGAAAAAAAGGCCTCAAAAATGTTATCTTAGCCAAGGATCCATGGTTTGTTAGTACTAGCTGTGACCATATCCTGGGACTTCTAATTTCTAATTTACTGCTTTTGGCTTCTCGACCCATCCTGCTTCCCTAAATGGTAATTTTCACTCAAGCTCTCATTCTCCCAGGTTATGAGCTTCCTCCTGAGCTCATTTCCATGTCTGTCAGCTTGGACTTCATGGCCAGGCACTTCAGTGGCCTAAATCAGCACCCTGATTTTTCTTGACCCCGTTGTTCTTTTACCATCTCTCTTCACCAATTCCCAAGTCAGGTGAAACCCACCGTCTCTTGAATTCCATTTCTTCTCGGTTATTGAGCATAGTGGTAGAAAATCACAGAAATATGCCAGCTGCCTCCACTGCAGATATATGACTTCTTAACTCAGATACTCATTCCTATTTGGCTTTTTCAGATTGACCTGATGACCACTGCACCTTTTTTTTTTTTTTTTTTTAAGAATTTATTTGACAGAGAAGGAGAGCGAGCACAAGCAGGGGGAGCAGCAGAGGGAGAGGGGGACGCAGGCTCTCTGCTGAGCAGGAAGCCCAATGCAGGACCCTGAGATCATGACCTGAGCCGAAAGCAGAGCCTCAACCCACTGAGCCACCCAGGTGCCCCACTGCACCCTTTTTATTACTCTCAACTTTACAGTTCCCACTTCCCATATTGAGCAGACATCTTTGCCTCTTATTCTCTAGAGAAAATACTGGTCATCAAACTTAACTTCCTCTTTTTCCCATCCCTAGACTAAACTCTTAAAGCATCTACTTTCCCTTTATTTCAGGGGTATGCTTCCTCTCCAAGGCTACCCTCATCCTCATTACCTATACTGTTTCCTGGTGTATTTAAGTTATCTGTTGATGCATAACAAATTTCCTCAAAGCACAGTGAATGAAAACAATAATAAGCCTCTGTTATCCTCACAGTTTCTGTGGCTAGGGAATTCGGGAGTGACTTAGATGGGTAATCCAGGCTTGGGTTTTTCGTGTGATTGCAGTCAAGATGTCAACCTGTCACCGGGCGCTGCAGTTTTCTGCAGGCATGCCTGAGGCTGGAGGATTTGCTCCTAAGGTGGCTCACTTACTTGCTTGGCATATCTGTGTTGGCTGTTGGCAGAAATTCCAGTGTCTTCACAACATGTCAACTGCCTTCCTGCAGAGTAAGAGCAAGACGGAAATGGTAAATTCTTCTATGACCTAACTTCAGAAGTCATATGACATCATTTCCACAATATGCTTTTGGTTACACAGCTGAGCCCTTGTCAGCGTGGGAGGGGATTTAACAGGAGCTTGAATATCAGGAGACACAAGGATCACTGGGGGGCTTTCTTGGAGGCTGGCTGTCACACCACTTCTATCCTCCACTGTGTTCCATAAGTTATTCCCTTTTTCCTCTTCACCTTAATTTTGTTTCTCTTTAACTCTTTTCTTCATATGTATTGTACTTTTCATTAATAGTCTAATCTTAAACTGTGTAAGCTACAAAAATAAGGTTAAATTTGTTCTTTAAAACACACGCACACTTTCCCAGCCCCATGCACCAAATAAATTAATAAATGTAAAAATAGGAACGCCTGGCTGGCTCAGTCAGTGAAGCATGAGATTCTTGATCTCTAGGTGGTGGGTTTGAGCCCACATTGGGTGTAGAGATTACCTAAAATCTTTAAAAAATATATCAATAAGGGGCACCTGGGTGGCTCAGTGGGTTAAAGCCTCTGCCTTCAGCTCGGGTCATGGTCTCAGGGTCCTGGGATCGAGCCCCACATCGGGCGCTCTGCTTGGCGGGGAGTCTGTTTCCCCCTCTCTCTCTGCCTGCCTCTCTGCCTACTTGTGATCTCTGTCAAATAAATATTTTAAAAAATATATATATATATATATACATATACATATATATATAAATGCACACACTGTCCCCCCATATTGATCCAGGTTTGGTTGTAGGAAATACCCACTGAGCTAGTCTAAGCAGGAAGGTACTTGTTCTGGATCACACAGTCATTGGGAAGGCTAACGAAACAAACTCTAGACTAGACTTCCAGAAGCAGCACCCGAAGTTTTTGCTGCTTCTAGAGTAGTTAGGAAGCCACTGTACAGCTGCTGCCAGTTCAAGAAGTAACACTGATGTGGCTCCTACCCACCAGCATCGTAAGAAACCACCTGCTGGTCCTTGAATGCCCAAGGGAGTAGAACTAAAAAAATTACTGAAGCCACTTTCCTCAAACAGGCCTTAGACTTGGAGATGCTGAGAGCCATGAGCTTCAGCTACCAACTAGACCTGTTCTTCCTCATACATGACTAATCTAGGTTAATGATCTTTTCAAGACTCCTCAAATTCAGTTAGTCCCCAATCCTGGCATTTCCGTACCAGAGATGACTTCTGACACTGGCCAGTTCCTCGTCTCGCCACCGCCGCTGCTTCATTTCCTATCAACATCCCTGCCTGGACTTTTACAGCAGCCTCCCAAGTAGTCTTTAGCCACAGGGTTTTCACCATTTCAGTCTGTCTGCCACGCGCCTTAGCACAGCATTCAAGATGTTTAGTAATCCATTCCCAGTTTACCTACTGATCACAGCAGAGGCCTTTTGAGCACTTGATATGTGCCAAGTGCTGGACAAAAAGTACACTATATGCATTGTCAAACTTAATTCCACATAACCCCATGAAGTAGATTTTATTAGGTCCCCATTTGGTAGATAAAGAAACAGGATCATAGAATATAGGAGATCTGACCAGAGTTTCTTAATTGCTATATGGAGGAACCAGAATTGGAGTGAGGTCTGTTGGGCCTCAAGGCAGTATTCCTAATATCACTGCATTTTACACTTGTTCCAGCCCTGCTGTCTCCTGACTCTGCTGAGTTGAGCCAGAGTGAACTCACCATCTCTCTTAATGCTGTGCTCTTCAGTGACCATACCTTGGCACATCTTGTTTTCTAAAATGCACTTGTTTCCTCCCTGTCCCAACACTTTTCTGCTTAGCATATTCCACCTTCAAATTCCAGCTCAAATGTTACCTCCTCAAGTAACTATTCCAGGCTCTCTGATCTAAGCTCTTACTGTCCTCTGTTCATACTATCTTTAATCACATTTATTAAGTTGTGTTGTAATTCTCTTCTAAATGCCTGTTCAGTCAAGTTTTATTTTTTTTTTAAGATTTTCTTTTTTCTTTTTTTTTTTTTTTTTAATTTATCTATTTGACAGAGACCACAAGTAGGCAGAGAGGCAGGCAGAGAGAGAGGGGGAAGCAGGCTCCCCGCTGAGCAGAGAGCCCGATGTGGGGCCCAATCCCAGGACCCTGGGACCATGACCCAAGCCAAAGGCAGAGGCCCAACCCACTAAGCCACCCAGGCGCCCCAAGATTTTATTTTTTCATTTGACAGAGATCACAAGTAGGCAGAGAGGCAGACAGAGAGAGGAGGAAGCAGGCTCCCTGATGAGCAGAGAGCCCGATGCGGGGCTCGATCCCAGGACTCTGGAATCATGACCTGAGCCAAAGGCAGAGGCTTTAACCCACTGAGCCACCCAGGCGCCCCAAGTTTTATCCTTTTTTTTTTTTTTTTCGAAGATTTTATTAGAGCATGAGAGGGGAGAGGTCAGAGGGAGAAGCAGACTCCCCATGGAGCTGGGAGCCCAATGCAGGACTCGATCCCAGGACTCCAGGATCATGACCTGAGCTGAAGGCAGTCACTTCAGTAACTGAGCCACCCAGGCACCCCATCAGTCAAGGTTTAGAACAGGAAGCAAACCACTCTCACTATCAATATTTTTAAGCAAAAAGGAAACATACCAAGCATTTTTAGAACCTTTTTTTTGGGGGGGGGGTCACTTGGGCGGCTCAGTGGGTTAAGCCTCTGCCTTCAGCTCAGGTCATGATCCCAGGGTCCTGGGATCGAGCCCCACATCGGGCTCTCTGCTCAGCAGGGAGCCTGCTTCTCCCTCTCTCTCTGCCTGCCTCTCTGTCTACTTGTGATCTCTGTCTGCCAAATAAATAAAATCTTTTTTTATTTTATTTATTTGATAGAGATCACAGGTAGGCAGAGAGTCAGGCGGGGGGCGGGGGGTGGGGGTGGGGAAGCAGACTCTCTGCTGAGCAGAGAGCCCCGATGCAGGGCTCCATCTCCGGACCCTGAGATGATCTGAGCTTAAGGCAGAGGCTTAACCCACTGAGCCACCCAGGCACCCCAAGTACTGAGCATTATTAAGTGCTTACAAAATCATCTGACTAGCTGGAGAAGCAGACTAAGATGGCATGATTCCCAGAACAGTACTGAACTGACTCACAAGGGAACTACAGTCTCTGATGGCCCCTGGAGTACTGAGTTTGGGAACATCGCACTGTGGCTGCAATCCAGGCATCAGGAAGCTGCCACGAACAATCCCACAACATACATAGTATTAGATTTTTACAGAGCTACTGACCAATGTAAACATCCAAATGCATAGTCAGTGGTGGAAGGAAAAAGGAAACTAGATAATCAGTACCTGAAGTTTTGAGAGTTTGGTCTAGGGTGTGTTGAGGTTTTGAATATTTGTTTTATAATAAAATTAATTTTTTAAAAAGGAAATCAGTTACCTTCAAAGTTCCAGGGAAAAAATACCATATGCCAATCTGCCCCCGCTCCCCCTTAAAAAAAAAGAAGAAATGTGTTGCTATGGTATTGAGTACTGTGTGGGCAGGGGCATGCAAAAACTACTTGAGAACAATGGCTATGAAGGCATTTGGGAGAGGTAACATTGGACTAAGAGTCAGTACAAACTTATCTTCCATCTAAGACCAGCCCTGCAACCTTGGAATCATCAGTTAAACTTTCTGTGCCTCATTCCTGTCTCCCATAAAGTAAGATTGAACTAGATGACCTCCAAGGTTCAGTCCAACTCTACAGTTTTGTTTTCTTTGTTATCAATTGAAAAACATGTATAAAGAGGAAGATTATACAAGCATTTCTAGGGCTTGCTTTACTTTTGATTATTCTTTAAAATGTTCCTGTCAACCTTAAAATATTCCCTGAGGCTATCTAGCTGAGGTAAGAGAAGCAGTGGGAAGAAAGTAACCTAGAAAGTGAAGGCTTTTTGCCTTCACCATACTAAATCACATATAGTGTGTTAAAACCTCACCAGAGCAACTGGGGAGTTCCCTAATTTCCCAATTTGGAGTTTTGGTTAATCTGCCCCCAGATGTCAAGGGGAAAAGAAATTATCTTTTTTAACCTTAAGCATCCTCTACTTTTTATTTATTGAAATTCAATTAGCCAACATAGAGTAACTCATTAGTTTTTGATGTAGTGTTCAATGATTCATCAGTTGTGTATAACACCCAGTGCTCAGCACATCACATGCCCTCCTTAATACCCATCACCCAGTCACCCCATCCCGCCACCTACCTCCCCTCCAGGGACCCTGTCTAAGTCAGTCAGAGAAAGACAATTATCATATGGTTTCACTCATATGTGGACCATAAGAAATAGCACAGAGAATCACAGGGGAAGGGAGCGAAAGCTGAATGGGAAGAAATCAGAGAGGGAGACAAATTATGAGAGACTCGTGACTCTAGGAAAGGAAATTCTTTAAAGAACCATCATTCACTCTAGGAGCTAGAAAGAGTCCTTACAACCTCCAAAGCCAGGCTTATCATAAAAAGGGCTGAAAACGCGGCCTCTAGGCTTCGTCAGACCAGAGATGAAACAGAGGTTTCCCCATGTCCCTGCAACCTCTCCGGGGCAATTTGTGGTGCTTACTGTCGTTTTTGGCCTAATTTCTTTTCCTTCAAGACTTGCCCTTCATTCTCTTGCTTCTCTGATGTAAACTTCTTTTCAAAACACAATTTCCAGGCAAACCTTCAGTGGTAGCCAAGGGTCGGTTTGCCAGTACTGTTTCTAGTTATTTCCTTCGAAATAGGAGACATCCGGCAGCGACTGGCGCTCTCTTCAGAGAATGCTGCTGTTTCCCACGCAGCCCTTTATTTCTCCCCTGCTAAGGTGCTTTCTTAGTTTGCTTCAAAGCTTGTTTACCAACTAGAGCTTAGTCCCTCGGCTCTCCTTCCTTCACCCCAGCCCCTGCACTGTGCATTTCAAAATGTAGAGAAAAATGACAGCTTCTTCTCAAGCCTCTCCAGTGAAGACTATAGAATCACCAGGGCCAGTATGTCAAAGTATACAGTCTTCACCAAACCTTTGCACAGAGAGATTGCAGATATAACACGGCCTCTTTTCCAAGGGCGTCTAACAGGGAGGCCGCAGGGCTGCCTCTTCTTGGAGCAGGAAATAAGATGAGCATGAGCGAGCAGAGTGTAGTCTGTAGCCAAAGATGACACAAACTCCGATGTCCCATCTATTGCTACATGCAGCAAATTAAATGGGATGCACAGGAATATCTGTTATACTTACAGCCCTGTCCTCGGGCCATTTATAGTCAAAGGCACTGTTTCCCAAAGCATAATCCAAATACCACCTACATCATAAATTACTTGGGTGCTTATTTTAAAATGCAGATTCCTGGGCTTTGGTCCCGCCTTCTTGAATCAGAATATCTGGAAGCAGCCCCCAGGAACCCATTTTTCACAATACACCTCCTATCATTCTTATATACAGTCAACTTTCTCAAACCACATATTACTTTGAGTAAAGGGTTTTTAGGAATTTACAAGGAAGATAATAACACTACTTGAGTGTTTCAGGACCGAGGTCCTTCATGGATCCTTAAAAACTCCACACAATAATCACAAACAGTATAGCAAAATAAAGATTAAGAACATGAAGATAGTAAAGGAATAGTACCTGAGTCAAAATCATTTAAAACCATTTAAAACCATTTCCCATATAAATGGGAAAAAAGGTACAAAAGTTTTTGGCAGTGTTAACAATAAGCACTCACTACATTTTAGCTGCAGTGACTAAACTGTGGGTCCCTAATACACAGATGGTGGGAAGTACAGACAGCACAGCATTATCTCCATGCACTGTGTTTACTTACTCCTTGATTGCTTCCTTTTGAATGTTTTTTAAAGATTTTATTTATGGGGGCACCTGGGTGGCTCGGTAGGTTAGGCGTCTGCCTTCTACTGAGGTCATGATCCCAGGGTCCTGAGATGGAGCCCTGAATTGGGCTCCCTGCTCAGCAGAGAGCGTGCTTCTCCCTCTCCCTCTGCCTGCCTCTCTGCCTACTTGTGATCTCTCTCTCTCTGTGTCAAATAATTAAAATCCTAAAAAAAAAAAAAAAAAAAAAAAAAAAGATTTCATGTATTTGAGAGAGACAGCACACAGGGAAGCAGGAGGGGGTGCAGAAGGGGAAAGAGAGGGAGATGGAGAGAAACTCAGGCCCATTCTGTGCCGAGCATAGAACCTGATGTGGGGGGGCTCATCTCATGACCCTGCAACCAGCACCTGAGCCAAAACCAAAAGTCCCACACTTAACTGACTATACCACCCAGGTGTCCCAATTTCTAACTTTAAGTAAAAAAAAAATGTGAGGGGTAGGGCACCTGGGTGGTTCAGTTGATTAAGTGTCTGCCTTCAGCTCAGGTCATGTTTCCAGGGTCCTGGGATGGAGCCCCACATTAGGCTCCCTGCTGAGCGGGGAACCTGCTTCTCCCTCTCCTTCTACTGCTCTGCCTTTCTTTCTCTCTCTGTCAAATAAATAAATAAAACTTAAAAAAAATTTTTTTGAGGGGTACCTGAGTGGCTCAGTTGGTTAAGCACTGGACTCTTTGGTTTCAGCTCAGGTCATGATCTCAGGGTCATGCGATGAGACCCCGATCAGGCTCCATGCTCAGTGCGGAGTCTATCTGAGATTCTCTCCCTCTGCCACTCTCCCATCACCCCTCCACACCAGCCCATGCACACCCACCCACCCTCTTTCTCTAAAAATAATAATTTGAAAGACAAAGGGCACCTTTTCAGTCAAGGTCAGGGATCCAAAAAATAAAAAAGAAATATCTGCATAGAGCACGTTGTAGTCTGGGAAAGGAGAGTAGATTTCAGGATCTAACGTCATTTGTTTTCCTAGTCCTATACCCTCAATGGATTGATATTATTATTGTATGTCCTAATTTATTTTAAGGGTATTTATTGACATTGTCCCATTTCACCAATAAAAGATCCATTTGAGAGTTTTCACTACTTATAAATGACCTTCACTTCTGAAGATGTAGCCCAGGGCCTTCAGGGATTAGCCAGCCCATGGTTTCAACATGGACTGAAGGATTGATAATGGGTTTGAAACGAGTTTTCTTTGCTAGTATGCATGGAAAGAGGAGAACAGCCATGAATATGAAGAGAACAGTAGAGAGGACACACACACACACCTTGTATCTCAATCAGGTAGACAACATGGAGACAAATAAGGGCAATTCCTTATTTTTCTTTCTCCCTGCCCCTAAGGCCTAACAGGGGCCATGTGATCTTTGCCTAAGTATAACGCACCTATCTGCTGCTTTCTCTTTGTGGGCAGAGTTAACAGATGTGAAAAAGGGCATAGATTTTGACCACCCCACACCTAGGACAACTGATGCAAGGAGGGGAGGCTCTTTATAAGGCCTCTGAGAGAAATTTTTTGATAGGGAGAGGACAGCGAAGGGGGGAAATTGTACCCAGCTCTCCCTAGAATCCAGTCTTCTGAAAAGGCAGTCTTCCAAGAGAGAAAAATGTGGCCTTAACAGATTCTGAGAAGGAAGAATTTAACCTTGGAATAAAGGTGGAGTGTTGGTGAAGTTTTAGTCTATGTTGTAAAAAAAAAGCTGAGACAGGTTGTTGATTCTCTTGGCGTCCAGCAGGTGGAGATACAGTCTAAGGCTCTCCGGGACTGCCATGGAAAATACTAGGCAATAGGTAGCTTCTAGAGTTTTCTGAATCCTGAGGGAGAGAATAAGCAAGGTACCATTTCCTCTTCTCAGCCCCCACGTGCCCTAACCTACTTACACCCTATTTCTCTTCCTTCCCTTTTTTGGAGACTTTGACCTCAGACTAAGACCTGTGGGGTTTTTTTTCTTTCTTTCTTTCTTTCTTAAGTTTTTTCAGTTATTTACTTATTTATAAAGATTTTATTTATTGGAGAGAGAGAGGGAGAGAGTGAAGGTGCGAGTGGAGGGAGGAGCAGAGGGGAAGAGAGAGAAGGAGAAAGGAGAGAGAGAATCCCGAGCATGGAGCCCACTTCAGGGCTCCATCCCAGGACCCTGAAATCATGACCTGAGCTGGTATGAAACCAAGAGTACTGACTGAACCAGCCAGGCACCCCTTATTTACTTATTTTAAGTAGTCTCTGTATCCAGCATGGAGCTCAAACTCCCAAGCCCAAGATCAAGAATAGCACATTCATCTGACTGAGCCATCCAGGCCCCCAAGAGTTGTCAGTTTGATATGAGGCTAGGAAGGCAGGTTACAAAAAACTCTACAGTGGGGGGAAGACAGGAAGAGGGGAATCAAAGAGACATTTGAAGCAGTTTCCTGAAGTCCAGGTCTGTGCTGTTTAGCACAAATTCTAGGCTGGCAGTGATGTGTCCTTCCTGTTAATCTGGAGATGCCAGTATCTTAAATCCATGGAGAGAACATCCTTATAAAATTCCCATACATCTACAAACCTAAAAGTGACACAAACCAGGACCAGCAGAGTGGCCAAGAGGTAGCATAGGTGTCCAGCCAGCCATCTGGCATCTCTAGATGCCAGGCACCAAGTTAATGCATGGGTGGGCACTCTCCCTGCCAGTGGGCACTGAGCCATGACCATTAGTTGGTTACAGTCAGCCTGCCAAAGTAGAGGGCATCCCAGGGCTTCGTGCCCATCAGCTTCCCCTGCCACAAACTGAATGAAGCCCAGAACTTCTGTGAGCCCTTGTGCATATGGAGAAATAGACTCTGTTCCTCACTTGAGAGCAACAGGAGAAAGGGAGGCAGGGAAAGGGGATAACATTCTATCTAAAAGCAGTAGCAGGGGCACCTGGGTGGCTCAGTGGGTTAAGCCTCTGCCTTCGGCTCATGTCATGATCTCAGGATCCTGGGATCAAGTCCCACATCGGGCTCCCTGCTCAGCGGGGAGCCTGCTTCCTCCTCTCTCTCTGCTGCTCCCCCCACTTGTGCTCTCTCTCCTTCTCTCACTCTTTGTCAAATAAATAAATTCTTTAAAAGCAGTAGCAGAGGGGCGCCTGGGTGGCTCAGTGGGTTAAGCCGCTGCCTTCGGCTCAGGTCATGATCTCAGGGTCCTGGGATCGAGTCCCACATCGGGCTCTCTGCTCAGCAGGGGGCCTGCTTCCCTTCCTCTCTCTCTGCCTGCTTCTCTGCCTACTTGTGATCTCTGTCAAATAAATAAATAAAATCTTTAAAAAAAAAAAAAAAAGCAGTAGCAGAGGTTCTTCATCTCAACCCCTCCACTGGAAAAGAAAAGCCTGGAAATGGAACTTTCTGAATGTGACCTAGAACTTGAAGTTGGGAGTTAGTAGGATAAATGGAGTGAAGGCAAATGTGACATGATGAAAAGACCTTAGTATAAAGACACCTGGATTCTATCCCACATTAGCTCTATGACCTTGGGCAAGTCATTTTATTTCTCTGGGCCTCGGTTTCCTTATCTGTAAAATAAGGACATTGGCTAGATGGTATCTAGAATATCTTCCTCCTTCAGTATCTTGTATATAATTTTGAGAAGTGATCGACTCTCCCTTGTTGAGGGTGACAAAGCACCCACAGAACCCTGGGTGACCCCAGGCATAAGCTTTGTCTAAACTAAGAGAACCATGTACTGGAGGAGTGGGTGGAAGTGAAAGTTCTGAGTTCCCAGTGTCCCTGCCCCAGCTAACTCTATTCCCACACTGGGCATCCACCACCACAGAGATCTGAAGACCACAGGTCCAGACCTTCTAATCTGTGTACTCTGGAGGCTCTAGTCAACCTTGTAACTAAAAGAATGGAAAACTGCTGTGCAGAAATAAAGTGATGCTCATTTGGGCAACATCCATTGCACAGGAGCCCCTCCCCCAGCCCACTTCTCTGCAGTTTCACTTTCTGCAGTTTGAGCTACTTGCGGTCAACCACGGTCCAGAAGCCCACGAGTCTCTCACAATATGTCAGAAGATCAGTAGTAACCTATGTCACGTACCTCAGTTCATCTCATCACAAAGGCATTGTATTTTCTCACATCATCCTAAGAAGGGTGAGTGTGGTACAGTCAGATATTTTGAGAGAGAAGCCACATTTATAACTTGTATTACAGTACATTGTTATAATTATCCTATTTTATGACTTGTTAATCTGTTACTGTACCTAATTTATAAGTTAAATTTTATCATTGATATGTATATATAGGAAAACATAGTACAAATAGGGTTCAGTGCCATCTCGGTTTCGGGTATCCAGTGAGGGGTCTTGGAATGTGTTCCCCGCAGATGAAGGGAGACTACTGCGTTAATCATGTTGAGTTTGGGGCTGAAGCAGGTCTGTCTCCAATCAATTGCTGTATCGCCTACAGAGCTGCCCTTCCTCACTCAGGCCCGTTCCTGCCCATTCAGATTCACAGTGTGCTGAGTCTGTCCGTTCTGGCTGTCTCTGTAGTGTTCCCCTGGTCCCTGGGAAAGGACCTGTGCCTGAATTTATCCTGTGAAGAGAGGCAACCCTTTCTTTTACCTCCAGGCATTGTCTTACTTCCTTTGTCCAGGTGAGTTCCCACAGGATACTGGAAACTCCCCATTTACCAAAGCTTCCCTATATACCCAGGCATAAGAACATATTCCACTTAAGAATTGAGAACAGAGAATTCGGGGAGATTCCAGAATGACAAATACCAATACTCACCCTGAGACCTGAGTTCTACCCCTTTGTCCTTAACTCCACGCTAGGGAATCCTAAATTCCCTCAGAAAATTAAAAATGGTCAAAATAGATTGACTGGGGCACCTGGGTGGCTCAGTGGGTTAAAGCCTCTGCCTTCGGCTCAGGTCATGATCCCAGGGTCCTGGGATTGAGCCCCGCGTCGGGCTTTCTGCTCAGTGGGAAGCCTGCTTCCTCCTCTCTCTCTCTGCCTGCCTCTCTGCCTACTTGTGATCTGTCTGTCAAATAAATAAAAATCTTAAAAAAAAAAAATAGATTGACTGACAGCTTGTTTTTCCTCATTCAGATACATTATGCTGAATTTCAAGGGGAATGTCATTTTCAGCTCTCACATTTCACCGGATATTTTACTATATCCCAGTCTCCTAGGCAAAGTGGGGAGGTAGTTGATGCAGTAAATTGAAGTAGAATAGGTTTAACTCATGAATCCTACTTTCCAGGAGTTTATAATCCATAGTGGATATCTGTTATAACAAATTACATCTAACAAATTATATCTGTTATAACAAATTGCCCCCAAAATATAGTGACTTAACAAACGTTTACTGTCTCACATAGTTTCTGTGGGTCAGGAACTCACTCATGAGCTGCTCAGCTGGATGGCTCTGGCTGGATGTGTCTCATGAGGTTACAGTCAAGATGTCAATTGGGACCTCAGTTTTCTAAAAGCTTGACTAGGATTGGCCACCTACTGTGAGGTGACTCACATGAATGAACTCAAATTCTGGCAAGTCAATGCTGGGTTTTGGGGAGGACCCAAGTTCCTCTCCATAGGGCTGCTTGAGCGTCCCCATGACCTGCAGCTGGCTTCCCTCGGAGCAAGTGATCCAAGCAATAAACCAAGTTGGAAACTGCTATGTCTTTTTATGACTTAGCCTTGCAAGTTGCACGTCACTTTCACAGTACTGTGTTGGTCACACAAGCCAGCCATGATTCAGTGTAGGAAGGGAACACAGAAAGGGCCTGAACACCGTGAGATGAAGATCACTAAACTATCTCAGAGGCTGACTATACCATAATCCCTCTAGGACTTCAGAGTTATCATAAGTAATATATTATGCTAAATAGAAGAGATAGGATGTTTACACACCTGCAAGAAATTTGAATATGCTCATGATAGAGCAAATTCCATAGTTTTTCACAAAATGCCATTAAGTAAACTAGATGTCAGCAAATCCTATTTTCTTTGAAACTGGCTCAATTTTATTTTTGAACTCCTTGAAAACATTCTTCAAAGTAGGCTGAGATTTCATGATATCATGGTGATCTTAATCTTTTTTCTTTTTTTTCTAAAGATTTAATTCATTTTTTTAAGAGAGTGTACAAGCAGCAGGGGGAGGAGCATAGGGAGAGGGAAAAGCAGACTCCCCGCTTGACATGGGGCTCAAACCCAGGACCCTAAGATCATGGCCTGAGCCAAAGGCAGCCGATTAACCGACTGAGCCACCCAGGCAGCCTTAATCTTTTTTCAAAGAATGTAGGCCATGCTGCTATAACAAAGAGACCCACAAGCAGAATAGTTCAAATAAAAGAATAGACCAGAAGGACATGAGTAGACAGTCCTTGACTGCTGGAGAAGGCTTGTATGTCTTGGTCAAAGGAGGCTATAGTGTGTCACTGTGTCTCAGCAAGCAGAAGGAAGAAGGAGGAAGTAGAGGGCAATCAGCTTTCCTTTTTAAGAACATGACCCAGAAGTTACACACATTGCTTCATTCACATTCCATTAACCAGAACTCAGTTCTGTGGCCACCCCTACTACAAGAGAGGCTGGACAGAGTAGTATCAGGCTGGCAGACTCCTACTGTGCTAAAATTCAGTGCGTGGGTGACAGGGGGGAGGGGTCTTATTACTAAAAGAAGAGGAAACTGGAAGCTGGGTGACAGCAGTCTCAGCCACACCTACAAAATATAGTTCTGTGGGGGAGAGCTCAGGTCAACTAAGTTAACAAGCAGGTGGACCATGTCTCCAGATACAGCTCAAGAATTGTGTGTACATCAAAAGCACACTACTAAGAAATGTTATCTTGCTAGAAGATTATCTTATTTAAAAATTATTAATCATACAGTTCAAAAATTAATTTTGTAATATCACAGTTATGTTTACATTTGCTTCTTTTTTTTTTTTTAAGTAAACTCTATCCCCCTCCCCCTTGTGGGACTCAAACTCACACCTCTGAGATCAAAGTCACATGCTCTACCTAGCCAGCGGCCGACCATTGCTTTTTTTAAAAAGGCTTAATTTAGGGACGCCTGGGTGGCTCAGTCATTAACATCTGCCTTCCGCTCAGGTCATGATCTCAGGGTCCTGGGATCCAGCCCTGCATTGGGCTCCCTGCTCCGAGGGAAGCCTGCTTCTCCCTCTCCCACTCCCCCTGCTTGTGTTCCCTCTCTCCCTGTGTCTCTCTCTGTCATAAATAAATAAATCTTTTTAAAAAATAAATAAAAGGCTTAATTTATTCAAATACTATTTACTGATCTAAACAACGTGCTAGGCAATGGAAAAACTGAAGTTAAGGAGACCCTGATCTCACAGAACTGAGTGTAGTGGGGGAGATAAACAAGAAAATAGGTGCAGTGACTAGAAACCTGAGGAACTGGGTGGGGGATTAAGGAAAGCTTCTTGGAAGAAGTAACATCTGTGCTGAGAACTGACCAATAAAATACATTCCACTTCATTCAAAGAGCTTATCAGACTTTGAAAAGATTTCAGATTCATCAGCTGGATTGAATGAGGTTTTACTATTTGCAGTCAAGCACTGTGGCAGGTAATTGTGCAAACACTATAATCATTTAATTCTCCCAACAAATCAAGGAAGGTATGAGCTCTGCTTTACAGATGAAAGTACTGGGACCCAGGGATGTCAAGAAACTTGCCAAGATCACATATCTGTTAAGTGAAGGAGTTAGCATCCAAACCCAGATCGTCTTTCTAGTATAACATATGCCTTTCTTGTGCAGATTAGAAGCACGTTAACAAAAAGCAAACATTAGCATTAAAAATTCTACGGAATACACTTTCGTAAGATATTTACAGTTGCTTCTGTCATATATACATCCAAATGTCTTCACTTGCTAAACTGCACAAGGGCTTTAGAAATACCCTGCATGATTAAGTGCTAGATTGTGTAGTCCGGACGGTGAGTGCAAGGACTCAGAAGAGTGGGGTGTTACTGAGAGTTAGAATAAGCTGGGGAAGCATGCACTGGCCTTGACGAATGATACAGAGCCCAGTGCATCCCAGACCCTAAAATCACAGGAGATAACTAAAGATAAATTGGGCTCACAGTGAAACAATACTGAAGCATTGAGCCTCCAGTGACTGACAGAGGTTTTACTAGGAAGAGGCTTTTTCTGCTCCTCATTGGTGGGGGAGGAAGGAGGCTTTAATGTCAATTTATGCCTCATTTAAGAAGCCCTGGGAACTGTGGCCCCACCCCCTCCCCTTTTCTAGGAAAAAATACATTCCAGGGGCACCTGGCTGGCTCAGTCCATTGAGCGTCTGCTGTTGGCTCAGGTCACCAACCCAGGGTCCTGGGATCAAGCCCCATGGCAGGATCTCTGCTCAGCAAGGAGTCTGCTTCTCCCTCTCCCTCTGCCTGCTGCTCCCCCTGCTTGCTCGCTTGCTCTCTCTCTCTCTCTGACAAATACATGAATAAAAAGTCTTAAAAAAAAAAAATGTTGCATGCTCTGCTGACTGAGCCAGCTATGCACCCCATAATCATTCCCCCAGCTGTATGTTATACCATAGAAGGGTAATGGCAAACTCCTCTACATGGAAGAGAACACCAGGCCTGGATGGGATGGTCCCAGGCTGGACAAGGTTATTTATGCCCCCAAATCCCTGATCTATCCACAACAGTCACCTGGAAAAGAGCTGACAGAAAGGAAAAGGCCCTTCCTCCCATGGAACTCTGCCTCTCCTATCCCCCGACAAATGAGCACTGAGTGGGAAGCTGACCAAAGGAAGAGGTAGGAGGTGCTGTTAGGGTCAGACAGAACCCAGCAACCCGGCCCCCAGCCAGCGGAAAACGCCATTGTCTGAGTTGCTCTCTCAACTTCCTGCCCTCAAACATCTACCTCGCCCAAGAGGCCTACTCCATGTGGTGCCTCCTGCACCACCTCCTGGTTAGCAGGCACGGCACCCCAAGAGGACAGGAGACCACTGGGTCCTCCATGAGAGGGAAGAACAGCCAGACCTGTCCCCTGTGGGGAAGGGCCAAAGAGACAAGAAGCACAGGTCTTTGGATCGCTGTAGGAGGATGTTTCCAGATCTTAATGAAGATCCAGGATACTCTTATCTCTCACACCCCCTACTTCTTTCTCCTAGTGGAGGTCATGGGAAGATCTGGAGTGTTCTGACAAAAGTGAGCAACAGCGGATGGGAAAAGAGAGGGGATGTGTCTCCGTAGGTGTCTGTGCCTTGAGGCAGGTCACCGTGGTTTGGTAGTGGGAGAGGAGAAAACTTCAGAAGACTGAGTGTGACTGTGGGTGTGTCCCCAGTTGCAGGAGGGATCTACAACCCAGTTCTGTCAAAGTCCCCAGGCTCCCTGCCCTACCAGCCCTCACCCTATGCCCATTTCAAGACTCTGATGAGACCAAATGCTCATTGCCAGCTGATTCCCATTCCCAACCACCGACTCCCAGCTTCTTGGTCCCTCCCCCATCCCCACACTCACTCCTCCGCTGGCTGGATCTCTGGGCTTTTGGCTGGGAACCCAGCTCAAAGCGGAAACGGGCAGCTGGGAGGTGTGATTTATGTCTCTGACTTCACCCCAGGCTGGAGCCCAACACACGGACCCTCCCCTCAAAGTGCCCTTTCGGCAAATTTCCTCCTCCTCCTCCTCTTCCTCAGAAATCTCAGGCTCTTCTAACTGGTCAGAGGTCATCTAGGGGAACCACTCCATCTCCGCTATCATCCCCCCTCCCCACCACCACTACCACTCAGACCACCACCTCCTGCTGACTGGAGATGGAAGAATCTATTAACTTTACAATCACCCACAGGAGGCAAGATTCCCCTATCAAGCCAAACAATAGGGAAGTCCCTCCGTATATCTAATGTCCTTCTGTCCTGCTCTTGAGCCAGTAGCTGGTGAAACAAAGGGCAGCTACTTCACTCCGAATTCAGCCTCTGGCATCTCAAGCTCCTTTGGCAGATTTAAAGAACTTCTCCAACTCTCTGATTGTTTCTCTCTCTAAAGACTTCTCAAAAACAAATCCAAGGTATCAGGGTGCCATTTTTTCATTTCTAACCAGTAACATGTCAGGCAACATCGTGCATAACTCTATCTCCTGTCTGTCAAGGGCTGGAAAGCGCACTCCGCCTTTCTTCAGTTTAAGCCAATCCTGAAATCCAGAGTGGAAAAGATCTTCACAGAAGGTGATAATTCCCATAACTCCTTCCAGGGTGTCCCACCTTTACCAATTAGTAAAGTCCTATTAGAAATCTCTTTTCGCCTTTTCCTGCTTTTTCAGAGTCCTCAGTCAAATGGTTTTGTTAACTTTAGAGGGTTATTGGGAAGATGAAATAGGGAAAGGGATTTGGAAGATATAAAGGGCTGCCTCTTCAGATTATTTTGAGGTCAAATGAGATAATGCAGACTTAAGGCTTATATCTGTACCTGGTACTTGGTAACTTAGCTGATTTTCCCCATGATAACCTCAAAAATTGGAGAGGGACCTGAAAGTTTGCCCTTCCTAGACATTTAGAGCTCGTAGTCTCATTACAGCCTCCTTGGATGGGAAACTCAGATTCCTAGGTTTTAATTTCTGAAAGTACATGATCGAATGAATGAGTGAGTCTGTCCTCCATTCACTCTTCTGGGATCTGGCCTTGCCTGGCCTGGCTTCCTTCCCACCACCCCCTGCAGAGCCTCTCCCTCAGAGCCCTGAGCTCATCCTAGTTACCAAGTGTTTGTTTAGTCCTGTCCCCCTCACCCCCCCACACACAAGGACTCCAGCCCCCATGCTGGTTTTCCCCAGTGAGTTCTTTTCTTTCCCCCACTGATTCTTACATAGGAATCTGAATGTGTTGGAGATGGAAACTCAGGGGCCATCTCATTCAATTCCTTTGGTTCAGGAAAGACAAAACTGACAGCCAGAGAAGGGCAGAGTCGTACTGGAGGCAGAACTACCAAGTCAAATACCTGCATCAGTCCCAGAGGGTCCCTGTCTGCTGTCAGGGATAGGAGAATTCTCAGCCTTCTCTTCTTCTCTCCACCTCAGTAGGTAGAATAAATCACTATTTTTAAACACCTGGAACACAAGCAAAGGCTGGAAAAGGACTCACGAAAGCCCCTCCCACAGACCCTGGGGTTTTTTTCTTTATTCCTCCATCTTTTTTTTTTTTTTTTTAGAGATTTTATTTATTTGACAGCGAGAGATCACAAGTGGGCAGAGAGGCAAGCAGAGAGAGAGAGAGGAGGAAGCAGGCTCCCTGCAGAGCAGAGAGCCCGATGTGGGACTCGATCCCAGGACCCTGAGATCATGACCTGAGCCGAAGGCAGAGGCTTAACCACTGAGCCACCCAGGTGCCCCTTTATTCCTCCATCTTACCCCCAGTTCTTATTTCAGCCTCTTTTGGCATCCCCGCCCCACCCCCAACCCTCCAGTCACACTTGTTTGGCTTCTGTGCTAACCTGCCTATCATTTGCGTGTCCCTCAACAAATACATTTTCTGTTTTTTGTTTTTTTAAAAAAAGGACCAGTGGCTCTCTGGGAGTGTTTAGTCTGAATCCATGCAAATACCCAAGGCTCCACAACGGGTCATATTTGACTGGCAGCTCCTGAGGGCTGAAGCTCCCTGGCCATTCCTTCTGCCCCTGCCAGTGAGGCTCAAGTATACTCCAGACAAAGCCAGTGGGTTAGTTTCTCCTAAAGTGAAGCCAGATTGCTTGGGTTTAAATCCAGGCTCTTCCACCGACACTGGAACGAGTGACTTAAACTCTCTGTGCCTCAGTTCCCTCATCTTAACAGAGAGATCTGCGGTAGCTCTCTCATACGGCGGCACCAAGCAAATGAGTTCATACACCTAAAGCTCTCAGAACACATAGTGTGTATTATAATATGTATAATCGTAGATACTGTGTAGTATGTATAATAATACCATAGGCCATTATTATAGGAAAAGACAGGGACTCAAGAAGGCTGTGTCTCTACCCCCACTCCTATATATAGTGGGTCATGAGGTCTGGGATGCCATTACCCTTCTCCAAACCTGTTCCTCTGGCCCCTAAGCAGTCATTACCCTTCCCTAGCCCCCTTCTCTCCCCTGGGGCCCAAACCTGGATGTGGGGGAGGGAAGGAGGAAAGGAGGGAAAAACGTGGCCATTTTAGGGCAGAGGAGCTGTTAGAGGGGAGAGGGAGTGGGGGCAGCAAGGGAGTAGACCCAGAGTTGGGAGGCTCCTTATTGGGAAAGGCCCCTGTCTGATTCTGGGAGACAGAGGCCAGGCCTGGGCACTCGGCCAAGTCCAAAGAGCAGGCCCCAGGCCCTGTCCTGGCCCCGAAGCCAACACCGGTGAAGAGAAGACTAGATGCTCATTTGCTTTGGGCCCTTCTCCACATGGTCACAGCACACAGTCCCCTACCCCAGTCCTACCCCTTTCTGCCTAAACCCCCGTGGCCATTACAGTGATCAGAGCCAGGAGGAGGACCCCTGCACAAGTGTGTTGGGGAGGGGGCGGGGCTCCTGCTTTGGCTGTCTCTAGGACCCTGCCCACCACCCACAATCCCCACTACTTCCTTTCCTTGTCCAACACTGTGAGCTCCTCCTACAGGAACTCAGCCAGTTCTGGGGAGACCACTGCCAGTGAGGGGGGGCCCAAGGGTGAGTAACGGTTCCCGCGGGGATCGGGGTGCCCATGACTAATCAATGAGAGAGTGAGAGAGGAAACTTACATTCCTTGACTTGTAGGGCAGTGGATGGAGGTGGGAGGTGGGGCAGGGCAGACTGAGGCAAGGACAGCCAAGTAGGGATACAGAGAAGGAAGCGAGGCTGCAGTGGGGGTGGGGTGTCTCATCAGCCCTGTTCTCTCCACATCCCAGGCTGCAGGAGGGGCAGGCCTTAGGTAACCAAATACCTGGGTCCCTGCTCTGTTCAGAGGCTCCCCATCTTCTGGCCAATGAGGCCCTCCCACAGTTCATTCAAGTGGGGCTACTGATCTTGAAAATGTTGAGAGGGACAGACTGGCATCTCATTTGCATTCCTTAGCCCCTATCCCACTCACCTAGGGGTCCCCATTCCCCGAAGACTCAGCTTGGAAAACCTCCCCTGTTCCAGGCTGAGGGCATACAAGAGGAAGCGAGCTGGGAGCCAAGATGCCCTGGAAAGGAAGGAAGCCAGTCTGCCGCCACAAAGGAGTCAGGAAAAAGAGGGAACAAACAGCCAAGTGCTTCCTGCCCACTCTCTTTCCTACCTCCCCACCTAACACTCCCCACCAGCCTCCTCCAGACGGTCCCCACATCTCAGGGCGTGGGGGAGAGGGAAGAAAGGGATGCGGAGACCCACGCTGGATATCACCTACAGCTTCCAGCTGAGAAGGCCTCCTGGCAGGGGGCCCAGGGCTACTCTCTCAGCACCCCCTGCTTCCCCTGCCTAGTGATCACCTCCACCTCAGCCAGTCCCTGAAGACCCTCGCCCCAGTTTTCTCCACTTGGGGAAGAAAGTGACCTGTTCCTCTTTCTGTTTTATAGTTTGCTTTCTCTGGCCCTCCAGAGAGGTTGAAAGAGAAGGCCATGAGCTAAAGAAGAGATGGGATGGTGGGGAAAGCAGGCAGCCCTCATCCCTCGGGCCACTAGCTCACTGCCCCCCTCAACCCAGCACTGGCAAGAGATCACACCCCAGAGGCGCCTGGGTGGCTCAGTCAGTTAAGTGGCTGCCTTCGGCTCAGATCATGATTCCAGGGTCCTAGGATCGAGCCCCACATCAGGCTCCCTGCTCAGCAGAGAGCCTGCTTCTCTCTCTCTCCCTCTGCCTCCTGCCCTGCATACTTGTGCTCTCTATCTCTCTGTCAAATAAATAAATAAATAAATAAATAAATAAATAAATAAATAAATAACGTCTTTAAAGAGATCACGCCCCAGCTGTGGCCTGTTGACCACTCAGGACCCAGATGCCCCCACCTGTGCACATGTGCACACTGACACAAGCCTGTTCAGGTGTTCAGACCACACACACATCTTCACCTCAGATCAACATTCACCGCACGCAGGATCTTCTCCCCACCCAACTGGCACAAACGGTGAACATCCGTGCAGGGATACAAAAACCTGGACCAACCTGGGCCCAAAATCTATCCCACCTTTGACTCTTCCCCAGGCCTCTTTCTCCTCTTCTTCGGCCCCAGGGCTTTCCCTACAGAGCACAGCAGGGGAGGGGTGAAGGCACCTGAGGGTGCTCCTTCCCCAAGCCTGCCGGTTATGAAACTCAGTCAGCTCTGTCTGGGTTTCTGGAACCCAGCCCCCATCCCTGAGGTGATCACATGGAAAATGTCCAGCTGTGGTTGCTTGGAGAGATGAGCTCAGCCCGTCTGAGTGGGGCTGGGGGCCTGGACTCAGCGTCAGACTTTCCATCTCGGACCTTACCCCTCCTCCTACCCCCAAATACCACCCCAGGGATTCAGGAGCAGGAAGGGGGCCAAAGGGACTTCTGACACAAACATCTCAGGCCGAGACGGGTTTGGCAGAGGAGTGGGGACACTGAGTGGAGAGCAGGCCAGAGCTGGAAGCACCTCCAGGTCTGCTTCACCCCTACCCACCCACTTCAGGGAAAGAAACCCAGAGAAGAGGGACACAGGAGACACAGCATGATGAGTGTGGAGGAAGTTGACTTCAGAAATCAGTACCCAAGAGGTGGAGGTGAGGAGGACAGGGAACCAGTGAAAGAATTGTCACTTCAAGGACCCCAAAATGGCGAGGGACAGAGAAAGCTGGGTCCTAAATGGGAAGCAGGTGGGGCACAGACCAGAATGCCTACAGGCTCCCGCCCACTCCAAAGCACCTCTTGGTGACCAGCAGAGTTCCCAACCCAGCCAGAAGAAAGGATGGTCCCCCAATTCTAGCATCTTCCACTCACCATGCCTCCACACACCTCCCTCCACAACCTCCCTCTTCCCCCTACTTCTTTTCTTCCTTTTCCCTTCCTTTCCCCTTCCCTCCTTTGATCCATCTTTCCAAGCCCCTCCCTCCTGCTGCCTCCACCCCCTTCCCTTTCATCCTCTGGGCTCTACCTCTGCCTTATCTCTCTTTCTGTAGCCTCTCCATGTACACCCCTTTGTTCCTTTCTATCCCCATCACAGCCCGATTCCCCGTCCTCCTTCTTCTCCCACATTATCTCCCACCCACCCCCACCCCTCCCCCCACTGACCCAGCATGGCCCACTGAACTTCATACATAGTTATCATTCAAAATGTGTACTGGCTTGGGTCAACCACCCTTCCTATGTGTCTTGCATGGTTCTCAGCATTTTCAAGTAGACAGAGCTCTACTGCTTAAAAGGCTGGAGCTGTGGAAGGTTTTGACCTTCTAAGTAGCATCATCAAGAGCCTTGGTTTAAGGAGATTAATTTGCCTGCAGTGAGTAGAGCAAATTGCAGGGGGGGATGAGACCCTCTTTTCTCCTTTTCCCTCTCCCTCTCCAGCTGTTTCCTTCTGACTCTTCCTCATCTTCACAGGCTTCCCCACATGACCACAATGTCTCCCTCTCTCCCTTCCATGAATTTTCCTTCCTTTCTTCAGTTTCCCTTCCCTGCACCCCCAACCACACAAGCTCCTTCCACCACCACCCCCCTTCATGGCACATCTGTAAGCCATCGGCTTATGGAGGGGGGTAGGGTTGTGATCTCTTCCCAGCCAGCTGTGGGGGTGTGGCCAGCCACAGCAGGCTGGGTGTGAGGGTGTGAGGATGTGAGGGTGTGGTCTGAAGGAAGGGCTGATCTCCCCAAGGTGAAAGCTTAGAGCTCCATCCCACCTTTCCCTCCCCCAGCCACTCAGTGATCTACCAAACCCCATTTCCATTCTTCCCAGGTCAATCTCTATCACACATCCTTCTATCTTAGGGACCTGAGGACCTTAGCCCTACCCCCACCCCACAGTTCTGTCCTCTGGGACCCCCTAGGCAAGCCTAGATAGAGATGGAGACAGGGAGTTCTCCGTCCCCAGCCTCTAAGCAGCTGGATAAGCTATTGAAAGGGATCTGAGCCAACAGGTCGGGAATGGGGACCACCTCCCCTTGGCTTCTCCCCTGGGGCTATGAAGTCCAATCAAGGATTGAGGCCAGAGGGGAGAAGGGGAAGAGGCTCAAAGGGCAAAGCCCATTCAACCTTTGCTGCAAGTAAGGCAGGAAGCCCCATATATATTTGCAATCATAAATTGTATACAACACTTCGTTCTATTATATTATTATCTCAACTCAGGAAGCCACAACCTTGGAGTCCAGAGGTTGTTTAAGAATCTTTCAAGGTTTGGTTCCCCATCGAGCTGTAGCTGCAGGAGAAAGGGAGAGGGCTGTACTCCCCAGGAGTGCTCTATATCACTGAACCCCTTAGTCTTGGCCCCACAGACTGTCCATTCTACCCTTAGGGGCTGGCTGCTGGCCACACCTGGACCCTTTGCTGGGGTCACTGTACACCCCACTTACCCCCAAATTCAGGACCCCAATGGTTAGATCTCCTAAGGGGAAGGGCAAGGCGACAGACCTATCTTAGCCCTTGTACATGATCCCTGGAAAACAAATGTGCTCATTACAAGGTGATGATGGACAGGGAGGAATTTGCTGCCAAGGAAGGAGTGTGTGTTTGTTTGGGGGTGGAGAGGTGAGGAGTGCAAAAGGTCCAGAGACTCATGGGTAGGACTTCTATACTTTCCTGAGAAGCAAGCAGGAAGGACATGCAGTCCCCCATCCCCAATCTCTCACCAGGGCAAATTTATTATTTTGTTAAGGACAAATGGCATACCTATGCTATACACACAGACACACAGACATACACGCACACACGCCTGCAGACACACACACACACCCTGATTCCTTCCAGATCAAAGAGGTTGTCATCTCTGTATAGCCAGAAGGAGCTAAAGCTAATGAAACCGTCTGTCTGGGTTTGGGTGCAATTCCTGCTCCCAGCCCCTTCCGATGCCCTAACTTCCCATCTGGGATTGGTAATCCTTCCCAGGAGGGGCTAGAAATGGCAGGCAAACTTATGGGGGTGGGAGGGAATGCCTGGCTCATCTTCAGCCCCTCACAGCCCCAGTCGGATGTGTATTGGGAATCCTGGTGTTCCAGGTCCCTCCCTGATGGGCTCCAGATGTGCTTACATCTGGGAAGGCCATCCCAGGAAACTGATGCTCCCGCCCACAGCTCCCACCCCGGATGGATCTCTTCTCCAGCCCCCAGGTTTTGGAGCACAGAAGCTTCAGGCACTCCTTTCCTCTCCAGAGGTAGGTACAGGGCAGCAAGGGGGAGAAAAAGGATGGAAAGTAATGGGGGTGGGGTGGGTGAGAGAATAAAATGAGGTCAACATTTAGAACACCCCAGAGAATCGTATTTCCCTTTTAACTTCCTATCTGGGGTTGTTACATTTTGCTGTAGGATTCTGTTCCAGAAAAAAAGAACAGAAAAACTGAAGAGGGTTTGGAAGCAAAGACTCTAGCTGCAATGGAGGAAATTCCTTCTCTTTGATTTGCTTGTTTTGCACCCCTGGGTCTTTTTTTTTTTTTTTAACCCCAGTGTCTCCTTAGCCCTGCCCCTCTCCCATCAGTGTCCTTCCCCTAATTCCTGTCCTTTTGTCTCTCCCCAACCTGGCCAGCTTGGGAAATTTCCCAGTTTGGTTCCTACAGAGATATCTGGTCATAGTCTCAATCCCTAGGTTCTGAGCCCCGGAGCACCCAGAGAACTTGGGCATCCTGCCTTCCAGGACTGGTCTTGTCACCCCAGCAAATGTCATCCACCCCTCCTGTGCTCTGAGCAAAGTGGGGGTGGAAGGGAGAGAGTAGTCTGGGTTTACTTTAGGTCTAGGACATGGGGGAGGGGGTTCTCCCCACCAGACAGGGAGTGGGGGTGGGGGGTGGTGACTCACAGATGATGGAGCCATCAGTTCCTCTAGACTGAGACCTGAGTCAGGGCAGTGACAGAACCCAATGGTTCCCATGGCTTGCTCCTGGACTTTCCGATTACCCTCTCTTAGACACACACGCTGAGAGCAATGTCTCAGTGTTAGCCGGCTCTGGACCCAGACTCCGGGGATAACTGGGCTCCTACTCTACTTCCAGAGATCCCCCTGCAGCTCCATAAGTTTCCTAAGTATCCCTTCTTTCTTCCCTCTCTGAAAATGACTCCCACTTGCCACCCCACCATAGGGCAGAAGGAGTGGGACTCCCTCCCTCCGGCCAAAGCCAGGAGCCACAGACCATCTAACCCCTCGGTCCCCTTTGTCCAGCAAACTCTTCCCCGTCTTACTTGTATGAAGTGACACTGAGAACATGGTATTTGCACAGTCCCCCCCAAGAGTAAGCGAGAGCCGCCAGCCCAGGGTTTCTAGCTGTCCCAGGTCTCTCTAGGCTACAAGGATTGAGGGAAACGGGATCTGTCTCAGCACACCTACAACCCACTTCTGTGTGCTACCACATGCCAGTGAGGAAGTTTTGTTTCATGAAGACCTCACTCAGCCCAAACCACCCAACCAGGCTTCTTACAGACCTGACAAGCCTTGAGTCTATTCCTTGAAATCAGGACATCCAGCCTCAGTGTTCTTAGAATTTCCAGGCATTTGAGAATTGGAAAGAAACAACCGAGTTTCACTCCAGAGAAATCACATGCATACACACAAAAACTTCCACCCAGTTTCAGAGCACTAATGGATTGGGCATGCAGTGTTTCCCCCCACTCCAGCCTGGGGACAGTGGACCTAAGTTAAAGATCCCTGCTCCAGAACCTTCCCCCTAAAGAAACCCAGCCCAGTTTAGAGGGCTAAACCGACAGTACAGTGGAAAAGTAATGACTTTGGAATCAGTTGGGATTGAATCTGGATTCTACCTTGGCCCCTTTCTTTCTGTCAATCTTGGCATTGTCACTTCACTCCGTGGGCCTCTGTTTCTCGACAGTAAAATGACGATCCTGATACATTCAATGCTGGACAGCTGGGAAGATTAAATTGGATAAAGGTAGGTTAAAGGTCAAGCCCAGGACCAGACACACAGCACATGCAAAATAAACCACCAATACTCCGCATCCCACCCTAGTGAAACTAAGCATGGCCTCCGGCTTTAGAATGTGCACCTCTATCCTGACCATCTGGAAATTTCTTCCTCTTTTTTTAAGGCTCCAGCCTTTAGGACAGGCAGGCTGGTGACAGCAGGAGCCTGGTGAGTGTCCTGCCCTTGCCCTTCACTCCTTCTGCCCCTCCATCAAGCAGACTGTGATTAATAATAGCCAATCATCACAGCAAATCATTCCTACTGAGCCATGAAGGGACAGAGGGCACCAGAGAGGTCAGATCTGAGAGACAAAACAGAGACACTTGGAGACATACAGGCTGGACCAGAGACAAGCTGAGAGATACACAGAAGAGGGAAAGCTGAGAGGAGACGGAGTATTTAGAGATCAGCTGGCTAAGAAGAAAGGGCATTGGGTTTAGAGAGTCAAAACACTTGAGTTCTAGAGTCACCACTGACTGGCTAACCACGTGTGACCTTGGATAAGTCACTTCAGCTGTCTACACCCATTTCCTCTTCTGAAAGAGAGGGTTGGGCTGATAACCTCTAGGTTAACCTCCTCCTGGCTGACCTTTTTAGGCCAGCTTCCAGACCTGGAGGGCTGTGCCAAAGCAGCTCTAAGTAGGAGGGAACCCCAAGACAGGCCTGACCCGGAAGCAGAGGAAAGCAGAGCTGGGCAAAGGCAGCCGTGGTGAGAGGAAAGGCAGGAGGTGTTGGGGCCACTGGGAAAGGACTTATAAGGGCAGAGAGAGCCAAGAGAGGAGGGATATTGGGGAGAGTAGAAAAGCCAGCCAGAGAATGACTAAGGGGCTCCCGGTATAAACAGGAGCCGGGAATGGACAGGGAGGGGGCCCGTTTGAGTTGGCCAAGGCTGGGGGTGTGGAGTGAGGAGGAGGACTGGGGCAGGACACTATGTCCCCTGTCCCCCACCAAGGCTCCTGGGAGGAGCTGAGTCACACACCTCCCTCCTTCTGCCCCTCCCCACCCCCACCCCAAGCTCCCAAATCCTGGGAAAATCTAAAGCGTTTGTGCCTGGGCTGAAAGAAAACGAGAGCTGGTTCGTACACTCGTGCTTTGCAGGGCTATACAGTGGTCAAGCCACAGGCCCTCTGCCCCCAAATGGGGTTCTCAGCCCTTGGCTTGAGCAGTATCCCCTAGAGGTTACCTTTGCGGCAGGGGCGCACTTAGATTCTGACCCAGAGATTACTTGGTTTCCTCCCCTAAGAAAGCCTCAGGACCTACAGATGTGAGAGTGGGATGGGCGCCCACGTCACCCCACAGTCTGACCAGCTGACCTCTCCCTTGGGCCACAGCTGGCTCTGGAGAGGGGCTTTTAAAACAACAGCTGGATGATTGGGGACAGGAAGTAGAGTAGCAGAATGAGGAGGAGACTGTGTGGAAAGAAAAAGCACTGATTTGGGGCACTTCATTCTGAGACCCCCAGCAGAGTGGGGCAGGGGCCTGGGGAAGAGAAGGGGCAGGGTTTGATTTGCGGGATTATTATTCTGGAAGGGGAGAAGTCCTGGAGGAAAAAGGCCGGAAGGGGGCAGGGAAAGAAAGGTTAGGAGAGAATCTAGGCCCCTTGGTCCCCCTCCCCCAGACTAAGATAAAGACTAGAATCCTGAAAGGTGATCTCATCCCACAGAGCCAGGGCTGGGGGAAGGGGTGGGCTGGGGGTCACTGCCTTCCCCTGCTGAAGAGTCCTTTCCTCTACATCCACAGGGGATCAGGGGATAGTGGGGTCCTGGGCTCCAGCTCCCAGAACCTAAAGTTTGGGCCCCTCTGCAAGACACCACCACCAGTGCCACCACCCTAGCCGACTTTACAATTCTTCAGGTTTGTAGGAATCAAGCCAATTTGATCAAGAAGACACTGAGGGTCCCAAGTACCTCCCCCTCCCAAGCACTCCCAGGCTCTTAGAGCTCAACTGCCAGATTCTAGGGAGGGTCTCAACAGAGGTTTCTATACCCTTCCACCAAGAAAGGGGTGACCTGGAGCAGAATTCACCTGGTGACCACCCCGGGGCAGGTCCTCCATCAGATCAGGCTGCCTGGGAGTGCCCTGTACCTCAACTCCTGAGTCCCAAATCCAGCTGGCCAGATCCCAAGCACCCAGTGGCTGCAGAAGGCAAGGGGGAATCCCAGTTGGCTAGATGCCAGGGGTGTCTCCTATCTCTTTAGACCCCAAAGTCTCCTTTCTGAAGGAATGAGGGAGACCCCCACACACATATACGGGCTGCGTCCTCCCTCCAGAGGTGATTCCTTTCCTCATTAGGAAATTCTCCGCTCCCTTTTTCCGACTCCTTTTCCGAGCGTTTACGTTGTACATCTGGAAAGGAGGGGGAGGAAGGAGGGGAAAGCAGAGAGAAGGAGGGGGAAGAGCCCAAACCCGCCCAGTCTGACCCAGTCCAGACAACCAGCCTCCAGCTGGGGCTAGGGAGAGGGGAGTGGAGAGGTGCGGCCCCCCCACGCCCCTTCGGGGTGGGGGGCGCGGGCTCAGCGTTCCAAGGACCCAGGAATGCCCCCCCCACCCGCCCCCCCGGCAGGCGGGGCGAGGGCTCAGCCGGGAGTTTGGCAAACTCCTCCCCGCGTTGAGTCATTCGCCTCTGGGAGGTTTAGGAAGCGGCTCCGGGTCGGTGGCCCCAGGACAGGGAAGAGCGGGCGCTATGGGGAGCCGTGCACCAGGGTTCCCTCTCCACGCCGGGCAGCTGCGCTGGGGGCCCCGGCGCCGACCCCCGCTGCTGCTGCTGTTGCTGCCGCCGCTGCTGCTGCTTCTGCAGCCACCACCCAGGGTCGGGGGCTTCAATTTAGACGCGGAGGCCCCAGCAGTGCTCTCTGGGCCCCCAGGCTCCTACTTCGGCTTCTCGGTGGAGTTTTACCGGCCGGGAACAGACGGGTGAGTGAGGAGGGCTGGCGGCGGGATGTGGGGTGGGGGGTGGAGGGCTGGAGACTGGGGGCGCGGCTGGAGTATGGAGGGGACCAAGGCTGGAGTTTGAGAGGCGGAGTTTGGAAGGACTAGGGCTGGAGTTGGGGGCCCACGCTAGAGTTGGGGGCCCGCGCGGGAGTAGGGAGGGGACAGTGGCCGGCGCGGAGCTGGGCGCCTAGGGTTTGAGATCAGTGGGGAGACCTGTGTGGGGTGGGGAGAGGACACGAAGGTGGAAGCTGTTGAGGTCTGGGCACGGGTCTTGGGGCCAAGGGAAAGGAGGACGCGCGAACCAAGAGCAGCGGGTCTCTGGCTGAGATCTGTGAGCTGCCGGGACCCAGGCGGATGCTGGCGGAGAGGGGGCGCGGAGGCCGGGAAGGGCTTTTTGGAGCCCTGGGGGACCTCGGGACCCCTGAGGGCCATTGTGCGGAGGGAAGACAGGCTAAAGCAGAATGAGCTGTGTGTAGCAAGAGGGGAGTCGGGAAGTGAGGGGGTCCGGAGGTTAAATGGGGACCAGCCTCATCCTCCCCTCCCCCGCTCCGCTCAGACTGGGAAAGACCCGGGAGGGGGATGGCGGCTCCCTCCCCTTTCTCCTCCGGCTTCTACTCCGCCTTCCACCTCCAATCTCCGTTCGGACGAGGGGACCCGGGAACTTGGGGAGAGTCCCGGGACCCTGGCCCTGGGGGCGCGGGCGCTGGGGCGGGCTTGGCCAAGGGCGGGTGCTCGGATGTGTCGGGAGGGGTGTGTGTGCGCGCGTGAAGGGGGGTGGGCGGTTTCCCTCTTCCTCTAGCTCTTGGGAGGAAGAGAAATGCCGATTTCCTGTAGCTAGTCGGCTGGAGCTGAACTAAGACCGGACTCCAGGGCTGGGGTCGGAAGCTGAGGAGACATGGGCTCGCTGGGCCCAAGGGCGTCATAACATAGGACATCAAGGACTGGGGAAGTCTCAAAGGAGGGTCCTCATTCCCAGATCAGCAGGGTGACAAGCAGACCGGACCCTGAGTGCCTGGATAATGGGGAGCCCACAGACTTGGGAAAGCTGGAGTTAGAGCTGAGGCAACATTGGAACAAGGGTGTTTGTTTAAATGTGGGGGGTTGGGAAGCAAGAGGAGAAGGTAGCTGCTCCTGGGCCAAGGCAGGGAGTCCCAGCTGCCAGATTACGGATCCTCCACAGTAACTGGGAAATCCTCCTTCTCTTCTGTCTCTGGGCTCTGAGCTTTTCACGGGGCCTGACTACCACCACCACCCCAACCCCTAGTGTCTCCAGGTTTGATAGGACCTCTGTCAGGGGTGAGCTAGTTTTATACACGATACAGTTAACTTAGCTCTATTCATTTTCTTTAGTTTTTGGAGAAAAGGAGTTAATCTAGCTAATTGGGGGGGGGCAAATTTCTCCTTTGTCTGGAATGGGAAAAAAGAAAGATAGTTAGGCCCCAGCTGTTGGTTCTGCGCTATTCAAGGTCCCCACCCAACCCCCACCCCACCCCCCTGGCCTCCTGCCCAAACCCCATTGCATCACCCTGGCCTGGAGCCTCTGCCAGGCCTGGCCTCCCCTAGGCCCCCTCAAACTGCTTACCACAACCCTAATGGAGTAGAGAAGAGGGAGGCAGGGAGGTTATGGGATCTTTCCCCCATCAGGGTAAATCCAGTGGTCTGGCTCCTAACCTTCCTCATTAGGCCACCCCCACCCCACCCCCACCTACCAAAGTGTCATCTCTGTTTTAAAAGTCTCCTTTAAAACATCTGGGCTCTCACACCCTCCCGTTCCCTAGGTGTCTGACCCCTGGGCTAATCCTACAGTCCCTAAAGCTGTTCTCTAAACCAGGACCCAGCAGCCTTCTCATCCCTTCTCCTCCCCCTCTGCTCATCTCTCCTCCCCAGAGAACCCAGGTGTCCAGCTTGCACTCCTCCCCTCTCATTTTCTCTTACAATACACCCTTAGAGTAGGACTCTGAACATTCCACCTCCCCAGTGACCTCCCTCCCACCGAAGCTGGGCCTTCAACCCCCTCCTGTCCACAGGGGACAGACACGCTTCCCAGACATGGGGCCATCGATGAAGAGGGCAGGCCTCAGTGTTCTTGTCACTGCAGTGGCTTTCACAGGGACACTGAGACAGCCTCAGAGGGCAGGGTGAGCTCAAGAGAGGTTATGTGGTAAGAAAGGGGCAAACTTTGAGTCAGACAGTGCTGGTGCATCCTGGCCCCAACACTTGCTCTTTGTGTGACCCGGAGCGAGTTAGTTTTGCTTTGTGTTTCATGAAAATCAGACACCTAATGATTGAGGCTGCTCTGAGGACTGAGACAAGAGATAGAAAAAGCACGTGGTCCATAGAGGGGCATCAGTACATGGGAGGCATGATTTTTCTAGGGTAGCTGTTTTCTATTTCTGGTTTTCTCCTCTCTGGATAGCACCTGGTTCTTTGTCTAACTTTTCCCCCATTTCTTACTTGCTTCTAGTATTTGTTTATAGTAGTGATAGTAATAATGGTCCTTCACATTCCTTAGCACTGTCCTATCAATTTTTCAATTGGATTGTTAACAAGAATCCTTGCATTAGATATAGGAAACACTATTGGTGCTGTTTTATATACATATAAACAGAAACTTCAGGAATCATAGAAATTGGCTTAGGGACCATTCAAGGGCAACCCATCATTTTAGGTGGGGAGGGAATCCAGAGCTTGGAGAGGAGGGACTTGGCCCAGGTCACAAGCTAGAAAGGTGCCCAGACTTCTTAGCCCAGCTCCCTCTTCTCTTCTGGTACCACCAGCACTGCCACAAGGAGAGGCAACTCTTCCTTACCAGCCAGCCCAGCATATCTCTTGGGAATTTGCTGAGGTATCTAGATGTCCTCCTCTGGCCTGGCCCTTTTGGTTGTGGGACCTGCCAGAGCTGGGCCCTGGTCCACTCACTACTCCCCACCCCCTGCCTTGCCAGGCCAACAGAGTCAAACAGTAACCATGTATTGAACAGGAACTTGGTTAATCAGAAGCCTGGCGGGGGAGATAGTAGAGGGGAGAGAAGGGGATTGATTTGTTGGCAACAGGGTAGACCAGAACGCTGGCCTAGGAAGTTGGATTCCTAGCTTCTGGTCCTCTTGTCAGGAAGGATTCTGATTGGCCTTGGACATCTTACTTAACCTCTCTGGGACTTAGTTTTCCCATCTGTAAAATGAGAACATGGGAATAGGTCAGCAATTTAATTAAAGCTTTTTCTTTATTTCCTTTATTTCTGTTTAAACGCAAACAGTATCTTACCAGGGGACTCTATATAAACAGAGAAAAGAGGTTGCTCTCTAAAAGAAGGTGGGAGGACTGTCAGGACCAAACTAGCCTCCCCAGACTCCATGTGGCCCGTGTGAGGCACCTATGGGACAGTCTTCAAACCAGTGGTTGCTATCTGTGGCTCCTCGCAGCTGTGGTAGCCTGTGTCTCCACAAGCCACCTGTCAAATTTTGGGGAGCTGAGGCTTCAGAAGAAATCATGGCAATTATTTCTTCCCATGAACTCTACATTTTAGAAGAGTTTATCTGCCACAGTGCATTTAGTAAGGCATAATTAATTCCTTTTTCCCTGTTTTTTATCAACTAGAAGTTAGAACAAGCAGACAGCTCTAGCTGCCAATCAGAGCTTCTGACCAATATGTGATAACCAGCTTCTCCAAATGTTGATAGAATTTTGGCCAAAAGCAAATACGCTTGCGGTTTTTATTAGTCCAGCCACCTGATCAGGTGAATGCATGATTTCCACTAGGCTTTCTGAAATATTGAAAATAGCCCAAGGACCCTTCTTTGTTACCTTCATGGACCCCTAAGAGGGCGCAACTGCTGCAGGATTTAGGAAGCAAGAACTAGGAGTGTGGCCTCCAGGATTAGCTATGTGACAGGGCTGCCCTGATACCGGGCACTTTGCTTGGCACATGGGGAAGGGAGCTATTTATTGGGATGCAAGGGCCGCTGGCCCCGCAGGTGTAAGTCACGGGTTGGGGCCTGCGTCTGTGTCCCTTGCCTGCATGCCAGATCTCCTGAACTCTCCAACAGCCACAACATAGACGCCTCCCGGCCCATGAGCCTGTGGGCTTCACAGGCTTTGGAAGGCCTCTCTCACCTTCCATCCCTGCCAGACTCCAGGCATCCTAGGAGCACTCAGGCTCAGTTCCTCCTCAAGAGCAGGGGGTCTTGGAAAACTGGGGGCGGGAACAGGTCTCTTGGCTGCCACCTGTGCTCTCCTGGGAATGGAATAGCAGAGCTCCAGGAGACTCAGGTAAGCTGCTCAACCTCTTCACCGGGAGGGAGAGAGAGAGAGAGAGAGAAAGGGAAGTGCCCAAGTCCGCAATGAGCTGGTGCTAGACCCGGAGCTCATGACTCCTAGTCCAGTGCTCTTTTCACTGCCTCCTGTACCACAGCTATTCCTTGGGGCTGCGCCTGCTAAGGGAAGCTTGTACCCCTCTCTCCTCACCCAGGCCTGGGGCAGTGCAACCTCTGCGCACCACCCCCAGCCCCACCGCCAGTCTCACATACTGGGTCCCTGTTCCTTCCAAGAGGCCAGCTCCCACCCCCCAGCTGGATGTAATGCCTGAGTGAGAGGGGTGGGGCCTGGCGGGTGGGAGACAAACGGAGAAGTGAGAGGTTGGAAACAGACAGGAAGCCACAGGCAGTAAACATTTCCTGTCCCCAGGGTAACCAGGGCTCGCACCCCACCCCCCTTCACTCCAGGAACTCTCCCTCCCTGGCCCCCCTTCTATTCTTCTGGACCCTGCCTTCTCCCTCCTCTGTTCTCATCCTCAACATCCCCCACCCCCTCACCCCCCGCCTATTCCACACTCCCCACTTCAGTCCTGTGGCCCCGCTGCCTTGGTATACCCACCCCTATTCCCCTTGAACCCCACCCCTGTCACCCTCGCCCCACCTGGTCCTCTTGGAAGACACCCCTAGCTTTTGGGGCATCTACCATACTTACCCACTTGGGCTTTCCCGGCTAAGGAGGACTAGGGAACATAGCCAAACAGCAGGGAAGAGATGGTGCTGGGAACTGAAAGGGGCCAGAAACCAGGAGAGATGGAGAAGATCCGAGAGAGATCCAAGAGTGAGAGATGTGAGAGAGAGAGACAGAGGAATAAAAAAAAAAAAAAAAAACAAAGAAGGCAGTAGTCACAGGGGCGAAGGGACAGAGACAGAGAAGCAGTAGCCAGAGCAGATACGGAAGAAGAGAGGCTAAGCTGACAGGGACACTGGCCCAGGTCCTGGGTCCAGTTGCCCAAGGCTGTCAGATGCAGTGATTGTGGGAGACCGTGGAGGAGAAAACGAATGAGGCTGATGGCTAGCTACACAGAGGACTTGGGGCCAAGGGCCCTCAAAGACTGTGGTAGAGGCAGAGCCAAAGACAGGAAAGATTGCCCGGGACCTTAACCATGACCACACCATTACATAGGACCCCCCAGCAAGGGCAGCTTTCTCCTCATTGTCTTGAAGCACCATGTTCAGAAGCAAGACCCAGCAGAGCAAGATCTGAATTCAGACTCCTAGGGATGGTGTGTGGGAAGGGTGTTCAGGGGCTGAGCAGAAACCTAGCCAAGATGGGGAGGTCTACCCCAGAGTCTAGGGGAAGGCAGGCCCAGACCCAAGGGAATCTGTCTTCACCATCCTCCAAGATCCTCTCTCCACTTCTACTGACCAATTTCCAAGACTCACATTTTCCTCCTACACACCCCAACGCTAGGCAGCCTCGATGCCTGCGTCTCAATGCCTGGATCTCAGCCCAGAGAACGGCTTTGGCCTGGGCCTTGGCTTGGGACGAGAGGGTAGAGGCTAGGTGAGAGGACCCTCCAAGGTCGTCTCCAGGGGGCTCCAGGGACTACGTGTTCAATCCTGGCAGATCTACAGGGAAGCTGGGGTCCAGGCCCTCTGGCCCCTGTTCTCTTCCCAGAACTGACTCTTGGTTCCTCCTCTCTCTAATAACAAGGGAAGGTGGTGGAGGAGGGTGGTTGTGTTAGTGACAGCGGCACATGGGGACCACCTGACTCCAGCCTGTGCCTCTGGCATCTGTGGCATCTTCTGAGATATAAATACAATGCAGGGGGCATCTACCCCACCCCCAGCCAGCCCCTGGCCCAGAGGCCTGGGGAGACTGGAGGAGAACGAGGAGTCCCTCTGAACCGCCTCCTTTCCCCTCCGCAGGGTCAGCGTGCTGGTGGGAGCACCCAAGGCTAACACCAGCCAGCCGGGAGTGCTGCAGGGCGGTGCCGTCTACCTCTGTCCCTGGGGTGCGGGCCCCGTACACTGCTCGCCTATTGAATTTGACAGTAAAGGTAACTCCCTTGGGTAGGCGGGAAGCTCGGAGAGGGCCCGGGGGTGGGGCTACGGCTGGGGGGCGGGTCGAGCGGCGCCGGGAGCAAGGGGGCGGAGCCTGTCCTGGTCTGTGGCCACGTGCCGTCCCCGCGCGCGGGCCGCGCCGGGGAGCGGCGGCTCCCCGTGGCACTCATACCACGTTCCCAGTCTAGCCCAGCCCTAGGAGGGCGGGTGTGATTCAGAAACATGTGGCTCTCATTTCCCCTGAATCACCCACAACTCTGGGAGGCCGGGGCAGCAACACAGACAAAGACAGGGAGAGCCACACAGACTTTTCAGTCCATCCGACTAAGCACTGACTAAGTGACAGTGCATGCCGGGCACTGTGCCGGGGCTGCGGGGACCGGAACGCGATGAGACTACCGCCCTCAAGGAGCTCCGGATCTGGAGTAGATGCAGAGGTGGGTGGGAGCGAGACCGAGGGAGACTGCGGGGAGAAGGGCAGGAATAACAGCTGACACTTTCAGAGCACTTGCTCGCTGCTGCCTGCAAGCGGCATACCTCAACTTGCTTGATCCTTTCAACCCGGGGGTAAGGTATTATCCCCACTTCAGAGATGAGGAAACGGAGGTTAAGTAACTTGTCCAAGGTCACGCAGCTAGTATAGGGTGGAACAGGGGCGGGAACTTGAATAGTCTGGCTCCACAGATAAAGACTGGGGTGAGGGACAAAAAGAGGAGAGATAAAAAGATGGAGACAATGGCGAGGGCAGGGAGAAAATCATGAAACAAAGTTTTTTGTTTTTTTTTTTAACCTGAAAGACAGATGAGAATCAGAAGAAAGAAAAAAACTGTCCTCTAAAGGCCAGAGATAACACTTGGAGAGACAGACAGATGAAGGGAGTGAGAAAGAGACGTAAGGGGGCAGAGACCCAGATAAGAAAGGGGATGGAACAAGGTGTCATTAGAGACTCAGATCCAGCCACAGAGAAGTGGAGCCAGAGGACTACTCTCAAGGGAAATAGCCTTTCTTCCCCACCACCCTCCTGCCTTCACCTTCCCGCAGGCATCCCTGTCCCAGCCCAGTGAGGAGGCACGGGGACAAGGGGAAGTCAACTAGGTTCTGGGTGCATGCACATGTGTGTGCACTTGTGTCTGGGGAAGGGGTGAGTGAGGCTGCACAAAGCAGACTCTAAAGACCCTTCCAGGACGCCTGGGTGGCTCAGTCATTAAGCGCGGCTGCCTTCGGCTCTTGTCATGATCCCAGGGTCTTGGGATCCAGCCCTGATGGGCTCCCTGCTCTGCGGGAAGTCTCCTAATCCCTCTCCCACTCCCCCTGCTTGTGTTCCCTCTCTCACTGTGTCTCTCTGTGTCAAATAAATAAAATCTTTAAAAAAAATTTTTTTTAAATAAAGACCCTTCCCCACTCCTCCCAGGGAGTCATGGGCTTGGGGTTTGCAAGCACCTGGGTGCTCCCAGACTGAGGGTGGAGGCCACTCGAGGTCTCAGCCATCCACAGTCCAGCCTGACTGCATTTTCTCACTTCTCCAAGGCTCTCGGATCCTGGAGTCGTTGGTGTCCAGCCCAGAGGTAGAGGAGCCTGTGGAGTACAAGTCCTTGCAGTGGTTCGGAGCGACAGTTCGAGCTCATGGCTCCTCCATCTTGGTGAGAGCCTACAGCCCCAGCAGTGTGGTGATAGGAGATGGGTGGCTGTTGACTATAGTGGAGCACAGGCCTGAGGGAGAGAGGAGAGCCCCTTCGGACTAACCTGCTCCCGGGCCCTGTCAGGCCTGTGCCCCTCTGTATAGCTGGCGCACAGAGAAAGAGCCGCTGAGTGATCCCGTAGGCACCTGCTACCTCTCCACAGACAATTTCACCCGCATTCTGGAGTATGCACCTTGCCGCTCAGGTAGGGCAAGAGAGGGCATGAATCCCATGTCTGTCTTCTCCCCATGAGTCCCCACACCACCCCAGTTAGCCTTTCCGATCACGGTCAAGTTCAGGGAGGGCCTTTCTCTGGTGCCCCCACCTCCATCCCTCCCCAAGCTCTCTCTTTCCTGCGAGACCCGTCTGTGCTGGTCTTCTTCCCACTGCCTTCTCCCCCTCGCAGATTTCAGCTGGGTCGCGGGACAGGGTTACTGCCAAGGCGGCTTCAGTGCTGAGTTCACCAAGGTGAGAGGGTGGCCTGGGAGGGAAGTGGCTGTGCGTGGTGTCACCCAGGAGTCAGGACTAGATGTGGACTCCTCTTCTTCCCCTACAGACCGGGCGTGTGGTCCTGGGTGGACCAGGGAGCTATTTCTGGCAAGGTAAGTCCTTCCTCTGCTGTCCCTTCATCCCCGGCACACGGCCTCTCATCTCCCCTCCCGCCTGAGGTCACCATCCCTCCCTCTTCTCTGCCCCTGTCCTCTTTCTCTTCTTTCTTAAGATGTGTATATCCTTTTCCACCACCCTCCACAAGCTTTCCTTCCCTGAACCAGACTTCTGCAATGCCACCCCGCTGTCTCCCACTGCCCCCCGCCCCCACCTCCTCCTCTGTGCCTCCAACCTTTTGTCCCCTTCCCCAGGCCAGATCCTGTCTGCCACCCAGGAACAGATTGCAGAATCCTATTACCCTGAGTACCTGATCAACCTGGTGCAGGGGCAGCTGCAGACCCGCCAGGCCAGTTCCATCTACGATGATAGCTACCTGGGTGAGCGAGCAGCTGGGGAAGGAACTAGAGGGGGAGAACCTCAGGCGCTTTTGCCCCAACTCCCCTGCTTCCTCTTCTCCCAATCAGGCATCCGCAGCCCGCTGTCATACTTGTGGGCAGGCTGTGTATGAAGGCCCAATAGGGGTGGGGGAGGAGCTGGAGGGTGGGCCACAGCAGAGGGGTCCCCACAGGAATACTAATACCCACTCTCCCTGTCCCCCAGGATACTCTGTGGCTGTGGGTGAATTCAGTGGTGACAACACCGAAGGTGAGTGTGTCCCCAGATTGGGGGATAGATGGAGGAGACCCAGGACGAGGGGCCACAGGAATGAGACCCCATTCTGGTCTGATTCCCCTTTCCCCACCCTTAGTGCACAACTTTCTCATCTCTTTGCAGACTTTGTTGCTGGCGTGCCCAAAGGGAACCTCACTTATGGTTATGTAAGACGCAGCTTGACCCTACCTCCTTCCCTCAGTCCCTTCCCTTCCCCTCCCCTGGCTAATCACAAAGAACCATGCACCACAGTTTGTGAGGGTTCAAAAAGTGGATCAGAACCGGGGCTCTGGAGGCAGCCCTGGGTCCAGAGACTGATGCTTACTCTGGATGAATCATTCTGTTATTTATTCATACCCCACTTCATTCCATAAAATCCTTAAACCTACTTAGCCTCTCTGAGCCTCATTCTTCTCTGTATAATGGGATAATAATAGTTCTGACCTCACAAGGCTCTTGTAAGGACGAAATGAGATAATGCCAGTGAAAGGACTTAGTGAACTCTTAGGCAGTGTACAACTGGTAGCTGTTATTATTAGACCGTGACAAATGCTTTAAAAAGGACATAGATAAGAATGCCACAGGAGTTCATCCAATTAACAATGTTTATTAAGGCAAGGTAAGAGATGAGAAGATGAATAAGACACTGTACCCCATCTCATAAGATGCTTCTAGTTGAGAATGTGAGATAGGACCCGGGTCCAGGGACAGAAACTATTCCCGAGCACGTCGGTGCCTCAGGCTCTGCCCACTCCTCACAACAAGCTAATGGGACTAGATGATATCGGGCACATTTTCCACATGAGAAAGCTGAGGCTCTGAGACCAGGCAAGTGATTTAAGATCACCCAGTTAGTAGGTGGTTGGAGAGAGATTTAAAACCAGATCTGTCTTATTCCAAGTCAGCCTGCTTTTTTTCTTTTCTTTTTTTTTTAAAGGTTACTTTTAAAATTTTTTTAAAAAGATTGTATTTATTTATTTGAGAGCGAGAGAGAGAGAGAGCAAAAGCAAGGTTATTTTAAGAGGGAGAGGGAGAAGCAGACTTTCCACTGAGCAGGGCGCCCGATGTGGGGCTCGATGCCAGGACCCTGGGATCATGACCTGAGCCAAAGACAGACGCTTAACCAACTGAACCACCCAGGTGCCCCAAAGTCAGCCTTCTTTCTGCACTATGATAAATTTCAGAAAAGTGGTTAAGAGGATATAGCAGTTTAGGGGAAGGAGTAACCTTCTTTAGGGCAGGAGCAGATCAGAGAAGGTTCTATGAAGGATCCGTGGAGATGAGGCTAGAGGGCATCTGGGACAGGAGCATGAAAAGCATGGAAGAAAAGGAAAAGAAAGGCCATTGTAGCATTCGTGGGCTGATTGAGGATAAGGAGAATAAAGAAAGGTTGAGGAAAAACAGATAGTTTGGGCCAGATTCCCCAGAGCCTCAGAGGACCAGCCAAGAAGATGAGAACTGGGGCAATGGCTGCAAGGAATCACTGTGGATTTCCAAGCATACGTGTCCCTCCTGGATCCGCTCCAGGACTGTCAGTCCCTCTGCTGTGATGGAGGCAGGGACAGAGCCAGGGACCATCCAGCAGTCCTGGGAGAGGACTCACCCCAGAGTAATAGCAGCAAGAGTGGGGAAGAGGGCAAGGAGTCAAGGGCCAGTCTCTAAGGGGGGACAGAGGGGAGCCAGGAGTGTTGTGGTTTGGGAGGGCTGGGGGATGATGAATGACTAGGTCTCAGCATGCATTCAGCATTCAACTGATGATTGTTGTCTGCTGCTCACCAAGCACTACTTCAAGCTCTGGGGAGAAAGCAAAGACCAAACTGGAACTCCCGCCCTCGCTGATCATACATTCTAGTGGGTATAGATGGACACGGACAAATATGAAATCCATCAGTAGTTAACCAGTGATACAGAGAAAACTAGTGAAGTTGCCATATAATGCAGCTACCTGGCATAGAGATGGGAACATGAAAGCAAAGTCTGGAGGGAGTTAGGAGATGAGTGGTCTGTGTCTCCCACAAATGCCTCTCCCCAGGGAATCCCATGCCCGTTTGTCCTCCACCCGGGGGATGGTCTGGGAGTCCAAGACCAATGGGTGTATCTCGTCCTCTCCAGGTCACCATCCTTAATGGCTCAGACATCCGATCCTTCTACAACTTCTCAGGGGAACAGGTGAGGACACCCCCCACTCACAGCCCATCTTGGCCTTCTTCCAGCGAAGTCCCAGCCCCAACCTAATAAGCTCAGCCCAACTTCTCAGGCTCCCTGGAGACTCTGACCTACCCCTCCACAGTCCCTGTTGATCCTGTGGAGTGACCCTCTAGTTCTGACCCAAAGCTGCCCCTTTGTCAACCCCCACCTCAGATGGCCTCCTATTTCGGCTATGCAGTGGCAGCCACAGACATCAACGGGGATGGGTAAGTGGTGGGAAAGGGGCACAGGGCCATGCCCTCCCCAGATCCATGATTGAAGAGTGGGAGTGAGACAGAAAAACACAAGGAGGGTTTTTCTCTTGATCTCCCCCCACCCCAACCCAGTGCCTGCCTTCCCCGTGTCTGGGAGCCAGGAGAGAGCAGAGGGCTAAAGACCTCAAGTCTTCTTGCTTTGGGAAGAGGGAGCCTGGGATCCAGGATGCCTGGGATTTCCTGGCAGTGGGGCTGGAGGGGAGGTGGCAAGGTGGGGTCTCAGGACACCTCGGTTTCCCCGCTGTCCTCAGGCTGGATGACTTGTTGGTGGGGGCGCCTCTGCTCATGGAGCGGACTGCTGACGGGCGGCCTCAGGAGGTGGGCAGGGTCTACGTCTACCTGCAGCACCCAGCTGGCATGGAGCCCACACCCTCCCTCACCCTCACGGGTCATGATGAGTTTGGCCGGTTTGGCAGCTCCTTGACTCCCCTGGGGGACCTGGACCAGGATGGCTACAATGGTAAGTGCCATGGGCCCCAGGAGCTGAGGGAGGAGTCTGGGGCCTGAGTCAGAAGGAATCTGGGGAGACTGTGGCTGTCAGCTAAGATACCCAGATCCCCTGGTGACTCCTCAGGGAGGTTGTGTAAACTTTAATCCCCGTGTCTGGGTTTTGAAACTTGAAGAGATTGAAGATCTGGGAAGAATGGATGGGGAAGAATGATCCTGGGTTCTGGGCTCCAGTGGTAGAGATTCAGAATCCTGGATTCCCAGCCTCCTGACTTGTGTGTGTTGTGTGTCTTGCAGATGTAGCCATTGGAGCTCCCTTTGGTGGAGAGACCCAGCAGGGAGTGGTGTTCATATTCCCTGGGGGGGCAGGAGGGTTGGGCTCTAAGCCATCCCAGGTTCTGCTTCCCCTGTGGCCAGGTGGCCACACGCCAGACTTCTTTGGCTCTGCGCTTCGAGGAGGCCGAGACCTGGATGGCAACGGATACCCTGGTGAGCAGTGGCTGAGGCCTTGTTCACCTTAGAATTCTCCAGATCAGGGGCGCCTGGGTGGCTCAGTGGGTTAATCCTCTGCCTTCAGCTTGGGTCATGATCCCAGGGTCCTGGGATCGAGCCCCGCATCGGGCTCTCTGCTCAGCGGGAAGCCTGCTTCCTCCTCTCTCTCTGCCTGCCTCTCTGCCTACTTGTGATCTCTCTGTCAAATAAATAAATAAAATCTTTAAAAAAAAAAAAGAATTCTCCAGATCATAGACCCCCTCCCCCCTTCTCTGCACGTTCCTGGGGTCCTGGGTACAGTTCTAGAATAATGCCACCAGGTGCCGCTGTCCCCTCCTTTGGGCCTCCTCTGAGCAATGACCTAGAAGAGGGTTAGGAAGGAAAGATGTTGATTTGGGGCCTGCTGTAAGGGGTCCTTTCTTGACTTCTTGCAGATCTGATTGTGGGGTCCTTCGGTGTGGACAAGGCTGTGGTGTACAGGTATGAATTCTAGGGGGGGCACCATGGGGAAAGTGGGAACTGGGGAATTTCTTGGTAGGGCTGAGGTTGGAAAAGTACTCAAAGGACACTGGCTTCCTGGGGCTTGTGCATCAGCTTCCTGCACCTGGATTCCAGAGAAGTCTTAGTTCTATTGACTCCATATCCACTCTTGGCAGGGGCCGCCCCATTGTCTCTACTAGTGCCTCCCTCACCATCTTCCCTGCCATGTTCAACCCAGAGGAGCGCAGCTGCAGCTTGGAGGGGAACCCTGTGGCTTGGTGAGCTGGGGCCCAGGAGATGACAGGGAATGGGTCTGAAATACCTCAGTGTGTGCCTGGGAGTGCGCAGAGAAACCAGGTCTGGGGAAGGGGACAAATGCGGGTGTCTGTCCGGGTCTGGGAGGTAGGTGGAGAATAGGATGCCTGTTCCTTGGATACACCAGCTTTCCTCTTGGTCTTCTTCCAGCATCAACCTTAGCTTCTGCCTCAATGCTTCTGGGAAACATGTTCCTGACTCCATTGGTGAGGGAGACTGCCTGAATCTCTTAGGCCTTGGGATGGGGGATGGAGGGACCGGGGACTTTGGCACCTCCCTTCTCTCTGAGTAGGTTAAGGGGGAGAGACAGATTCTCCTGAACATATGTTCCTGGCTTCAGGCTTCACAGTGGAGCTCCAGCTGGACTGGCAGAAGCAGAAGGGGGGAGTACGGCGGGCACTCTTCCTGGCCTCCAGACAGGCAACCCTGAGCCAGACCCTGCTCATCCAGAATGGGGCTCGGGAAGACTGCAGAGAGATGAAGATCTACCTCAGGGTACGGCCCCAAGGGCGGAGAACAGACTGGCATGGTTGGAGGGGGTGTCCCATAGAACTGGGGTCCCTCTTGAAATAAAAGAGATTGGGAAATTCCATTGAGAGGCTTGGGACTTTGGGGGCTGAGGAAGGGGCCCTTCTGTCTGAGGAACTGGGAACCAGGCTGTTGGGGCCTCGGAAGGAAAGAGAATGGTCAGATTTGGACACCTGGATTCTTGAGGGCCCTGAGTGGACAAAGAGATGTGAGAGGCTGAGGAGCAGGGCTATCAAGTCCCCAGTGTTCCCTGACACAGTGAATTCTCTCCCCCACCCCACAGAATGAGTCAGAGTTCCGAGACAAGCTCTCCCCAATTCATATTGCTCTCAACTTCTCCCTGGACCCCCAAGCCCCTGTGGACAGCCATGGCCTCCGGCCAGTCTTACATTACCAGAGCAAGAGCCGCATAGAGGACAAGGTGAGGAGGGGGGGAGAGAGGAGACCCGGGAAGAGATTGCCCTGGGCACCCGGGGCAGGGCCGTGGCGGGGGGAGCCTTCAGCTCAGGAGGAAGTCTAAACTCCCCCTCTCAAGGCTATCCTGGTCCTCAGGCTCAGATCTTGCTGGACTGTGGGGAAGACAACATCTGTGTGCCGGACCTACAGCTGGAAGTGTTTGGGTAAGTGAAGGCCAACATCAGGCTGGGGGATTCCAGATGCCAAAATCTCATAGTAGGACATGTTGGGAGTTTGGAATCACCTGGCACCTGAAAATACAGAATAGGGAAATACTAGCAAGCTGTGCGACCTTAAGAAGTTACTCAGCTTCTGTGCGCTTCAGCTTCTTTGTCTGTGGAGTGGGAATGATAGCATCCATTTCTCTACCTTTTTGGAAGGACTGTGTGAAATAATCTACATAAAACATCTGGCTAGGGGACGGCTGGGTGGCTCAGTTCGTTAAGCGTCTGCCTTGGGCTCAGGTCATGATCCCAGCGTCCTGGGATTGAGTCCTACCTCGGGCTCCCTGCTCGGCAGGGAGTCTGCTTCCCCACTGCCTGCTGCTCCCCCTGCTTGTGTGCACACTTGCTCCCCTTCTCTGACAAGTAAACAAATAAAATACTTAAAAATAAAAAATTTTTAAAAAATCAAGCATCTGGACTAGTGCTGGCCATAGAGGTGGAACTCAGGAAATGGCACCTATTATTATTACATTATTATTATGGTTCATTGTCCTGATTTGGGGATTCATTTCCCAGTGTCCTTTACCCTGTGTTTCCCCTCCAGGGAGCAGAACCACGTGTACCTGGGTGACAAGAACTCCCTGAACCTGACTTTCCATGCCCAGAACGTGGGTGAGGGTGGTGCCTATGAGGCCGAGCTTCGGGTCATAGCCCCTCCAGAGGCTGAGTACTCCGGACTCGTCAGAAACCCAGGGGTGAGAGGGTCCTCTCAGGTTCGGCTTGGGAGGGGACCTGCCAGAAGGGCACCAGAACCTTACCCATACCCACCCACCTCCAGAACTTCTCCAGCCTGAGCTGTGACTATTCTGCTGTGAACCAGAGCCGCCTGCTGGTGTGTGACCTGGGCAACCCCATGAAGGCAGGAGCCAGCGTAAGTCTGGCAGAGGAGGAAGGATCTGAGAGGGCAGTGACCAGCCTGTCCAGAGCACAGCTGTGGAATAGGGAAGGGGGCTGGAATTGGGGTGAGACAAATGCCCACTCTAACAGGCTCCCTTATCCTCCTTCCTTGCCCCACAGATCTGGGGGGGCCTTCGGTTCACAGTCCCTCACCTCCGGGACACCAAAAAAACCATCCAGTTTGACTTCCAGATTCTCAGGTAGGGAGTAGGGGGTGAGGGGCTGAGAGGGGTGGAGCCTGGTGCAGGGGGGCATCCCCCTGGCTGGGCTCCAGCACCGCCTCAGTCTCTCCTCCATCCCGCAGCAAGAATCTCAACAACTCACAGAGCGAAGTGGTTTCCTTCCCACTCTCAGTAGAGGCTCATGCCCAGGTCTCCCTTAATGGGTAAGCACCCAGGCAAAATGTGGCCTTTCTGGAAGGGGAGATGCTTCTAGGAAAGGATGCATCTAGGATTTCTTCCGCGGTCCTCTGAACCACCCTCCTCCTTAGTGTCTCCAAACCTGAGGCAGTGCTGTTCCCCGTGAGTGACTGGCATCCCCGAGACCAGCCTCAGGAGGAAGGAGATGTGGGCCCTGCTGTCCACCACGTCTATGAGGTGAGGAATAGTAGGGGCCAGGGGCTGGGTTCAGGGCAGGCTGCTGGGAGTGGAGGGACTAGAGAGAATTTCATCTTTGCCTACTGACTGCCTCCTTCACTTCTAAGATAGGAGACATGCAGCAGGGGACAGTGGGCCATGATGACCCGGGGGTCTCAGGAGAACAGAAGCCCTCACCTCCTTCTTAGGGTGGTTGTGTTCCCCTCTCCTCAGCTCATCAACCACGGCCCTAGCTCCATTAGCCGGGGCATGCTGGAGCTCAGCTGTCCCTGGACTCTGGAAGGTCAGCAGCTTCTCTACATGACCCGGGTGACAGGACTTGCCAACTGCACCACCAGTCACTCCCCCAACCCACAGAACCTGGAGGTGAGAGGCCTGGAGACTGGCATGGGAGGAGGGACTAGGGCTGGGGAGGTTGGGGAAGGTTACTGGAGGAAAAGCCAAAAGATTGTCCCTAAAGCTAGGACTGTAAGAGGGGCAAAATAGCACAGACACCTCAAAGCTGTGGAAGGGGGAAAAGACTCTTTTTCATACACTGCCTGAAATATCCTTCCCTTAATTCTTGCCCTTCCATACTTCTAGGGTCCATCTCTGTCCCACCTTCTCTGGGAAGCTGTCTTCAGACCTGTTCCCCTGGGCCCTTATGCCTGGTTTAAAGTTTATTTACTCATTGGCAACATTTAAGTAAATGAGTATCTATGCTAACACTGTTATAGGCTCAGGAAATATCTCACTGAGCAAAACTAACAAGGTCCCCTCTCTCATGGAGCTTACATTTTACTAGAGAATAAGAGACAATTAAAATTGAAAGGGGAGGGGCACCTGGGTGGCTCTTGGTTAAGCATTTGCCTTCAGCTTAGGTCATGATCCCTGGCTCCTGGGATCGAGCCCCAGAGCCCCACATCAGGCTGCCTGCATAGCAAGGAGCCTGCTTCTCCCTGTCCCTCTGAGTCAGTCCCCCTGCTTGTGCTCTCTCTCTCTCTGTGTCAAATAAATCAATAAAATCTTTAGAAAAAAGAGAGAGAGAACAGGTTGAAGCTGCTCTGGAACCTAGTGCTGGCTGACTTGGATGCTGTGATGAGGTGGAAAAGGCAGCTAACAGTCTCTTCCTTTTTCCAGTTGGATCCAGAAGGTTCAGAGCACCACCGCTTACAAAGACGGGAAGCTTCAGGACGGAGCCCAGCCTCCCCAGGACCTCAGATCCTGGTAAGTCATACTGGGACTTGGGTTCTCAGAGCCACCAGAAGGGCAGAATTCAGGGTTCAAGTCTCTCCTTTCTTCCCAGAAATGCCCCGAGGTGGAGTGTTTCAGGCTGCGTTGTGAGCTTGGGCCACTGCACCGGCAAGAGAGCCGAAGTCTGCAACTGCATTTCCGAGTCTGGGCCAAGACCTTCCTGCAAGTGAGGGAGCCTTACCTCCACCCTGACCTTCAGGCCAGCCTGATCATACCCTCCCTTTCCCTTCTGCCCTAGCCACCTCCTTGGGTGAATGGGACCCAGACAGTCCCGCTCCCCTTCCTCACCCTTGTTTAGGCCAGGCTGTGTGTCCTTTGTGCCATCTAGTGGCCATTCTGGGAATAACAGCCTCCCTCTCCAGGCCCGTTGGGAGGAGGGAGAACTGGAGGGAGACCAGCAACAGAGAGATGGAAGATGAATTCACAGTGGAGAGGCGAGCAGATATAGAAATAGTAAAGAGCAGTCATTTATTGAGCAAACGCTGCTGGCCAGGCAGTGTCCTGGATGCTTGACCCACATTAATGACTCAAAAAAAAAATTGTATTAAACATGTAGCTATCTAATTATACATTATTTAGTTACACATTTGTTATCTTATATAAGGAACACAGATATTCAGGAGAGAGTAAGTCCAGAACAGGGAAAGATCACAACCTGAGCCAGATTGCGGGGAGCCCTCTGTCCTCTAGATCCCAAGAGGGGCAGCCCTGAGCACCTCTTCCCCACCCACAGCGGGAACACCAGCCTTTTAGCCTGCAGTGTGATGCTGTGTATGAAGCCCTGAAGATGCCCTACCGAATCCTGCCTCAGCAGCTTCCCCGAAAGGAACTTCAGGTGAACCTGGGCCAGAGGTCTGAGCCAAGGAAGGCTCAGAGTACGGGACCCGGCACTAGGACTGGGACATGGGTGGGGGCTGGCCTTGTTATTTGTAAAAAATACGTATTGAGCATTCCTATGTACCAGGGTCTGTGCTGGGTCCTGGGGATATAACAATAAGCAAGATGAACAGTCTCTTCACTCTCGGAGTTCACAGGCTAGCGGGCAATGAGAACACAGTGTGACAAGCACCAGGATATTTATGGGAACACATCAGAGGGACACTTTTTTTTTAAAGATTTTATTTATTAATTTGACAGAGACAGCGAGAGAGGGAGCACAAGCAGGGGGAGTGGGAGAGGGAGAAGGAGGCTTCCCAGTGAGCAGGGAGCCCGACCTGGGGCTCGATCCTGGGATCATGACTTGAGCTAAAGGCAGACAGACGCCTAATGCCTGAGCCATCCAGGTGCCCCTTAAGGGACACTTAAACTCAGTCTTGCAGGGTCAGGAAAGGCTGCCTGGAAGAAGTGATGTTTCAGCTGAGGCCTGAAAAATAACTAGGAACTACCAGGCTGATTGGTTAGGAAATGTATATTCTCTAGGGAAAGGAAATTAGCAGGTGTGAAGACCCAAAAGTAAGAGACAATAATGCACACCTTGGGAATTTAAATTTTGAAGTTCAGAATTCTGTTAGCCCAACCTGGGTAGCCCAACCTGGGAGATGACAGGTGAGCTGGATCTGATCGCAAATGGGAGCCAAGTGTAGATTGGGAGAACTAATGGCTTTCTAGTGACTTCTCCTGACTTGCTCCCTAGGTGGCCACGGCTGTGCAGTGGACCAAGGCAGAAGGCAGCCAGGGCGTCCCACTGTGGATCATTATCCTAGCCATTCTCGTTGGCCTCCTGCTCCTGGGGCTGCTCATCTATATCCTCTATAAGGTCAGCCATGTCTTACCTGTGACTTGGCCACTCCCTCATCAGGTTCTGCCCTGAACCCAACATAGTCCCAAGTATCTATCTCCAGATCAGTTCTCCAGTCACGTACCCCCCCACAACCCCATCCCCGCCCTAGCCACACTCGCACTATCCTTATCCTGCCCCTAGGATCCTTCCATAGCCCCCACCTTAGAAGGAGTCTCTTGACTCGAGCTGTTAAGTTTGCCTAGACTTGCAAAATCAACGCCATGGCAAATATGTGACATTTGTGCCATCCCTTCCCCCAAAAGCTAATGGCAGCCATCACTAATTGGCCAGACCCTGTAAGTAGCCTCAGAATCCTTCTCAAGAGGCAGCCACTACTAAGCATTCAAACGTAGAACTTGAATCAAACCTGTTTGCTATCCCTAGCCTAACTGGGGGCAGTTTTACAGCGCTGATGAAAGAACCCCTTATACCAAAAGCAATCCTGGCTTTAGCCCTCCTGGCCCATTGGACCTATTGTAGAGGTAGCCTTAGCAGCCAGGATTTAGGCCAGTTTTGCAAAATGGGGAGACTGGAAGTGCTAGAATCCTCTTCATTTCCTCTTGGGATTAGCTCTGGGGAGAAATGGAAGCTTGAATATCTAAACTCTCCCTCCTTACTCCCTCACTAGCTTGGATTCTTCAAACGCTCCCTCCCATATGGCACCGCCATGGAAAAAGCTCAACTCAAGCCACCGGCCACCTCTGATGCCTGACTCCTCCCAGTCCCAGACTCCCAATCCTCAAGGCCCAGTCCCCCACGACCCTCAGTCTACTGACTGGGAGGGGACTGGGCACTTCCTGAAGGTGCTGAGGGCCAGGGAGAACCTCCTCTCCCCAGCCTAGAGACATACTTGAAGGGCCAGAGCCGGGAGGTGAGGAGCTGGGGATCCCCTCCCCCCATGCACTGTGAAGGACCCTCGTTTACACATGCCCTCCTCATGGATGGGGGAACTCAGATCCAGGGATAGAGGCCCCAGCCTCCCTGTAGCCTTTGCATTTTGGAGAACGTTTCCTGAAAACAACTTGGAACCAGCCCTGGGGAATCCGATCCCAGTTCTCTGGGCCAGATGTGCCACCAGGACTTCCTGTCCAGCTCCAGACTGCAAAGATCTATCCTCAGTCTTGCCAGAGATCACAGGAAGCCCCCAGCTAAGAACCTGGAATCTGGGGAGTGAGACTTGGAAGCTCTGGACAGCCCCCACCCTGGTGGGCCAGCAAGAACACTAACTGTGGATGGTGCCCCAGGCCCAGCTCAGGACAGATCCCAAACAAGGACCATGCTGGCTCAGAAGAGCTCCAAGAGAACTCAAAACTCTAATGGGGCCAGATCGAACCTGGGGCCTGGGGTTGATCTGGGACCCAGACTCAGACGTTGGTAACCTAACCAGGCAGATCCAGGATTACATTTGAGCCTGTTCCAGACCTGTGCCTAGAGGCCCAATCCACCTCTGACTTGGGAAAAGTCAGGAATCGCCCAGAACCCTGAAGGGGCCATGATGGTAACAGATCTGGAACCTCAGCCTGGCCAGGCACAGGCTCTCGCAGTCCCCCAGGAAAAGGGGAGCCCACTGTCCTGGGCCTGCAGGATTTGGGTTCTGCCCACTAGCTGCACTGACGCTGCCCCTTTCTCCCTGCCCAACCCGCCCCCTTTCAGCTCCGGACATCCGGGACTTATTTAAACTATGTTGCAAGTGCAATAAACCCGGCCCGGTGCCCCCACTGACCAGAGCTGGAATTTGTGTCCTTCCCTACTCTTTCCAAACCCAACCTGGAACCAGGTGGCTTGATGCGTAGGAAATGTCTATTTTTCACAGTTTCTTTCCTTGGGAGGCAGAAGTATGACCCCCAGGAACTATGGAACTACCTTCTGGGTTCCCTTCTCTTAAGTGAAAGAGATGATGGAAAGGGTGAGAGGAGGGCTTGACTCCTGCCCATCACCAGTCCAAGATCTGGTTCCCAGCACCTCCCAGAGAGAAGAAAAAGAATCCTTTCTCCTTGGGTTTAAGCACTAAGGGAAGAATATAGAACGGGAGGTCCAAGTTGAAGATGGGGGAAGATGGTGCAGAAGACTCACTGGGTTTCTCTAAATCAAAATAATGAAATGGCTTGAAAGAAAAAGCCACAAAATGCAATCAGAAGAAAGCCAGTTAGGTTTTTGTTTTGTTTTTTGTTTTGATTGCTCAGTATATGCTGGTAGGTAGAGAGGGTGTTAAATTGTTAACATACTTTAGTTTCTCTAGCAATAATCCTCTCAAGTAGATAGAATTAACCCCATTTACACCAGGGGAAATTGAGGTCCCTGGAGGTTATATAACTTGCCCAAGGTCACGAAGTGAGTGCCAGAGCAGAGTCGAATTCAGCCTTGTCTGACTGAGAAAGCCCTCATTCATAACCAACATCCCCTAAGGTTTAGGTCCTAGAAGAGAAATCGAAATGAGGGAGCCCCTCGCGGCCCTCTGTCTTTTCAAGGCCAGTCCTAATGTGCCTCAGGAGGAAGGAGAGGGGTGCTGAAATTCTGATGGATTGTTGGAGGCAAAGGCCATGGGATGCTGGAGCAGAATTCAGCCACTAGAGGGCAGCATACCCACAAATTTATGGGAATTTTGGGCAGGGAGTGCCTGAAGTCCAATTCCTCTTTCCCCCATCACCCTATTCTTGTTAACTTAGGCTTCTGCCTAGCAGTGCCTACGTCACCTTAAACGTATCTGTCCTGGGAGGTCAAGGCTGCTGCATACTCCCATCTGTGACTTCTTGATAACTGTACCTCAGAACTTATTTCCAGAACCTATAAATGAAGAGGGACTGATAAGGAGGAAGAGACCTAGTAAGGCCAAGAGCCACCCAGTATTTCCCAGGATGGCAGCTGATGCGTAACAAGGCACTGGGAATTCTCAAGGAAGGAAATCTTGTATTCCCCTGTTTGGGGGAGGCATGGAATTGGCTTCAGTCCAACTCCAGTGGCCAGATTTGAGATTTCTTACAGAATGGGCAGGAGGAAATGAGGAAAGGAAGTGAGCTGTGTGGAGTATTGGGCTGGTGTCACGGGTGTGTCTGTGTAGTGCCTGTACCTCTGATTCTCAGAGAGTGACAAGGTCTCTCCCAAGAGAAAGGAATATGAGAAATATGAGAAAGGAATTTCGTGGGTTCAGAAAGGCCACAGTTGCATCTAGCACCTGACTTCCCGCCCCTGAACTATACTTCTCAGGCTCTGGTCTGTTTCCCCTTGCACATCTCCCTGCCCCTCCAGAGGATACCTGCCTCTCATCCTGAGACCTGAGCCATCCAGGAGACTGGAGGGGAGGCTAGGAGGCCTGAGCCCTCTCCCTCTCTTTGTGCAGAGATGGGAAAGAGGCCCTGGGTAGGGAACAGCAGCTGGGGGTACAGAGAGGGGGAGGGGGCTCAGGAGAGGCAGCTGGCAGGCGGGAAGCTGATCTGGGGGTCTCAAGTTTCTTGACATCAATTAGAGCAACCGGCCTGGGCTCATTAGTAGCCCCGGGTGCAGGGCTCATCAATAATGAATGAACCCCGCACACTGCCCGCCACCCCCCCCCCCCCCCCCCCCCACCCCCCCCCCCCGCCGCTGCCTGCAAGGTCACCCCGCCCTCCAACCAGCTGCCTTACCTTGGTAAGTTAAGCAACTCCTCTTCTTTTTTCTTAAGATATTATTTATTTATTTGACAGACAGAGATCACAAGTAGGCAGAGAGGAAGGCAGAGAGAGAGAGGAAGCAGGCTCCCGGCTGAGCAGAGAGCCTGATGTGGGGCTCGATCCCAGGACCCTGGGATCATGACCTGAGCTGAAGGCAGTGGCTCAACCCACTGAACCACCCAGGCGCCCCAGCAACCCATCTTCTGAGACCTTGCTAACTCAGAGTCCCTGGGCAGTGTGGGAGGGCTGACAAGGCAGAGGGCTAAGGTGTCTCTATTAACAATCAACCACACCTACTTTTGATTCCTGTTTGTTCTTATTCTACCAAGGAGGTGAGAAAATGGCAAGAGGCAAGAAATTGGGGCAGGGGAGCAGGAAGTAGGATGAATAACAGGGCCTGGGGAGAAGCAGTCTTTGTGATACTAGGGTTGAACAACATGGTGGCAGGTTGGAGCTAGAGTAAGAGGACCTCCTCTGATTGGCTAGGAGACCCTACATTCTCCCCCAAGGTCAGATTTGGGCAGCAAGACCTGAGTCCCCTGAGATCTCTGGGCCTCTGGATCAGAACAAGACCAAGGCATTGAAACCCCCAGCATTCTCTTGTCCTTGAGCTGGAACAACTTTTCTTGAAACCAGATCAGTGGGGGTTAAGGTAAGAGACTGCTGAAGTCCAGAACCAGGAACTTGAACTTCTCATCTAGTCTCACTTTCGTGCTGAACCCAGGAATGCCAGTCCCCAATCCCCCTTCCCCTTCCTCCATTGTTCCAAGACTCCAGTCCTGCCACCCTTCCAGCAACCTCTTCCTCCCTGCCTCCACCCTTCTTAAATCCCAAGCGTTCTAATTCCCAGTCACACCTCCTTTCCCTCTGGCTGGGACTGGCCTGAAGCTGGCCGCATGGCATTCTGGGAAGTCCTCCTACCTTCCTCCTCTGGGGGCAGGTATAGACAGGTCCAGGCCGTAGCAGCTGCATCTTCCACAGACAATTCACAGACTCCCAGACCCAGACTCCTGCCTCATGCTGGAGTCCCAGTTGCTCATCTCTAATCAAGTCCCCCCGTTAGTCCTTAAAATACATCCCATGTCCTGCACAGCCCCCTGACACTCTCCCCAGCGTGTACATTCTGTCCTATTCCCCATCCTCCCCTCCACCTCACCAAACACCCCTACTAGTCCTCTTCAACTGGAGCTCACCTTAATGGGGAAGGCCCCAGGTTTGGGTCCGGATGCCTGATGGATGCTCCTATCCCCACCCCAATTCAGGTCATCTGTACAGAACCTCAGTTCTGGGCTTTGTATCATCTTCTGGGAACCCTAGTGATCACCGTTGCAAGCTTCTTTTTCCACCTCCTTTTGAGTCCATTGATTGCAATTTCTTCACTCAGACCTTCCCTAAGGACCTGGGCATTTGAACCCCAGCCAAAAATCAACCTGGGATCCGTCTTCAGCTCCACATTTCACCTCTGAAACCCAGCCTAAACATCCTGCTCAGAGAAACAAAGTCAAAGAAACAAAGGACCTTAGCATTCCCTGCCCTCCTCCACACGGACCCTGCCCAGCCTATCACTCTGAAGAGGACCCAGGTGTCCCACCCAAAGGCCCCATCCCTCCCCGGAGTACTCGGGCATTCCCTCACCCCATATCAGCTCATGACCAGACTTCCTGCCCTCCGACTCAGCCCTTCCCGGGAACCCAGGCATCTCAATTCCCAGCTTCCTCCATCACCTCACACCGCCTTGTAGATGTCGTGTTCCCCCAGTCCTGGCTGCAGTGACACAGTAAATCCAGGAGACCGGGGGCAGCAAGTGGGGGAGAAAGCGGGTGGGGCAAGGAGCGGCCGAGACGCCCCCTCCTGGAGCCCAGGGTGCCCGGGTTCCCCCTCCTCCAGTCTTCACCTGCTGCGGGCTCCGCCCCCCGCTCCGCCTGGGCCGGCCTCTGCTCCTCCCCCGACTCCTCCCCCCGTACCCCCAGCCCGGCCAGAACGGCCCCCGGGACAGAGCGACGCGGAACCCCGGACGCCCGGGTCCCCAACATGATCCTCGGTGAGTGGGCTCTGCGGCTCTGGGCTCCGGGGCTCCTGGGTCCCTCTCAGTAGGTCACCCCCCCAACCTCCCGGCACCGCGGTGACTGCGGCCGCCCGTCAGCAACCGGTTCCCCCTCCCCCTTCATCTGGCTCCACATCTGGGGGTCCCCTCTTCCCCTTTTCCCCAAGCTGCCGCTTCTCTGGGTGATTTAGGGAGTGGTGAAGGGGAAAGCCGAGCCGAGTGAGACCCCCGCCCCATAATGAGGACATTGCGTATTCATGAGGCTCATGAATATTATATGACGGTCTACGAGAGGCTGGGGGAGAGGGCTGGTCTTGGCCTGGTGGAGTTGAGGGAAAGGTTCTGATCCGTCCCCCCCACCCCCAGCCCCGCCACACACACACGCCCTCCCCCACCCTTTGCTCAGACACTCCGACATCCTTCTGGGCCCAGGATAAGAGGGAAAGGAGGAAGTGGGGGGCGGGCGGGGAAAAGATGGTGGGTGTAGCTTCGAGGTGTGTGTGGTGGGAGGTGGGAACCTGAGGGTCGGAGATAAGGGGGCTGGGGAGAAGCAGGGGTGGGAAACTGTCCATCCCAGGGCCCCTGCGGCTCCAATCCTGCCTCCGCAGCCATCCTGCCCCAACAGGCCAGGACCTGCCCCTCTCTCTCCTTGCTCTGGCTGCCTGGGCCCTTCCTTCCCGGCTTCCTTCTTCTTCCTTCTTCCCCCACCCCCACCCCTGCCTTGGGCCGGGGGCACCAGGGGACAAGGAGCAACGGAGAGAGTAAGGATGGGGGAGGGGAGCCCCTGCGGGGCTCTGACAACCCTTCAGCCACAGCCACCCCATCCTCATGACCTACATCGGAAGGGAGCCCCGGGGTGGGGGAGGAGAGGGACTAGCTGTGCGCCTGGACTCCTCCTCAGCTCCCCGGGTCTCCAGGCCCCTGCCTCCACAATAGTCACTGGCCTGTTATGTCCTCTAACCTCTGACCTCTGACCTCTGCCCTGGTTAGGCCAGTTCCTGGGCCCTGTTTATGGTGGGAGACACCCCTCCCTCACATCAGGCCCACATACTTCCTGCCTCCCACTGGGGACACCTGGCTCCATGCTGGTGCCCCAGGGCTTCCTGGCTCCTGCCTCAACCCTCTGCTGGGTCCCTCTGCTGGGTCCCTCTGCTGTTTGCCTCCCTGGCTCTTTTGCTTCCCTTCTTTCTTTCCACCTCTGTTGACGTCCCACTTGTGGGCTTTCTCCCCTTCTTTCCTCCACCTCTTTCCCCTTCTTTCTCCCCTCCTTCCTCCACCTCTTTCTCTCCCTGTCCTGTGTCTCTTCCCTCTCTCACCATGTTATGCACTCCATCATACCTACTCAACGAACGAGGGAACGAAGGCATGAATGACTGGCTGCCTGCCTTTTTCCCGAAAATATCTCCAGCAAAGAAGAGATTCCTCACCCAACTCTGGAGACTGTCCCCGCCCTAAAGTGACCCTCATCTTGGACTCAGGTCCCCAGAACGCGGTCTCCACATTCCTCCAACCTCTGCAATCCCTGCAGAGTGTGTGTGCCCCACCCTGGGCAGGGGCCCCAGAGGCAGCCTCGTGCCTATCCAGAACAGGCCAGTGACAGCAGCACTTCCCTTGGTCAGTGGGCTCCAAAGACAAACTCAGGAACCTGCTCAGACCTGACCAAGACTCCATACCTGGGTCCACCAGTTGGACCCCCATCACATGTCCTAGAGGACCCTGTAGTTAATTCCCTCCTTCTGCCTGCCTACGGAAGGGTGGGAAGCCTGTCCACTGGGCTCAGGCCCCCACCCCCAGGGCCCATAGTAAGGTTTTCTGTTCCAAATGCTGAGGTCTACTGAGTCCATGTGCGTGGTGGCCCTGACCAAATGGTGGGGCCCCGCCTACCTGCTCAAGATCTAGACCATGGGCCTAAGTTTAAGCAGATGGTGGTTCTGGGCTCAATTCCCTGTTCTGGGCCTTTCTTACTGTCCTCTCCAACTAGGCCTTTGGGGGGAGGGGGCATTGAAGGAGGCCCTTTCCTGTCAGATTGTGAAGATTTCCCAGGGATCATCTCTCTCTCCTCTTCCTGGCCACCTCCTCCCTTTAGCCCTGCCCTGCCTACAACCACCCTAGGGTTATTAAGGATGATATTTTAAGTAGTTGTTCATAATCAACCCCTTGTTGCTTTAATCTTTGACTTCAAAGCTTTTCCAGCCCTCAGCCTGCCTCCTGTCCAGATCGGGGAAGTTGAGGCAGAAGGGAACAGATACATGGGATTTGGTCAAGATGTCAAGATGCAGGGATTCGAGGCTCTCCCCCCAGTCCCCAATTTTAGGCATTGCTAGGGAGGCAGAAGAGGCCCAAAGTCCTGAAGAAAAAGAAGGGTTAGAGATGAGAGCCCAGTCCAGACCCCAATCCAGTTCCTCCCTTGGCCCCAGAGTTCAATTCCCATCTTAACCCAGTGCTGACCCCATGCTTCTTACCACCTTAGGTTGGGTCCCTAATACTACTTGCAACCCTAATCCCAATACCTCCCTCTCATCCCACTCTCACCTGGCGCAACCTTCAAGACCAGCACCAACTCACACCCTACCCTTACACCTTTCCTGACTCCTGTGCTTTCCAGACAGGACCACTCCCTGAGCCAGCTCATGGCAGACACTCCCATTCTTTACCACAAGGGCTTGAGGCCCCAGGCCTGACCTAAGACAGCCAAGGGTCTAGGACTCTGACCTGGCCAAAATTTCTGGGGAAGGGAGGAAGGAAAAGACCAGACATCAGTGGGATGGAAGGAGTTAGATGTGGCTTGGTTGTGGCTCCGTGCTAGAGGGGAAACCTGAGCAGGATCAAAGTGCCTAGGGCTAGGATGGACAAAGAAAGGGACAGACAGATGGACATCCAGCCAAGGGTCTGAGAGTTCACCCCCTCTAAAGTGCATTGGGAACTGTCTTTAATAAAGCATTTGGCAATTCCCCACAGAGCTGGGTGGGGCTCTATCTGTTGGAGGTAATTACTCTAATGAGCTTCCCTCTGGAGAGGCTTGCCCCAGCCAGGCCCCAGCCAGGTCCCAGCTCCTCCCTGCCCTGCCTGACTGCATTTCGATCTCCTACCCCCTCCAAACCCACCTGAAGCCCTCACCTAGCCAGATGTCAGAAGCCCTACCTCATTTCCTGCTTCCCCAGCCCTCACTATGTTTCTGCCCTTTCCCCCATACCCCATCTCTAGTCTACCTACAAAAGTGTAGTGCTTGAAAACCCTGTCTCTGGAGCCAGATAGACAGGTTCAAGTCCCTCACTAGCTGTGTGACCTTGGTCAAGTAACTCCCCTTTTCAGAGCTGATTGTTGTCATCGATAAGATGAGAACTCACTTATCTAGCAAACATTTATTGAGCTCCCTTTGTAACGTGCCAGCAATTTCCATGGACTCGTTCAATCCTCTCAACAACTCCTTGTGGCAGTGCTGTTGTTCTCTTTTGCCAAATGAACTCATCACCTAGCTCCTGAGCCTTGGGGCCATCCTCAGGGAGACTGTGTATGTCCAGTGCCTGGCATATAGGAAGCCCTCAAAAAGGGGCAACTGTTATTCTCAGGGAAGGGGAGAGCCCACCTGAAACGGGAGCCCTGCTTCTGCCCACTCTGCCCATGAGCTGCCATCAGCCCCTCTTCCCGTCTCATAGCACAGTAGACCCAAAAATCAGGAGGGAGACAGGTGAATCTCTGCTTGCCCACCTTGCTTCCTTGCCTCACTCCATCCTCATTTCAGCCCCCGCCCCCACTTCCCTCCCCTTCCTCCTTCCCTCCAGGTCTCCTGTCAATGGAAAAGATAAGGTGCTGGCCGTAGGGAACTGAATCGCTGCTATTTATTTTCCTCCAACCCCAGGAAGTGCAGGGACCTTGCTCTCCCCTTTCTCTCCTTGAACAAGATGGAATCCTGTGCTTGGATCTCATCTCCATACCTTCCAAGTGAGATTAGAGTCCTTCGGGGGTTATGTAGCCGTGAAAGAATTTGCTACATAGCGTGACAATCTTGATTTAAATCCCAGTCCTGATACTTATAGGCTATGTAACATCAGCCAAGGTTTTTAAGTTCCCTGAGCCTCAGTTTCCTCATATGTCTGATGGGGAAAATAGTATCAGCTATCTCCATAGAATCATAGCTGCCTCAGAGATTAAATGTGATAATACTCAGAACTCATTGCCTGGCACAAAGCGGCTCCACAATGCTTTTTTTTTTTCTACTGCCTTTTCTAGAACTCATCTCTGTCTTCTTTTTTTTCTTTCTTCCTTCCTTCCTTCCTTTCTTTTTTTTTTTTTCTTAAAGATTTTATTTATCTATTTGAGAGAGAAAGAGAACACAAGCTGGGCGAGAGGGAGAGGGAGAAGCAGACTCCTTGCTGAGCAGGGAACCCCATTCAGGGCTCAATCCCAGGACCCTAAGATCATGAACCAAGCTAAAGGCAGATGTTCCACCGACTGAGCCATCCAGGCGCCCTCATCTCATCTTCTGAGATGGGTGTGTGAGTGTTGGGGCTTCAGAGAGTCTGGAGTTGGGGAAAGGGGTCAAGGAGCTGAGCTGCTCTGGGGCGGGGCAAGTGCCAGCCCAAACCAGCTGCTAGGGGTGGGTGCTGTGTGCCTGGGACTCTGGGAGCGCTCAGGTTTCTCTCACCATTCCTGTTGCTGCCCAGGGCTCGTTAAGGCTGCCCTGGTCTGGTGTGCCAGGCTTGGGGTGGGGTGGGGGGGTGGTGGTGCATGCAGAGGGGAGAAGCCCTGAGGGGACAGACCAGGAAGGAGAGGTGATCAGACTGTCCCTCAGACTGTTGGTCCCTCTCTTCTCTCTCCCTTTCTTGCTCTCTTTCTGTCTTTCTTCCCTGGTCTCTAGCTCTGTGTCCAGCTTTTCAGCAGAGTCTCTTTTTTTCTCTCTAATTTCACGCTCTTCCATCTCTCTGTTGTTCACTATCCTTTTCTTTCTCAGTATCTATGTCTTTCTTCTCAATCACTTACTCCTGCTTCTGTCATTCTTTCCTGTTCTCTCTCATTCACTTTTGTCTGTCTGTCTCTCCTCTCCCCCTATCTCATCCCAACTCTGAGGTAGCAGAGGAGGGGACCCACACAGGGTTTACAGACCCCCAGCTGCCCAAGGGCTAAAGCCAAGCATCCTGCCATTTCCTTCCACCCTTAGCCGTCTAAACCCCAAGCTCCCTGCAGCCTTGACCTCAAGTACCCTGGCCACCCACCCTGGCAGAAGGGACAGACCCCTCCAGACCTTTCTGGACCCGCTCCCTGCCCCCAGCTGTGCCTGAGCCCTCCCCACCCCCTCCCTCTCGCCTCTGATTCCCTAATCCCTGCTCCCCCGCCCTCCCCTCTGCCCCACTTTTCCAGGACTCTGATTGGCTGATTCTACTGACTAGACTGGGGGGAGGGGGCTGGCAAGAGAGGGGGCAGGGGGCAGAACCAAGGGAAAGGGACTGCTCTCAGGCCCAGGCCCCTGGGGGGCCAGGGCCAGGCCACTGCCTGGGGGCAGGAGTCACCAGAAACTGAAGGTATGCAAAGGGGCAGTCTCTATGGAGGGAGCAAGAAAGGATCCCGGGGTACCCTCTGCCCCAGTAAGGTCAAGGGAGGACGGGGCCAAGCTTGCAGCCTCCTAGCTTTGCCTTTGTTCCTGGGAACCCCTGTTGTTGGCAGGGGGTTGCTAGAGCAGTAAAGGGCAGCCAGAATTCCCTGACTGGTGGACTCCGAGGTCACAGAAGGGAGCTGGGCTAGTGGAAGCCCAGAGGGGTCCTGAGGGCCTTTGGCCCACCCACTTTGGAGCCTGGCAAGTCCCCCATGGCTCTGGGGGGAGGAGAAAAAGGTTTCCAGGGTGGGTGGGTAGTGGAGTGGCTAGCCTGGACTTTCATTTCCCCTTGGGGTCAGACCCAGGCATTCCCCTCCCAGAGGCCAGGCTGGCAGTTCCTCCTGCCAAAAGCTGGAGCTGAACACTCACAGTAAGACAAAGGGGCCTGGGGGAAGACAGGAAGGTTGAGGGAGTGGTGCTCTGAGAATGGGCCCAGGTAGTCCACCTTCCAGAGCAAATACCACCCACCTATGACCGACCCCCAGAGATGTCCACAATTAACCAGGATTTCTGACCGGCACAAATCACAGCTCTTTGGGCAGCCTGACTCAGTAGTCCTCCTCCAAATCTATGCCTCAGTATTCCCCTCTGGGCAGTGGGATGAATCACGCAGCACCTGACTCTGTCCTCCCTGGGGTGAGACTTAGCCTTTGGGATTCCTTGGGGGGAAACCAAACCAGAAGAAGGGAGTGACCAGAGCCATGGAGCTCCCGAGTCCTGCTGATCTAGCAGAGAAGGTCCACAGAGAAGGTCTGTGCTCTTCCTGGGTCTGTAAGATGCCTAAAGGTCTTGGGGGAGGGAGGGAGGCTGGAGAAGGGGGAAGTGAAAACCACCCAGAAGGGAAGGACTGGTCTGCACCCTCCCCTGGGCCCACAGGGCACTGTGCTCCATTGCTCCGGACACAGCAAGCAGGGGAAGTGTGTGTGCACCACGGGGGTCACACTTCTGAGTGTGGGGGCCCCAGCTGGGGAGTGGGACCGACGGGTTTGGGCGGGGCTCCCAAGCTTCAATGTTCCTGCCCCACGTAATGCTTTCTCTGCCCTTCAGGCAGCCTGAGCCGAGCAGGGCCCCTCCCTCTGCTTCGGCAGCCCCCCATCATGCAGCCCCCACTGGACCTCAAGCAGATCCTGCCCTTCCCACTGGAGCCGGCCCCCACCCTGGGCCTCTTCAGCAACTACAACACTGTGAGTAGCAGCCTGCCTGCTTGCCTGCCCTACCCTCCCCCTGGCTCCTTCTTTCCCTCCAACTCACCCCTGTCCTCTTCTCTTGTATCTAATTCCCTATCTCCTCTTAGGACCCCGTCTCCCTGACTTCTACAAGCATTGTTGGCTATTTGGTACACTACTAACAACAATAACAACGATAGCTAATATTTGCTGAGGCCTCACTCTGAGCCAGATCCTGTGCTACGTGTTTTATATGAATCCTCTATTGAGTCTAACATCTAGAGGAGAAATGAGACCTAGAGAGGTGGCTGTGACTCCAGAGAGGTGGAAGTGGGGACAGGTGCTAAACCCAGAAGGAGGGAACAAGCCTGCCTGTTTATAAATTCTAGCTCTCTCGCATCCACAGCTGGATGGGGAGGGTCAATGGGTTAGGGCTTAGAGGGCTAGAGTTGTCTAGACTGAATACAGTATGAAATAGGGAGCCATCATCCATTCCTGAGCAGGAAAGTGACTTGATAAGAGCAGCATTTGGGCAAGGTGGGTGGGACAGCTGGTTGAAAAGGAGCAGAGGATAGAGGAGCAAAGCTGGGCCTGTGGGAAAGCCTGGAAGTCCAGACTGGGCCAGTGGTAGGGGCATGTGAGTGTATAGGAAGGGGAGCAGCAAGGTGTTTCCAAGGAAATATTCCTAGGCCATGGTGACCAACTGGTATTTGGGGGTTCGGGGAGAAGGGAGAGGATGAGTAAAGACTGACTCCAGGACTCAAACCTCTGTGACTGGAAGTCACCTTGACAGGGGCAGGGGTTTGGAGGAGGAAGCTGGTGCAGTGTGGGCTACTGAGCTCACTTTAGGACATGGTGAGCTGGTGTACAAGTGGGATGTTGAGCCGGAAATGTCCAGCAGACAGTTGGAATTTGGGTCCTGGCGAGTTGGTTCGAGCTAAAGGTTTGGGGGAAGTCAGTTTTATTCAGCTCAGATAACCCATCATCAAACCATATTCAGCTACAAACGTTGACTGAGTTTCAACGATGCGCCAGGCACATAGTAGGTGTTTTTATACCTGATCACACTTTATCTTCACCACAACTCAACAAAGTAGACATTAGGTTCCTGTTTCACATACAACAAGGCAGAAACTAAAGCTCAGAAGGGTTTAGTAATTTACCGCAGTTGACATGGTATGTGCCAAAGGTATGATTCAACTCCATAGGGAAGCTGTTGTTTTATCGCTGTTTCACAGATGAAGAAATTGAGTTCTTTTTTTTTTTTTTAAATATTTTATTTATTGATTTGACAGAGAGAGATCACAAGTAGACAGAGAGGCAGGCAGAGAGAGAGAGAGAGAGGGAAGCAGGCTCCCCGCTGAGCAGAGAGCCCGACGCGGGACTCGATCCCAGGACCTTGAGATCACGACCCGAGCCGAAGGCAGTGGCTCAACCCACTGAGCCACCCAGGCGCCCCAGGAAATTGAGTTCTAACTATAAGCAAGGCACTGTTCTAGATACAATGGAGACATGAGGGGGAAAATGACAAGGTCCAATCTTGAAAGACCTTATATTCAGGGGAGAAATATCGACATCTATGCAGTGATCTGTAACACAAAACAGAGCAAGAGTTCCAAATATTGTGACAGAGACACTGACAATGATTCAAGTGAACAAAAAAAATTTTGAGTACCTACTAGGTGCTGGGCACTGTACCAGCTGTCATGGGTATGGACTGTCTGTGCCCTTGGGGAGCTCATGATCAGTAGGAATGATAACAAGTGAACAGCTACCCTATAGTGTGAAAAGAGCTGTGTCAGAGGCATTTAGCTTGTATGGGAGCCCAAGCAGGGTGTCAGGAAAGACTTGCTGAATGAGGCAGTGCCTAAGGGACCAACCAGAGCTGAACAGGAGAAAGAGAACAGAGGAAAAGAGATTGAACCCGGAGGTGACATATGATTTGGGCTTTGAAGAATTATTAGCAGGCTTTTAAAAGGGACCTTAGAGAACATTCCAGACTGACGCAAACAGCATGAACAAGGGCTAGAAAAGAGCACTTGAAGAAGGGCAATTGATTCAGTTTGGCTGGACCAGAAGGGGCTGAGAACATTTCCTTCCACCCCCTACCCTCCCACTCTCACCCTGTCCCCCACCCCCACTCCCTGGTCTGCACACCTTATTTACATTTACCCTTAGGTCTCCAATGTCATTTCCCCCATTTTTTAGATGAGGAAACACAGACCAGAGAGGTTAAGTGACTTGCCCAAGGTCACAAAGCTACTCAATTCGCATGGATAGTTCAGGCTTTCTGACTCCCACAGAGCTCAGGCCCCACTGCCTCTAGCAGGGACTAGCTATTTAAAGCCATGAGTGCTGATAAGCTCGGTGAGTGCAGCGGAGCGGAGCGTTGAGCAGCACCAACTTTGGCATCTGGCCGGCAGGATTTGAATTGACATTCCAAAAGTACTGGCTGTGTGACCTTAGGCAAATTGCTTCACCACTCTGAACCTGAATTTTACCAGCTGTAAAAACTAGATAGTAATAGTATCAACACACAAGGCTGTTGGGAGAATTGTATCACATAATTGTAATGCCTGGCCCGAAGTAAGTGTTCCGTTTTAGCCGCTAGGATTAGTATGTTATTGCTATTATTTTCATTTAAGAGAGGGTCAGAGAGAGATAGGTAGTATGGCCAAGGCCTCAGCCTTTTGGAACAAGTAGAATTAGGCAGTGGGAACAGGAGGAGGCTCCAGCAAAGGAAATGGAAGAGCCACTGGAGGGGGTAGGGATGCAACCTGGTTCCTGTAGAGTGGAGAAGCCAAGGGAGAGAGTGTGGCGGGCTGCATCAATAGTGTCAAATTCTGCAGGGGAATGAGGACTGCAGAAAAGCTGCAGACAGCCCATTGGCAATACTGTGCAGCAGTTAAGTACATGGCTTTGGAGTCAGGCAGCCCAGCTTTAAATTCAAATCCCAGTTCAGCCACTTACTAGCTTATGACCTTGGGCAAATTATTTAACCTCTCTAAACCTCAGTTCCCTCATCTATAAAATGAAGATAATGATAGTACTTATTCTGAATAGTGGTTGTGAAGATTAAATTAGATAATCCATGCAAAGAGCTCAGTACAGAGGCTGGTACATTGCAAGGGCTCAATCAACATTAGCTGGTGATGGTGGTGGGGTGGCCGTGGTTTTATTATTCATCGCAGAGTCTCCTCCTCCCTGGACTAAGACCTCCAGATCTCTCTCCTACTGGGACAGTTCCTACCTTTTAGACCCCTTGCCACATTATGCTTTCCTCTGCCCTTGGATGTCCCTCATTGTCTCCCAAAGACAACCTCTCTCTACCTCCAGCCCCCGCGCTTCACTCTTCTCTCTGTCCTAGGTGGAATGGAAGAGGGTGAGATCCAGAAATGAGAGAGGGGGAAACCTAGGACTTGTCCAGAGAGGATGAGCAGGTGTCTGGGGGAGTGGGTTGCTCTGCCCTCCTGTCCCTCAGCCACCAGTGCTGCCCCTACTCGACCACCAGAGGGCGGCAAGTGCACGAAACATAAGCTCTTTGGGAACCTGGTTGTCCAGCAGGTGGCGGGCGACGGGACGAGGTGGGAAGAGGTTAGGGACGATGTCCCCAGTCTGAGGTCCTTTCTGCTCTGGACGCCCCCGAGCTCTACCGTTCAGAGGAGTTGCTGAGAGCGCAGTGCCTGACGCCTAGGTACCTGGGCTCAATTTTCCCTCCGTAGTAGAAGCGACGTGTAAAAAGGACAAAGGGGTAGTGCTTAGAGGGAAGAGGAGAAGCGTCGTTTGGGGACCTGGAAGAGAGGTTGTTAGCAAAGGAGCGAGGGCCAGAGCAGAAGGGATGGAAGAAAGGAGAAACGTCCGAGCTAGAGAAACAGAGTCGTCCAAAGGATTGGTGGGTCCAGTGGGGACACTGGACCCAGGAAGAGTCCTCAGTGGAGGAAGCCGAGGTCACCTGGTCAACACACGGTCACCGGGCCGAGCGGCCCCTCTCCAGGGCAAGGTTTACCCTGGAACGTGTATCTGGATACGGACACCCCCTCCTCTCCTCTTCTCACCCCAGCCCCGCTTCATCCCTCGCTGGCTCCTTAGCCCCACCCCCGTCCGTGGCCCGCCCTCGGCCCCGCCTCTGGGGCGGGCTCCGGTCCCGGCCGGCACCGCCTCCCCTTCTCTGGCCCGGCCGGCCGCACAGCCCCGAGCCACCCGGGCAACGAGCGGCGCGTCGCCGGCCTGCCAGGCCCGGCCAGGCTCGGGTGCCCCACCCGGGTCCGGTGCCCCACCCGGGTCCGCCGCCCCGGGCCATGGAGTCGCGGCTCCCGGGGTCCCGCAGGGTAAGCTACCCGGCCCCTTCTCTCTCCCTGACTCCCGACGCTGCCGCAGCGCACCCCCCCCCCCATCCCCGCCCGCCCCTGGCGGGCGGGCTACCTCTCCTTTCGCTTGGTCCTCTGGTTATTTGGCCCATCCCCCATAGCTGGCGCGGTCCCAACCAATCTCTGGATCCCAGCTGGCACCCCCAGACTGTTGCCACCGTACTGGATACCCCCACCTCTGCTTCTCAGATCCTTGGAGTCCCCCAAATCTTCAGACTTCCCATCAGGTCTTACATGTACCTTCAAATTACCACGCCGCTTAGAGCCCTCTTATCCCATCCCTGCATCTCTCCCCTTCCCAACATCCCTCCCCCACCAGCTTCCACCTGCTCTTTAGACACCCCCTAGCTCTTTCTTTCTTATTTCAATTCTTCCAGTCCCTCAATTCTTCCCATCCCTGAGATTCCACCCTCATTCCCTTTTCACCTTTATGGGGGGGAGGGGAGAGGATGGGGAAGTGGGGTGGTCAAACAAGGGGCAGCGGTTTCCATCAGATAAAGGGCAATGGAAGGAAATATAATCGTGCCCCCCCCCCCTCGTGTTCCTGATCTGGTTTCCTCCCTTCCCTCCCCCTTGCCCTTCCTGATTCATTTTGCCCCAGCTTCAGGGAGCCATTCCCCTTCACGTGTGCTGTTGGAGGGCAGGTGGGAAAGGAATGTTTTTGTGGACCTTTCCAGGCAGTGTCTAGGCCAAAATCCCAAGGAAGGAGCTCTGGAGGGGAATGGGCTGTGGGAGATGCTGGCCTCCACCCCTCCCCAGAGAGCTGTCATCTAGGTCACCAGGGCCTCTTGACCTTGGCCTAGAGTGGCATTTCAGTGGCTCACATTCCACCTGCGCAGGGATTGGGCCCAGAAGCCCTCACCTTCAGCCTGGTGTCTCCTCGGTTCCTGGAGGAGAGGATAGGAAGGACCCACCGCCCTGGGTTGGTGCCCTCTTCCCCACCCACCCCCATCCCTGGCTGTTGTTTATGGACTTAAACCTGAGGAAGGGTGTGTGCAAAAGAAAAGGCTCTCAGCCTGGGAGGAAGGACCCAAGTGGGGCAGAGACCATTCTTCCAGGATGGTTGTTGGGACAGTGAGCCCACAGGTCAGCCTCAGGGCACTCTGGGGAGCAGTCTGGGGCAGAGACAGAACTGGGGCCTCTGCTGTCCCCTCTCCATCCCACCTCTCTCCCTATGGCTATCGACTTAGGTTTCCTGGCCCAGATTGGGTTTCTGTTTGGGCTGAATTCCATTCCCCACCCAGCTTGTGAGGAAGCCCAGGGGCTGAGGAGAACCCTGGGGCAGGGGGCTGGTGGGGGGCAGGGGTTGTCTCTGGGTAGGGAGGACTGACGCCTGGGGACTGGGAGCTGAGAGCAGTTGTCTGTCTCCCCTTTCTGATTAAAGCCTGTCTCCAACTTGGTCTGTCTTTCTTTCTGCCAAACACATCATACATTCTCACTGATAAACACACAGCTGAAGATTACACAACCTGACCATTCATGGCGTCGGCAAAGCCCCCGACACAGAAATGTTGATACATAAATGATGTACACACAGCACATGACACTCCTTCACACTCCACCCATGCACAGATTGATCACAGCTTGCCTAGACACACACAGTCACACCCATTCTTCCCTTGTTTGGCTTTTCTTTGAATAGGACCTGGGTTTCCAGGAGGTGAGAAGTGAGCTACTGCAAGGGGCTGCTTCCAGCCAAGGACAGACCCAGTGATGGGACACTTATCAGTCAGACCAGTCATCTGAACTTGGTCATGGCTCCTGCCTCTACTACTACTAAATCAGGCAGCCCATTTCACAGGGATCTAAAGCGCCCTTCCTGACATTACCCCCAACCAGCCAGTGAGGCTACTGGGGAGAGTCAGGATATAGGGACTTTTCAGATTCCAACCACCTTCTTCCCCCGCCTCATGTTTCTGTTTCTCAGCAGTGTTATGGGAACCATGAAGACCTGGGAACAGGGAAGGGGCTCAGCTGAGGAGCTAAGGAACCCCAAGTCCCAGCCACTATTTTTCACTTGATTCTTCCACCTAGAAGACAAAACCAACTCTAATTTCATTCCGTCCTTAGGAGAGGTCCCAGCCATCACTCAATCCTCAGTCTCGGCTACATTCCAGTCTCGCCTCTCCCTGGCTGCCTAGGGGCCAGAAGGGAGGAAGACTGTGCAGGGAGGCAGTTTTCATGCCTCTAGGCCCCTGGCTTCATCCCCTGATAGCTGAAGGCCTCAGAGAAACTCCCATCCTCTCCCCTCCTCCTGTGAACTCTTGGCAGCAGACTGTGAAGACATCTGCTGACCCAGGGTGGGGGCAGAGACGGTTCCCAATCACGCCCAGTCCCACAGCCCTGCCCCAGAGAAAGAGTTCAGAAGATCTCTCGGCTGCCTCAGACCAGCCCAGCTTCTTAGTTTCCCCCCCACTAATTCCCCTTTATTCGCTACAGCCACGTGTTCTCACCAGAGTTCTTTTACTCCCTTTAGACCTGCTGCCTTAAAGAGGTCTAGGAACTGTGTTAGGGCAACCCGGGACCCGATGGGAAGCTGGGAATATCTGTCTCCTGGGACGAGAAGATTGCTTTGGTAGACATCTCGCACCAGAGTGGGGCCAAAAGAGTTCCAAGGCCTCAGCTGAAGGCCCTAGGATCTGGGGTGCTTTGGGACTTCCCATCAGTTGAGCTTCTGGTGGATTCGCCTAGCTAGAGGCCAAAAAGAGAGTTGGATCATCGTGGTGTGATGAACTGAGACAGCAGTCCATGTTCGAGTACCAGCTCTGCTGTTAATGCGTCATAGGACCTTGGGCAAACCACTTCTACTTTCTGTCGGATGGGAGCAAGGGGCCAGTTGATCCCTCAGGTCCCTTCTGGTGTGGTGAAGATTGGGCTAGGAGGGAATCAGGGGACTGAGGCTCAGAGCCCTCAGGCCAACTGAGAGCTAGAGAGGAGGTTCTGGGGATTTTGGTTCAACCCAGCTGCTACAAATGTGGGGGATGATGGACATAAGCTTGTGCTGGGGTTCCTGGCTCACCCCAGCCTGCCTCCACAGATGGACCCTGTGCAGAAGGCTGTACTCTCCCACACTTTTGGGGGACCCTTACTCAAGACCAAGCGGCCCATCATTTCCTGTAACGTCTGTCAGATCCGCTTCAATTCTCAGGTAAGAAGCGTAACTGCTCAAGGGGGTGGGGCAGCAAAAGCCAGGGGATGTCAGGGGAGGAACAAAGAATGGGGATACTGCAGGAGGGGCAGGGGTGTATGGAAGGCACTTGAGAGGGACAAGAGGTGGCTGTCTATTTCAACATGAAGTAGGCCAGTCCTCTATGGTTGACCTCTCCCTCCCTTGGCGACTAAGGCTTCCCTGGTTCAGAACTTCTTACAACACAGGTAGCCATCATGTCTGCATGGGAGAGTGGCCTCTGGCGCGCTAGTCCTTGGGCACTGGGCTGAGTTAGGACACTGAGTCCCCTGCAGAACCTGTGCCTCCATGACCTCTGCTAAACTCCTCCCCTCACCCACCCACTTCACTCTAACCTCCCAGCTTCCTCCTCTCTCTACCCGTTCCCTTGACAGACTTTCCTATGGAGAGAGGCCACCCAAAATGCAGAACCTAGGTGTTAGGCCTTCCAGCCGTCTTCCCTCTGAGGCTCCCCTGGGACTTCTGTGTGGGTCTAGAGGGGACTTTGTGGGGTACAAGTTCTCAGAGCTTTTGGAGAAAAACAGCAGAGCCTCATTCTGCTGAGTAGGGGGAAATAAAGCACATTCTGTTTCTCTACCCAGTCCACACACACGCGCACACACACACACACACACACACCATGATGCCAGGCTCCACACATCACTGCCCCACCCCTGGGCTGTCAATCTTCTTGATTCATCCACACTTTTTATTTCTACTCTGTCCCTATCTGGGTGACCTTGGGGCTCCAGGACTGTATGTTCTTAGCAGGAGGTGCACATAGGAGTCAGGGTAGAGCCAGGACCAACCCCACTTTAGGTCTTTCCTTTACCTTAATCCCAGGCATCCCCTCTCCCAACCCTGGCTCCACTCACTGGTGGAGGGCAGAGAACTAGAGGGGCAGGGGGCCAATAGTAGGCAGCCTTCCCCTCTTTTGCCCTCCCTTTCCCTCCCCCACCAAGTGGTTCTGTTTTGACAGCTGTCTCCACTGCTGTCTCTATCTCTAGAGCTGGGCTTGGGTCCAGGGTCCTCCAGGGTGTCCACAGAGGCTTCAGGAAAAATGAGAACCGGGGGGAAGTAGTCAGGAGAGAGCCCAGACCTCAGGGCTCTTTGGGACTCCCAGCCTGAGTATAGAAGCAGTGAAGGCTGCCTCCCAGGACCAGGAGACATAGGCAAAGAGGGCCAGGGGGCCAAGAGATTGCTGGCTGGCTGGCTGGCTGGGTTGCTAGGACCATCCCATTTAGGATTCTATTATAGGTTGGGGTAACCCTCCCTCACCCAGAACTAGGTGAGAAGCTGGAGTCAGCAGCCAGGCCCTGGGTGTGGTGGTAGGGTGGAGCCTGGGCTAGGTAAGGATCCAGGTTTCCACCTACTCAAGCTTGAGAAGCTAGTCTGAACCCCAGGAATAATCAGCCCTCCTTGGCATGGGGCTTTACATCTCACTGGTACAGTGAGAGAGTCACTGCAGCCTGCTGAGACCACCCCAGCACCTGAAGGAGCTCTGTGGGGAGAATGGTCAGATTAAAGGTGATCTCAGATTCCATTTTCTTCCTTCATCCCTAAAGAGCCAGGCAGAGGCACACTACAAAGGTAATCGCCACGCCCGAAGAGTCAAAGGCATCGAGGCTGCCAAGACCCGAGGCAGGGAGCCTGGCGTCCGGGAACCTGGAGACCCAGCTCCCCCTGGCAGCACCCCCCCAAACGGGGATGGTGTAGCCCCCCGTCCAGGTGTGTCTGAATCCTGCTCACCCTACCTTCCCCGCCCCCCGCATTGTTCAACCGATCTTGTCTCTGTTCTTTCCCCACTTCCTAGAATTCTCTGCTTTCATCTCCCTCTTCCTCAGCCCCTACCCCACCCTGACCCAAGGTGAGTCCTAGAGCCAAGCACAGTGATACAGAATTTCCATCCTGTCACCCTCACTCCCGCCCCAGCTCCTCTCGACAGAGTCCCCACTGTCTGTCCTCCCCACCACCCAGTGACTCAGAGAGGGGCTAGGGTGAGGCCACCTGGCAAACTTCCTCAAGAAAAAAGGAACCATCAAATCCAGGGAGAGCCTCCTTCATCTTGGGGAGAAGGGGCAGGGAGGAATTAGGACACCTCAGGGCCTGCCTGGGGGTACTGAGAGCTCAGGAAACTCAGGCCACTCCCTAGATGATCTTGGTTGATCTTTTGACCTCACTGGGCCAGAGATTTCTTTCCTGGGAGTGAGACTTTAAGATGTTTGAGGTCTTTTCCAGGTTTACAAAAAGCAGCTCTGAGATTCTTTCTCCCTCATGGCTGGTGGCCATCTTCAATCATACTCCCAGCCAAGAAATTGGAAGGAAGGAATATCAAGACAGGAAGATACGAGCCACCCGTATCCTGGGATTACCACATCAGATATCAGTCATGACCAACTCCAGAGAGACTGAAGAGCCCCATTTCCTTGCCTGTCCTTTCTGCCCCACCCTAAGCAGAATGAAAACCAGGCATCTGCTTCACCAGCTTGGGAACCAGGACCCCACTCTCAACACACACACATGCACACACAGACACACACACACATCCTGCAGAGAGGCACAGACAGGGCGGGCAGGTGAGCTGAGTTCTAACGGTGCTCTGGCTGCTTAGTCTGACCATTTTTTAACTTGGCAGCATCTGCAAAATGGGAATGATGATGATCGTGGTAGTGGTAGCTGACATTTCCTGAACATCACTGTTCTAGGTGCTTTATGTATACTACCTCATTGAATTAGTTCTGATCGTGCATCTCGAAGGAGATCATGATACCTGCCCTACTTGTGTAAACCGTGAAGCCCTGTCCAGATTGAGATGTGGGTGTGCTATCTGGATTGACGTGGGGTAACAGATGACAGAAATGAGCAAGAGAAATAAAGGGAAAGCTCGCAGGATGGACAAGCAAATGCACACCTATGGGGGTCAGGAGGTCCCTTCCCACAGGTGCCCCACTCCCACTGCCAGCCTCCCCACGACCCGGAAACTGGATCGGCCGCTGGAGCAAGAATGGGAGTGCTAGAATTTCCCCTGTACAGAGGCCAGAACCAAGCGCTGAGGGCTGGGGCCTGTGCATCTTTAATCAAGCCATGAATTATAGAGCAGCCTGCATCCCTGTTCCCTCTCCGGTTCTGCTGTTTCTATTTCCCTTTTGCCATGTCTGTAACTGTTTCTCCTGACCTCTCCTCATGCTGCCTCTGCCCCTTTCTAGAGCTCTTTGGCATGCCTCCCTGGGGACTGGGCAGGACTCTGGGAAGGGGCTGGTCAGGCAGGAAGCCCAGGCCTGCTGGTAGGCCACTGAGGCTGGAATCCTTGTTCCATGCCTCTCCCCATGGCTAGGCCGGGTGCCAGCTTCACCCTGAAGAGGGGGCCAGTGGGGCCAGACCCCCCAACCATTCTCAGCTTCTGGAGAATGAGCCAGGCCTCGGAGCCTCACACCCAGCCTGCAGCAGCTAGACCACATTTGGCTCTGGCCCAGGGCATGAGAGCATGCATGTTGTCACAGGGTGGGGACTCCTGGGCCCTTGCCCTTCAGGAAATGGGGATGGGTTTCCTCCACATAAAGAATCTTCTCCAAAAACCATCTGGGGTGACCCCTATGTTTCTCCCCTAACAACAGTTTCCATGGAGAATGGACTGGGTCCAGCTCCAGGATCCCCAGAGAAACAGCCTGGCTCCCCATCCCCTCCCAGCATTCCGGAGACTGGTCAGGGTACAACCAAGGGTGAAGGGGGGACTCCAGCCCCAGCTTCCCTGCCTGGGGGCAGCAAGGAAGAAGAGGAAAAGGCCAAGCGGCTGCTCTACTGTGCTCTGTGCAAGGTGGCAGTGAACTCCCTGTCCCAGCTTGAGGCTCATAACAAAGGTATGGACTCTCCTTCCACCCCTACTCCCCTGTCCTCAGCCCCCTCCTGCTCCCTACCTCCTAATTCATTCCCCTGGTTTCCAACATCCTGGACCCTGTAAGACTTCCCAGTCTATCTCCCTCCCAAATAATCTCCCCACCTCCTTAGTCACCGACTTTCTCGGTTCCCCCTCCACCTGACTTCTTTACCTGTGACTCTCCCCTGATGCACCTTGTGTTTGGGGGCATCCCAAGGGGCTGGGGAAAACCCCACAGTTGATGCTCCCCTATCTTTTAATTGGGAATGTGTTTGTCATCTAGTAGGCCTGGAAACTTTTTCCTCCACCCCTTACCTTCTGCCCTCTGTGGGCTCCAGGTACTAAGCACAAGACAATTCTGGAGGCCCGAAGTGGGCTGGGCCCCATCAAAGCTTACCCTCGTCTGGGGCCTCCCACTCCTGGGGAACCAGAGGCCCCTGCCCAGGACCGAACCTTCCACTGTGAGATCTGCAATGTCAAGGTCAACTCGGAGGTCCAACTGAAACAGGTGGGTCCAAGGCCTTTCCCAGGAACTCTAGGAGGCTCTACTCACTAAGTGGGGAAGAGAACAGGGAGCTTGGGTGAGGGCGCTTCTCTCAGGGTCTGTCCTTGGTGCCACAGAAAGGGCGGAGCCAGGTGTTTGGGGTGTGCCAACCAGTGTTGCTCCTTTCCCGGTGGCTCACAGCCCACTATCCTCTCAATCCCACAGCACATTTCCAGCCGGCGGCACCGAGATGGCGTGGCCGGGAAGCCCAACCCGCTACTGAGCCGTCACAAGAAGCCTAGGGGCGCCGGGGAGCTGGCGGTGAGGCCTGGGCGCCGGAGAATTCGGCCTTGCGGGGGGTGGGGGGACCAGAACTAGGGGGAGAAGGCGATGCGGGCGGGCCCGGGGAGAGGTGGGGTTTGCGAGCCGCAGCACGACTTCTCTCTTTCCCCGCCCCTCTCCCCCCTGCAGGGCACGCTGACTTTCTCCAAGGAGCTGCCCAAGTCCCTGGCCGGTGGCCTGCTCCCCAGCCCCCTGGCGGTGGCTGCGGTGATGGCAGCGGCAGCAGGCTCCCCGCTGTCCCTGCGTCCGGCCCCAGCCGCACCTCTTCTCCAGGGACCGCCCATCACCCACCCCTTGCTCCACCCGGCCCCCGGGCCCATCCGAACTGCGCACGGACCCATCCTTTTCTCCCCCTACTGACCTGAACCCCAAACCCCTCCCATTCAAGCCCCCCAACCTCCAGCCGGGACCCAGGCTTCCAGGCTCCAAGCCTGCCCCTACTCTCGGCACTCCCTGAATGATCTCTCTCCTTCCCCCCCACCCCGAGGTACGGGGTTCCAGGAAAGGGGAGGGGTAGCGGGGGAGGGGGGCTTCAGAAGGGGGGGAACACCCCAGATCTCAGGGAACCCCGCCCCCTGCCCTTCCCTCTCCCCTAGAAAAGGGGGGGCCGTCTCACCCCCGAGCCCCCTTGGAGACACCCCCCCAAAAGCCATGTCCATTCAGCCCTCCCCCCCAAACCTAGCACAAAACGGGGTTCACAAGCCATGGTCGGAGTCCGGGGGGGCAGAAATGGATTTTCCTGGCAATAAGCGGACTCTGGGACTCCGGCCCCCTGCCCCCAAACTGAAGCGCTTCCGTGAACACCCCCATCCTCCGCAGGGGGAGGGGAGCGGGCGGGATCCTGGGTCCCTTAAAAGCACTTTGGTTTTACCGCCTGTAACCTCACTGTGCCCGCCCCGCACCATGCCCCAGCCCCAGGTCTACCTGGGCCCATCGCAGGGGGCAGCACTTGGGGGCATCTCTGGCACTTGGGTGGGACCAAGTAGATGCCCCTACAGACCCTTCTCTCACCTTCTTCCTCCCCAGTCTGGATTCCATTCTTTTCACCAGCACCCATCGCCCAAGGGGTACCGAGGGGGGCAAGGGGTGTCCAGTCCAAGCCCACCCCCGCCTCGCCTTCCGCAAAACTGTGAGCAAAAAGCAATAGAAGCCTCGCCCCCGCCCCTCCCCTTTCCGCAGGATTCGCTGAGTCTGTAGCCTCCCCCGTCCGCGCTCCTAGACCTCTTGGCTGTCCCTACCACCAAACACCTCCAACTGCACAACTCGGGCGGGGGCGTGACCTCCCTCCCCTCTATGTGGTTTCCGTGTCGTCAGCCCTTACAGCAGCCGACCGGGAGGGGGACGGGCCCCCACTGGCCTTCCCGTCCCCATCAACTCTTTATGCTTGACGATGTAGCAACCCCGGCCCCCCACCCACGTCTTCCCTTTTCCCTCTCCCCGACAATAAAGTCTGGATTCGTTGCCCTCCGTCCCCCAGACTCAGACTCTCAATCTTGGCTCCCTGGTATGGGAGCTATTCCAACGGGAGATGGATCTGTATGGTGAAAAGGGGGCCAGGAGGATGGGGACGGAGAGACGGCGGTGGGAGAAGGCAAGATCCGAGGCTTGTGGAAAGCGAGCAGAGGATCCCAGTCCCATTCATCCCCGCTCCTGCCAGCCCAAATGTAAACTTGGCCCTGGGGAATCATTCTGAGTCCTAGGCTCGGATTGTAGCCGCGGCTGTTGAGAATTCTCCACAACTCCACCAGGCGGCGCCAACGACGTGGAAAAAGAGTCCCCCTCTAAGACGCTCCCGTGGTGTGTCTCGCGATTCTGGGAAACAGGTCTAGATCCAGTCTCAGACAAAGGAAAGAAATCCAGGCTTTTGCGCCTCTCTCTGCTGGGAAACCCACGCCAGCAGCACGCAAGGAATGGGAAAAAGTCGGGGCAGGGACTAGGAATCTGAACTCTAGGCACTGCTGGGCCTCATAAATAGTGACCTTGAGTTAGTCCTTCCCCTCTTTGGATCTCAGTTTCCCCACATGCAAAATGAGCAGATTTGGGTCTCTTAAAAGTTCACTGAGACTTCATGTTCCAAGACTAAAGAACTGGGATTGTGCCATTTACAGATATGCAGATATGCTAGAATACCTCCTCTTTTGGTCCCCTAAATGGTCTGTGGGACAGAGAAGCACTCGCTGTTCAGCTGCCTCCCACATGATGTGGGGGAAGGGGCTCCTCATTATCTACAGAATTCAGTTCAACCATACACTCCCAAGAGCAGTATGGACTCTGTGACCCCTTCTCTCTAGCCCTGCTGGGTGGCAAGTCAAACAAAAAAGGCCAGATCAGAACCCAGCATCTCCCCCAAGGGTCCCCCTGAATTACATCCCCTTTGCTCACTTCCCCCTCTACACCCACTTCCCAGTCTTTCAGAGGAAGGAGGGGAGGGAAGGTGAGATGATGATTGTTAAAGAGGAAGGGGAGGGAAATAGAGGCCTCCTGGGTTTGTCAATTATGAAGTTGGGGGTAGGAGTTCACTGCGGGCTTAGAAATGGAACCCAACAAGGAGTTTGGGAGTGTTTGGATTTTGTTTTTTGTTTTTTCAGATCTAGCTCAAAAAAAAAAGAAAAAGAAAAGAAAAGAAAAGAAATGCAGAGACTAGAGATCCAGAATTCTGAGGGGCAAGAGAAGGTAGTGAAAAGTGGGGGCTGGGTCACATGTAGGGACAGAGACAGCAGCTGGAAGAAACTGAAGTGAGAGGGGCTGGGCTACATACCTCCAACCTTAAAAATGAATTCGTGATTTACCCCATTCCTTAAGCCTGCTGCTCTGACCATTCCTTCCCTATCTTACTGATGGAGAACACCACCATCCACCAGGAAAACTGGGAGTCACCCTCGTCTTCCCTCCCCCTAACCCTTCATCCAATGCATCAGTAGATAAATCCTATTTGACCTCTTAATGACCCATGCATCCTGATCGTTGCTCTCTATTCCCGCAACCACCGCCCTAACCAGGACTGGCTACATAGTTTGGGGGCCCAGTGCAAATGAAAAAGCAGGGTCACTTGTTCAAAATGGATCTTAAGACAATGTGGAGTGTTAAACCAATCCCAGCCCCATGTAAGTGCAGGGCCCTGTTTGATTACACATATGGCACAAAGCTAGTCCTGGCCCCAGCTCAGGCCTGGCCTCACTCTCATCTGGACTGGTGCCTCTTTACTGGTCTCTCTCACTACTACTACTACTACTACTACTACTACTTCTGGTTCTTTTAAGATTTTATTTCTTTGTCAGGGAGAGAGAGAGAGAGAAAGAGAACACGAGCAGGGGGAGTAGCAGGCAGAGGAAGAAGCAGGTTTCCCGCTGAGCAAGAAGCCAGATGTAGGACCGACCTTGGGACCCTGGGATCATGACCCAAGAGGAAAGCATACTCTTAACCAACTGAGCCACCAGAGTGTCCCAGGTCTCTCTCACTTCGAGTCTGCATACTTTCACTTCTTGAGTGCACTTGCTACTTGAGTGCAGATCTTCCCATGGCCTTCAGGATAAAACCCCAGCTCCTGGGGCGCCTGGGTGGCTCAGTGGATTAAGCCGCTGCCTTCAGCTCAGGTCATGATCTCAGTGTCCTGAGATCAAGGCCCGCATCAGGCTCTTTGCTCAGCAGGGAGCCTGCTTCTCTCTCTCTCTCTGCCTACTTGTGATCTCTCTCTGTCAAATAAATAAATTTAAAAATCTTAAAAAAAAAAACAAACCCAGCTCCTTAGCATGATGCCCAAGGACTTCCTCCATCACTGCCCTCCTCATTTCTCCAGAATCTTCTCTGTTGCTCCCTATCTCCCAGTCTTTGTTCACCTCTATCTACCTCTGTGACTCCATGCATTCTGTTTCCTTTGCCTAGAATGTCCTTCTTCTTACTTCCTCCCAAAAGAATCCTGTTCATCACTCAAAACCCAGCTCAGATATCTCCCTGTAAACTCTTTCCTGACCTCTTCTTTAGCAGTCTCATTCCTTTTCTCCAAGCCCCTGTTACACTGTAGAGTAAGGGTGGGCAAACTTTTTCTTAAATGGCCAGATGGTAACTATTTGAGATTGTGTTGGCCAAGAGGCAAAACTGAGGGATGGCACTATGTAGGTACTTATATAACCATTTAAAAATGGAAAAAAACCTTCTTGGCTCATGGCCCATACAAAAACAGATGGGCAAGGGGTTGGGGGTGCCTGGCAACTCTTGATCTGAGGGGTTGTTAGCTGAAGCCCCATGTTGGGTATAGAGCTTACTTTAAAAAACAAAACAAAACAAAACTGATGGCAGCCCCAGATTTGGTCCATAGCTGAAGTTTGCTAACCCTTACTTTAGAGAATCAATTAAACATTTACATATTTACATATCTTTTATTTACATATCTGTGTCCCCTGCTAGACTATATGCATATCTTCTTGTATCCCCAGTGTCTAGCTTAGAGTCCAGTGCATAGTAGGAACGAAACATGTGTTAGTTGAGTGAAGAGATGAATGAATGAATGAATGAATGAATGAACAAACGAACGGACGAACAGTGGGCTGTGCCCCTGTGTGGAGGGAAGCCAGAATCCTAGATGCTTCTTTTCCCACCTTCATCTGGCTCCTTTTATCAGATGTGCTAGGGTACCACATGGGACCCTGCCCACCATCCTCCTCCCCAGTATTAACCACCTCTGAGTCCCAGGGAGCAAAAAGGCAGTGCTCCCTCCTAACAAACTCAAGGCCGCTAGGGTGTCCAGAGCTGTTCCTGAAACTTGGTTTTCCCTTAGAGAAGTGGCCCGGATATTCTGATGGTCTGTCTCCATGTCTGGACAATTCTTGGCAATGAACTTAGAGGTGTCCTGCTATGCAAAGAGGGGAGGGAAACAGAACTTATGTCTTTAGGAAGGAGTGAAACAGCTTTGGTGTAAGTAGCAGGGGATTTTCAACAGAGAGGCCCAGATTGCGCTAGCCAAAGCCAAGGGAGGTAAGGAAGGAAGTGGCTGAGGTTGGGTAACTGGGGAATTTCTTATTCATTCAGTCTAGTATAAGACCATGTCTTGAAGCCTGACTGCCCACCAGAAAAAACTGCTCTTCGAGTGAGTTGGACTTCTTTCCACTGGAGTGAGAATTGAAGGCAGGGAGACTCAGGCGAGTACTTTCTGTGGTGGGTGTCCTTTTACTTTCTCTGTCTCCTCATCTCCCAGGTGAGAAAAATAGAAAAACAAAACACCTGAGGCCTGTGTGTGTGTAGCAGACAAGGGCAGGGGAAACTGTAGTAGCACCTTGAATATAGAGAGGGACTCCTGGGTGGTCTTAGGGGAAAGGAAAAAGATTAGAAAGTCAGAGGGTGTTAGGGTTACTGAGAATATCTGGATAGATATTGAAGAGACCTGGAGTTTGATGTGGACAGATACAGAGAGATACTTAGATAAGAATTTGGGGAAATTAGAGAGAATCTTTGAGAATGGGAAAGGACTAAGAGAGCCTAAGGAGAAGTTTGGGAATCTCAGGAGGGCTGAGGATACAGAGGCCTGGCAATGGCTCAAGAGGCTGGTGAGTTTCCAAAACAGTTCAGGTGTCCAGTGGCCCATAGCTGTTCAAGAGCTCTAAGTCCAAAGCAAGGTGCTGACTCCTTCTTCCCCTTATTCCTTCCGCCTATTTAGCCTCCATCATGCAGAACAGCTCCGTCACCAAGTTCTCCTGCTACCATGAATCTGTACTGGGCTATCGTTATGTTGCAGTTAGCTGGGGGGTGGTGGTAGCTGTGACGGGCACCGTGGGCAACGTGCTCACCCTGCTGGCCTTGGCCATCCAGCCCAAGCTCCGGACCCGCTTCAACCTGCTCATCGCCAACCTCACGGTGGCCGATTTGTTGTACTGCACCCTTCTCCAGCCCTTCTCTGTGGACACCTACCTCCACCTGCAGTGGCGCACTGGTGACACCTTCTGCAGGGTCTTTGGGTTTCTCCTCTTTGCATCCAATGCTGTCTCCATCCTCACCCTCTGCCTTATTGCCCTGGCACGCTACCTCCTTATTGCCCACCCTATGCTCTTTCCTCAAGTTTTCAGTGCCAAGCGGATGCTGCTAGCGCTGGTGAGCACCTGGGTAGTGGGTGTGGCCAGCTTTGCCCCTCTCTGGTCCATCTATACCTTGGTGCCTGTAGTCTGCACCTGCAGTTTTGACCGCATAAAAGGCCGGCCCTACACCACCATCCTCATGGGCATCTACTTCGTGCTGGGGCTCAGCAGTGTTGGCATCTTCTACTGTCTCATCCACCGCCAGGTGAAGCGAGCAGCACAGGCGCTGAACCAGTACAAGCAGTCAAGTGTCCACTCCAGCCATGTGGCTGGGACGGAGGCTATACCCGGTCGTTTCCAGGAGCTGGACAGCAGGCTGGCATCAGAAAAGCCCAGTGAGGGGATTTCATCTGAGCCAGTCAGTTCCACCACCACTCAGACCATGGAATGGGACTCATCAGAAGTGGGAAACCAGCACAGCAGGGAGGTAGCTAAGCAGATGGCAGAGAAAAGCCATCCAGAAGCACCAGCCAAGACCAGGCCAACTAAAAGAGCCCAAAGAACTCAGGACTCTCCATCAGAATTTGGGAAGGTTACTCGGATGTGTTTTGCTGTGTTCCTCTGCTTTGCCCTGAGCTACATCCCCTTCTTGCTACTCAACATCCTGGATGCCAAAGCCCACGCTCCTCCGGTTGTCCACATGCTCACTGCCAATCTCACCTGGCTCAATGGTTGCATCAACCCCGTGCTCTATGCAGCCATGAACCGTCAGTTCCGCCAAGCCTATGGCTCCCTCCTAAAACAAGGGCCCCAGAGCTTCCGTAGGCTCTGCTCCATTAGAGCCTTGTCCCCAGTCACTAGAATCCAAGACTGACTGCTCCAGAACTAAAGTGGCCAGCTGGTAGGGAGTGGATGAAAGTAAGACTTGTGGGCATTTTCACAGACAGTTTTCCTCGCACCTCCAAACCAGGCTTCTCCATCCCTTGATGAATGCTTCATCTCTAGGCTACGCAAGGTGCATTATAATTAATAAATGAATTCTATTCTTTTAATGCTCGGTTGCGGTCTTTGAGGGGAATAGGCCAGGATTGGTTGCAGCTGGAACCTAATCGTTGAGAGTTTGGGGGGACCTAGGTCCCATTAGGTTTAGGAAGCAGTAGGCCTAGGACACAGCCCTCAACAGAGGGATTTCCAGGTATAAAACATGAGTTGGTTTAAGAGGACACATCCCTGTGTTTTTAACTTGCCAGAAATGGCCCCTGCCCCTAACTACTGCTGCCAGGACCCACCACTCCCATCCCTGCAAACAGGTTTATTCAGCTCAGAATAGTCTTGTAATCCAGCTTTGATAGCCACTCCAGTGAGTTGAGCCCCCTGGCCCTTGCCCTATCCAAAGAGAATGGTTGTGGAAGAGGACTCCTTGCTCTGTGGAAATGAACTGAGCTAAGCTGAAGCAATGGGCAGATAGGAAGGGGTCCCAGCTACCCTAGTAGTCACAGTGGTCAGAACTAAATCAGCTGAAGACCTGACCCCTCACTTCCCCAGACTTGCTCTTGCCATCCTGGGTTATGAGAACAGAACAGAGACTCTAGTTAAGAGAATTCGGGGGTCCACCTGAGGGGAGACCATACCATGCCCTTCCTCTAGCATGACCAACATCCTGTCACCCCTGCCAGGCACACGTGTGAACTTAAAAGAGAGTACCTGTGGCCACTAGGTGACGCTGGTTCTCTGTGTTTCCTTTTTGGCGTCCCTGTTGAGGACGGAAGGTGTCAGAGGGACTGTGAGCCCACAAACCACCTCCCACCCAGCCAGCAACAGTGATGACCCCGAGATCTGCACCGTCTCTCTTTCCCCCAAAGCTTAGGGCAGAAAGTAACGAATTAGACATTTCTTATTCATGAGATATTTATTGTCTATTTAGTTGCGGTGAGGGGGAGCAGGGTGGGCACTGTACAGGCACTGGAATGTGACAGTCATGTTGACAGTGATGCTGCTCTGGCCACATGCTGTCCAATCCCTCCTCCTGAGTCCATGAGGGAAACAAAGTGAAGACCAGAGAGATTCAGACAAGGACTGAAACAACCAGAGTCGGGGTGGACAGATCAATGTCCTCACTTTCAACACACTTCCAAGCCCCAGGAATCCTGTGTCCTAATCCAAAACATATTTCTGAGAGTTCTTCTTCCACAAAAATCACAGCAGCCTAAACTAAGTCAAACTCGGACTGCTGAGGCAGGGGTGCAGACAGGAGGGGTGAACAGCAGGACCAATAAAGAACAATAGCCACAGTGTAGAGACAAGGGTTCCCAGTCAAGGGTTTCCAATGATTAGCTCTGTGAATCTGAGCAGCATCCTGGACCATCTGGGCCTCAGGTTTTATCTTGTGTATAAAGTTCGGGGTGGGGAATCATCTTACCCTGTGCCCGGTACTGTCTGAAACCCTGCAAATATATCATTTCATGTAATTCTTATAAAATTTACCACGAAGTATTTATTATAATCTCATTCTTACCAATGAAAAAAATGGAAGCACAAAGAGGTTAAGCAATTCGTCCAAAGTAGAAGAACTATAAAGTGGTATGACCATGATTTGAGGGTGGTAGAGTCGCACTTCAGCCCACATGTCTAACCACTACAAGACAGCTGTCTTTCTAAAACTAGAATCAAGTTAACAGATAATTTCTTAAAAGTCCTTCCTGCTCAGCCCTTCTTACATTCTGAAAGTTGACAATTCTCTGAAGGGCTGTAAAAGGGTTCATTTTTCATGTTCCTTGAAGGCAATTCAAAAGTTTTGGCAAGTAGAGGGATGCCTGGGTGGCTCAGTGGGTTAAAGCCTCTGCCTTCGGCTCAGGTCATGATCCCAGGGTCCTGGGATCGAGCCCCGCATCGGGCTCTCTGTGAAGCGGGGAGCCTGCTTCCCCCTCTCTCTGCCTGCCTCTCTGCCTACTTGTGATCTCTCTCTGTCAAATAAATAAATAAATAAATAAATAAAATCTTAAGGGAAAAAAAAAAAAGTTTTGGCACGTAGAAAGAAGCAGCAATAGAGATTGAAGTTAGACCTAAGGAGGGACTTCCCAAGTATAGGTCGCTGGAAAAAATGACTCACGGGACACAGGAGGAAACTCTGGAGCCTGAGACCAGAGGGGCCAGTTCTTAGCAAGAAAACAACCCTCTCCCCACTCACCCTCCACGGCCCACGCACACACACCTGCCTCTAATTTTGATTAAAAAAAGAAGAAAAAAAAACTAGGAAAAGGGGGCAGAAGAAAAGCAAGGTTTTCTCTCAGGCTTTCTCTCTCCTGTGGGTGTGCATGGCGCGTCTGTGTCCACGCACGAGATCCCTCACGGTGCGGCGCTCACACGTGTCTTGGGGAAGTGTCTGTATTTGGGGGCCCTCGTGAGTGTGAGTGTGTCTCTTTGTCTTTTTATCTCTGTCAGTCTCCCGCGCGAGCCCCGAGCTCTATCGCTGACTTTCTGACGCTATCTCTCACAGCTTCTCTTTGTCTCTCTCCATCTGTCCGTCTCTCCTGTAGGCTGTCTTCATCTCTTGTACCTCTGTTATCGCCTTTTTTCTCCTAAATTCCACTCTCCCTCCTCCCTCCTTCCCATCCCGCTCTCCCCGCGCCCCCTCCCCAGTCCCCCGCCCCGGCCGTTCTTGCTCGCTCGCACGCTCTCTCTCTTTCGCTGTCTCTCACAAGCAGATTTATGGTCAGCCCAGGGCTTCTCATTGGCCAAACGCTGACAGAACTTGATTTAACGCCTCCTCTCATTGGCTGAGCTTGACAGGCCGATTTACGAGTCACTCTACCATTGGTCAAACAGCCTTGGCCCTGATTTATGGCTCAGTGGCTGCGGGAAAGGGGGGGCGCAGCTGGGGAAGGAGGATGCCCCTCCCCTCACCCCGCTTCCTTCTCAGTCTCCCCTGCTTTCTCCTCTTTCTCGCCCTCCCTTCAAGGAACCGCACTCACTGTACCTGTTCCTACAGTCCCCTCCTCCCTTCTCTTTCATCCCTCGGGAGGAGAATTGGGGTAGGGGTGGGGGGGAAATCCGAAGTCTAGGATGGGAACTGGAGGGGTAAACATGGGCAGGGGAGATCTGAGGGGGTAGGGGTAGGGTGACAGTGGAGTAGGGAGAGAAGATTGAAGATGGAAAGAGATTGAACTGAAGAGCAAAGGGGAAACTGAGGGGATCAAAGGGGTGATAGGAAAAAAGGAAGGCTGAAGAGAAAAGGGAGACTGAGGGACAGGAAGAAGGGAATCTGAGAAGAAAGAAGAGACTGAAAAGACTGGACACATTTGAAGGGGCAAATGGGCTGAAGGTTGGGAGGCAGCGGCGGGAATCCGGGAACTGGGAGACTTCTTTTCAAACCTCACTATCCAGACTGAGTAAGGGACTGAAATTTCCCTTCAGATAATGGCTCTAGAGGAGCAAAGGCGCAATAGAGAGGTGAGAGAGAGGGGCAGGGAAGGAGAACTGGAAAGTAATGGTGAAGGAAAGGGGGAGAAGGATGGAGAACTAGTGGAGAAGACAGAACTAAAGCGGGGTTGGGGGTGGGGGGCTGTAGTGAGAAAAGACTAATCTCTAGAGGAACTACTGAGTGAAATAATGCCCACTCCTCCTCTCTAAGAAGACCCATAGGCGCCTGCATGGGGACAAGTCTGGCGCCCTCCCCCCCACCCCCCCCACTCCCCACCCCCACCCCTGGGATGCTGGGATGTTCTACGTCAAGGCTGCGGTGGGCTCCCTTATCCCTACACCTCACTCCTCCCCCTTGCCCACCTCCCCTGTTAAATTTATGAGTTCAGGGCTGGCCTTCAGGAATTAGGAATATTTATGCTTCTTTGAGAGTGAGGTTTGGAAGGTGATAAATAAGGGGCCATGGTGGGGGGGTGCAGCTGGGGGCTCCTATTTTTAGTGTGGCCACTTTCCCAAGACCCCCACCCACCAGTTCCCTCTCATCCTGAGCCAGATTAGGGAGCACTGAGGGAGGTGGGGAATAGGTTTCAGATATCAGGAAGGGGGTTTGACTACCCTGGAGAGCCCCTCAGAGGACTGCAGATCTTTGCAGCAGAAAGTATTGAAGGCAGATGGGGGAGGAACTTTCCGAGTATCCTGGCATTCTTATAGCCCCTGGAGTGCAGTTACAGCATTTCTGCAGAAGATGGAGAGAAATGGGGAGAAGCCAGTTTTCCCTCTGCCCCCCTAAGGTCAGTTGCTGAGAAATAGGGGAGAGGAGCCAGGAAATTCAAAGGCAGGTTCTCTGGCATGTCACCTCCCTCATAGGGAGAGGAAGATTTGAAATCCTCCACCCCCCACAGACCACAACCTGGGTCTCTGGGAAAGGAGGCTAGGAATGTGGGGCTCAGGGCATCTCCTAGCAGTCTCAGCCTCCACCCCCACTGCTGGCTGCGAATTAAAAACAGCCAGTAGTTCTTGATACTCCCTGCCCTGGGCCTCCAGGAAATGAGGGAGGGAGAGGATCTATCCTGTGATCCACATGCCTTCTCCAGCCCTAAGCTCCCAGAACCATGTGTTTGTGACCCCCACCCCAGTCAGAGGGTTTGTTCTGGGCTTGGCTAGGTAGTGAACAAAGATAGGAGTCAGTGGGATGGCAGGGGTGGGGGGTGTCTAAAGAGAACAGAGAGAGCTGGAGAAGAGCTGCCCCCCCCTACACACTGTGCCCTCCATTCACTATGGCTTTAGCAAGGATGGCCACAGTGCATGCATGCAAGTACACACGCTGGACTCTGCTGCCTGGAGTGGGAGAAGGGAGGGAGAGAAGGGTCTAGACTGGCCCTTTAAGAGCCACTTAGGGTCAGAAAGCCTGGGCTACATAGAGGGGAAGGAGCTGATGTCAGAAGACGGATGGGCAGCAAGATGGGGATTGATGCTAATGGGGGAGTTAAAGCTAAGTACCCAGACACTCAGAGGGCAGAACTGCAGATCTGTCTTCCTTATGCTCACCCCCCCACACACACCAAACCAAGGCTGTAAATCTGTCTTCTCAATTGGGGGAAGGGGGAGTGAGGAAAAACGAGATGCTCTCTTTTCCCTGTTCCTGTTTTTTCCTTAACCTGTGCCATCCCCACCCCAATTCCTTTGTCCTCTCCCAATCCATGACCCTTTTCCCCCAAGATTTCCAATTTTCGACTTTTCCATCAGGAATTGAGGTAGTAGTTTCAGCTTGTAGAAGGAAACCACAAGAAGGTCTCCTTTACCAATACTGGATGGGAATGGGTTGATGGAATTGTGGTGTGAAGCCAATAGGCTGGAAGCTCCCATTTGCCTCAGTTTCTCTTCCTTCCACCCTCTTTTCACTTGGAGGTAACTCCAGCAGCCTCCTCCCAGGACAGTAAAGGTAGGAAGTAGGATGCTGGTTGCCAGGAGCTGGAATGAGTGTGAGAGATTCAAAGTTGGGTTTGTGGAGCCCTCTGACACACCGAGATGCTAGAGGGGCTAGTGGGCCTTCAAGGGCAGCTAAGGGAAGCTGCAGGAGCTGTCCGCAGAAAGATATACGGTTTGGTTTCTCGGAAACTCCTGGATCATACTGTTCCCTCTCCTTGACCACATACCCCGCCTGCTGAGTAGAGACAATTTTGGGCCAATAGTCTATTTATTGTAAAGGCAGGGTCCAGCTGCTCCTCATACCTCTCAAGGTAGTTGGGGATTTTAGGGACGAAGGCCTTCTCAGTAGTGTTGGAACTAGCAACCCTTGGGGAATTCTGTGTCTTCCTTAGGTTCAAGCAAGTCTTTCAGGACCCACAATGACATTTCTCTCTCTCTACTGGCAGTCAGGGCCTTTTCTGGACAAGTCCTTCTATATTAAAGGAAGTCCCTCTCTGTCTCATCTGTTGCCATGCTAAACCTGAACTCCTTGCTAGTCCTGGAAACTGCTGCCTGATTGCTCCCTGGTTTCCCAATCCTCCTCAGTATCCATAAGATAAAGACCCTCTCTTCCCTCTTCCCAGGTTTTCATTCAGAGGCCTAAAATCACCTCAAGGCCATCTTCTCTCTGTTTCCTAAGTCTTCAGGGTCCAGAGAGAGAACAAGGCCAGAGTGAGAGAAGTTGGAGGTTGTGAGCCAGAACCATTAGAACCCAGGCTCCCAGCCTCCCAGCATCTGGCCAAGCACTCCCTCCCATCCCAAGGAGGTCAGCCATTGCCCTCAGCCCTGGTCTCTGGCTGCTTCTCTGTCCTGATGATAAATCCTGTCTTTGTCTCCCCCTCCAACCCTGGGCCCCAGGCGCTGGGGGTCAGAGGCTGGGGGAGGGGTCAGCGTGGAGCGAGGAGAGACACAAGGAAAGTGGGAGGAGAAGATGGACAGGAGCAGCTGGTGAGCAGGCACTGGGGGTGGGCAGCGAGGGGATGGGGCCTCTTCTCTTGATTCTACAGATCCTGACTGCACATTCCAGCAGGCCAGCATTCCGAGGAAGCAAGTCAGGATTCTTACGATGTAGAAGTACCTTGGGAATGACCCCCCGGGAAATCAGAAATAATGGGGGGTGGGGGTTGGTGTGGGGTGCTTCAAGGAAGGAATGAGAATATTGTGAGAATCAAACTTATCCCCACCAGACCCATACACAATGTGCTGTGCATGCACACACTGAGACAGACAGACAGACAGACATGCATGCATACATCTAAGATTTATGGCCCACCAGCATGAGGGAGCCCAAGAGAGCCAGCCTGCCCCTGGGCTGGCCATCCCTAGCTGCCTCCTCTTGCTTGACTTTCCCATCTCCATCTTTCCATTATTTTCTGTTCCCAGGTTTGCTGTTCTTTCTTGTGTTGCTTCTCTCACTCTCCTAGTTCATTAGGCTGGCTTTTCTGCTAACTCCCAACCTCTGCTTCTTTGTCTCTCAGTCACTTTTTCTCTCTCACTACGCTTCTATCTTACTCCCCCCTCTCCTATTTCCTTGAACTCTCCACCTGTCCTGCCTCTGCTGCTCTTCAGAACATCAATTCCCCAGTACCTCAACTGCCACCCCAGAGCCTCAGAGGGATGAGAAGGAGAAAAGAGGCTCTGAACGAGGCCCTACTTCGGTGGCAGGTCTTGGACCATACTGTGTTACGTTATGGGATGGAAGGGGGGACAGGGAAGCCAGATGACCATCAGAGAAGCTCAACTAAGGGAGAAAAGATGAAAGAATGGAAGACAGAAAAGATACAGAAGAGCAAACACTAAGGAGAGGAGGGTAAGAACTAAGGGTTCCCTTTAAGTGTATTTTGGGTCAGTCTGAATGGGAGGAGCTGAGGGGCATCTCCTGAATCATAGCGAGACAAAGAACCAGCAACAGGATCTACAGACCCAGCCAGAGAAACTAAGATGTGATGTTCACCAGGCAGCCACGGTTCTGGGCTCTCTTGCCTACGTGAGGTCTCACAGACCTCTTTCTCCTCGGCAGACAGTCTTAGAGTGCTGGTTCCCTCCCCACTTGCCTCCTCCTCCCCTAACACCTCCCCTAGCCACCAGTGCAAATGACATCAGCTCTGGCTGCCACTGTCCTTAGCCCTGCTGATGTACTCTCCCATGGGTGAAAGAGAGGCCAGTCACCTCTGCTCCACCCATTCATTCTCCAGCCCAGGAGCTGGGGCTTATACATGCCGGCACCCCAGGGTGGAGTAGGAGGGGGCTGTACCAGGAAGCCATCTGCAGGACACAGTGGAAAAAAAAGGGGGGGCCCCCTGGGCACCAGGGGAAGGGAGAGGAGCTGGAGGGGGGCACTTGAGGAAGAGGGGCTGCAGCACTAAATCACTCTGTGGGGGGCTCTCTCTGCCTGAGCTCAGTGGGGTGGGTAAAGGATAGACATTTGGGGAGGGGGAAAGAAGAATGGGGAATCGCCACATCTGGCAGGCAGGTGTCTGGCACTGTTCAGGCTCCAGTCACTTTCCCAGCCAAAGGGAAAGAAGGGGGAGAGGGGAGGAGGGGGCTTCCCAGGGTCCCCTGGGGAGAAGGGAAAAGCTTACAAACAGAGACCCAGAGGCCCAGAATCAGACGGAGACCAAAGGAGGGAGATAATCAGACCCTGCTCCCCAGTCTCTGCTTTAGTCAGTGCTGGAGAAGGGTTTGCTCATAGTTGTGAAAGAAAATTGCTGGCCAAAGGTCTGGATAGGACAGGCCACCAGAGTTGCATTCCTCGTGGGAAACAGAGAAGACGGAAAAGTTCAAACCAGGCAGGCTGGGGAAACAAGCTCAGAGAATTTCAAGTTTGAGAACTGGGTAGAACTCTATTCTCCACCTGGTCACTGATCTGCCACCACCACCCTCCTACCCCAGCTCTCACACTGACATGACCTCCCCAGCCAGGATCTGTACTGGGTATTAAGTAGACAGTAAGGCTGGACACTGCCTTTTCCCCATCTCGGACAGGCAAAAACAAAGATCCCTAGCCTCATCCAGCCCCCTGTACCCCAAATTTCAAGGCAGGACTACGGGGCTGATAACCCAAGCATTTTCTTTGTTTTCTACCTGCTGAGGGGGGATTCTGGGCCAAGGTGCCCCACAGCTGATGAGCTGTAATTGCCAGGTTCTCATACAGCAGGCAAGACTGGACAACTCGGTTTCATGTCTCCATGCTGGAGAGGCGCTTCCCACTCCTTTTACCTTCCTTCCCTCATCCTTTCCTGAGGTCCTAATGTGGTTTCCTGCTTACTCCTGGAATTGCAGGCCCATCTTAGGAGCTGTGGAGGTGACTGAGGAGACCCTTCAAAACTGCAGTGCAGAGGAGGGCTCCCCACGCTCCCCCCTCCTGAAAATCCTGCAGAGGAAGGGGGAAAGAAAACCAAAGCATTCTCCTGTCGCCGCGGCAACCATAAAACCCCCAGCTAAATCCATCTTGTGAGCTCACCGCCCCATTAAGATGCAGGGCCAGGCTCCTCGCCAGCCCAGCCACATTCATTTGTGCGAATAAAGGTGGAGGAGGGGGAGGGGAGCAGGCTCTGGAGGGACGGGGAAATGGCGAGAAGAGGTTATTTACACCACCGTCCTGACCTTCTGGAGCAGCGCTGGCTCCGATAAATAACCCGCTCAGCGCCATTTCAGAGCAGGAGTGGGAGGTGCGGGAAGGGAGCAGGGGCTGAGGAGAGCCCCCACGCAGGTGCGCGTCTCCGGGTTACTAATGGCTGAGGCGGGAGCAGGCAGCTGGCTTTGGGGTGGTGGGGGGGAGCACTCAGTTCCCTGGGACTCCCACTGAGAAAATACCACCCCCACCCCACCCCTGGCGCCAATTTCCAGGCGAGGGGACGGAGGGATGCCAAGGAGGCAAACAGCCCCGTAAATTAGGGATGGGGGGGTGGAATGCTGGGGAGTCTCTGAGGTAGGAGGGAAGAAATATTATAAGATGGGGAGCGATGGGGGGGGGGTGCTGGAGGAACAGAAGCAGCTGCCAAAAAGAGAGGAAGAGGAACAGAAACATCACACAAAGGCAGTTTGGAAAAAGAAATCTGTTTTATTCCTCTTTGCACAGAGCCGTATATGAAGGTGGCGATCTCCTGACTCCATACATCTCGTACACAAAAATGCTCCCTCAAATATGCCCAGTATTCACCCCACTTCAGTCTTGGAGAACTGGCAGTTAGTGGGTGGGACAGAAGGCTTAAGTCTCAGGAAGGTTTTTCTGAGACATTTTTGTGGGAAGTTTCCGGTCAAGGGGAAAGATTAGACCCATGAGTGGGTGTTCCAACCTCCATCTTCCTGGGAAATCCAAATCCCAAAGGTTTTCTGAGGGAAGGGACCTCTTTCAGCGACCTAGGGGGGGAAGGAGTGCAGACCTACTTCCTGGATGTAAGGCTGAGACAGAGAGAAGATAGGGTTAAGCGGCAGAGATTGCAGACCCAGGGCAGAGGAGTGAAATGCATGTGGGGGAGTGAAGGGGACACAGCCCAGAGGCCCAAGTCATAAATCCCACCCCTCCCCAGTTCTGAGCAAAAACTCTTCTTCCCAAGACTAAAATGGAGTTTTAGTTCAGGGACTGGCTCTGCTCCAGGGCACAGCAAGGACAAACCAGGCCAAGATCCCATGGGTAGGGAAGGTGGAGAGTCAAGGTAGTGGACCAGGAGACGGACGCTCCTAAAATGAACACTCACAAACCACAGTGGTTTTGAAGCTATAAGCCAGGATCAGGCTAAAGAATGCAGCTGTGACTGAAAAACAGAATTTTATAAGCCCTATCCAATAAAACTTAAATCCCTGCTTCTTCCATTCTGTCCCCAGCCCATTAGCTGTTCCCAATCCTTTTTCCAAGGCTGGAGGACAGGGCAGTAAGAAGGGATGGGAGGAAATGCTGAGGCCAATTAAAGTGGGGCTGTAGCTTGAGACTGGATATGCCACCCCCATTCATCCTATGGAAAAGAATTCTCTCTCTTCCTCCCCTTGCTAACATATGGGCTATTGGGATGAAGGCTATTGGGATGAAGGGCCTCCCCAGCAAAGGGAGGAAAACGCTCAGCACATTCTTTCTCCTGCTTTGATCTCAAGTGTAACTGCAGCAAAGGGCACAAAAGTTGAGAAGAAAATATGCGGGGTAGGAGAGTATGAGAGCATAATCCAGTGTAAAAAGGAAAAGGGTGCTTCCCCTACCCTGCGTTTAGAATCTGCTGGGAGTTTTACTCCCAGACTACAAAAAAGTGAGAAAGGATAGGAAGCATACATTGGAGTTTGGGGAAGCAACCAGACAGAATGGAGATTTAAGGGTCCCTTGTAATCCCCGAGATGATCCTGAGAGCATTAGTTGGGGGACTGGATGAGAAGTCACAGCAGACGTGTGGATTTTTTGAGGGGGTGAGGAGCCAGGAACAATGAGGTCTTCACCGAAGGAGTGACCACTTGATCTGTTCTTTGGCTGACTGCAGCACCTGCAGGGACAAGGGCGGCAGTTGAGGGGCTTGCTGGGGGGGCAGGGCAAGGACAGAGATTGGGGCTCTCCTTCCCCTCACTTGCCTTCCCTGTCCTTAGAAGAATGGCAAATACAAAATCCCCAAGGATAGAGGGATGGGAAGAAGCTCTCTAGGGCCCTAGAGGATTGTCAGTTTGGGAAATTCCAAACAAATTCAAATCCACTGGGGGGATGAAGAGAGAAGAGGTATACCTGGGAGGAGAGAAAAAAACTGGGGGTTACTGGCCATATGTTAGAAAGGAGGAGTTACCACATCCAGATGGACTTCTTGGTGAGAATTCCAAGTAGATAGAAAACAGAATCCCTCCCTTGCCTCCCACATCAGGTAGACAAGCTATCCACAAAGTAGCAGGATAGATCTGTAAAACCTGCTTTACTCTAGAATATACATTTCCAGCCTAGCCCTCATTTGAATAATGAGAGAGAGAGAGAGAGAGAGTGTGTGTGTGTGCATGCGTGTGCATGCACACACACAGACCATCTGCTTAAGGCAAGCCTCTGCTGGGGAGTAAATCACTGAATGAGGCATCAGACAGGGAGGGTTTGAAGGGTACAGAGCAAGGCTGACAGCCACTGCTCACAGGAACATGGGATAGGAGTTGGGTGGGTAGGGAGTGTTTGGCTGTATGAGTCCCCAGTTCTCTGGGGACTAGAGCCAAGAAAAATGTGCCTTCAGTCTCTAGACTCATTCAAACTTGGGCTGGGGTGGAATGCTAATCTAGCCTCTTTACTGGTCCAGTCCATGTGGAGAGAAAGACATACCTGAGACATGGTCTGCTCCGTAAGGGGGACATCTTCGCCCTATGACACAGAGAGACAAACATTTAGCATGAGAGGAAGGTGGGATAAGACCGGACTGAAGTCAGTAGTGCAGAAGGAAAAAGTGGTCCTTTAAACTGAAGCAAAACGCAGATGCCTGACTTCTCAGTCCCTTCTAGGTAGTACAGTCACAATTTTCTTGGCCAGAGAGACTGTGAGCAGAAAAGGGTCACTTCATCCATCCTCTGTTTTAAGGCAGTTGGACTTCTTAAAAGATTTATTCCATTCCAAGTAATCAGCAGGTTATCTGATCCTCAACTTGGGGGTGGGGGACCTGATTCCCTAGTCAGAGAAGACCTTCCCTGAATATCAATATCACTAGGGAAAGGATGAGGGGGAGCCAGGGGTAATTTAATGGATCCCGCAAGGCCTGATGGGTAACGACAGCATGTTAATTTGAAGAAATAAACTGCTGCAACAGCAGCCTGAGAAGGGGAAGGCGGGAGTGGATGGTGGGGGGGAACCCTCTCTCTTGCCACATAGAGACATATGTTAGAGGAGAAGATTAAACTATGCAAATGGAGCCCAAGGCAGTTAAGGAAGAAGATTTTCCATTACCCGACACTGTCAGCCTTCACTCTGTGGAGGTCAGAGCTGGGACATTCTATGAATGGGGAGATTTGATTTGCTTAAACATCTCTGCACCCCACAATTTGCCAATGGGTTCTCTATATACCCACCATTATCTCCCTAGCAGACTTGGAGGCATCTATGGTTAACTCAGAGGCCCCTTTCTGATATTACTACCGTCAAAAGAGGACTAAAGTTCTCGCAAATAAATGCTTCCTGAGAGAGAGGTGGTGTCCTCAGACTTTAAGACAAGGAAGACACTCCCCTGACTCACCAGATTGGGATCCATCCCCAAAGGAAGTATTAATCAACCTCGAGTTACTTTATAGTTTCAGAACCATTAATGTTAAAGTTTCTTTTATTCATCTTTTTTTTTTTTTTAAGATTTTATTTATTTAGGGGCGCCTGGGTGGCTCAGTGGGTTAAGCCGCTGCCTTCGGCTCAGGTCATGATCTCAGGGTCCTGGGATCGAGTCCCGCATCGGGCTCTCTGCTCAGCAGGGAGCCTGCTTCCCTCTCTCTCTCTCTCTCTCTCTGCCTGCCTCTCTGTCTACTTGTGATCTCTCTCTGTCAAATAAATAAATAAAATATTTAAAAAAAAAAAGATTTTATTTATTTATTTGACAGATCACAAGTAGGCAGAGGCAGGCAGAGAGAGAGCCGGGGAAACAGGCTCCCTGCTGAGCAGAGAGCCCGATGTGGGGCTCGATCCCAGGACCCTGGGATCATGACCTGAGCTGAAGGCAGAGGCTTTAACACACTGAGCCTCCCAGGTGCCCCGAGCCACCCAGGCGCCCCTTTTATTCATCTTTGATTCAATTAAGTATGTATTAAATGTCCCCTCTGTGCAAAGACTATATGGGATGCTAGGTACCAAGTAAGGGGCAAAAGTATGCTCCTTCTGCTGCCCCTCTTTGAGACAATGAGAATTTGAAAAGGAAGGGGAAGGCTCTGTGTATTCTATAAGCCCTGACCTTTAGATGCATTTAGCAGGTATGGCCCTGGAGGGTGAGTAGATGGGGGATGTAGGGGAGCACACTCCTGCTTACCCTTAATGCCACCCGGTGTACCACTTGCTGGGGATCACTCTCTAGGATCACCCTAAGACAAAGAAGAAACCATCATTCACTCTGTCCTCAAAGACAAACTCCTTCATTGTGGGGATACTGTGGTCACTCAGGCCACTCGCCTTAGGACAGAGGCAATTATCCCACTCCCGTACCGGAAATCCAAGGAGGTCCAGGCAGGTCAGAAAACTCACCCTCCATCTACGATTTCATCCACAGCCAAGAAGAGCCCTTCCATGTTCTCCAGCAGAGCTCGCTTTTCTACATTTTTCCTGAGTCCCCAAGAGAAGAGAAAAAATCAGCCCATGTATAAAAGGAATCCTAGGACATTGTCTGAGTTGGAGATCCAAAACTAGACCAATAAAATATCTGCACCAGCCACACACACTAAAAAGTAAATAAGTACTTTTTGGCTTATCCACTCTAAACCTCTTATTACTCTTGGTTACTGACTAAGTATCAGGAATGTCAGGAAAGAGATTAAAAAAATACAGGCAATTTCTGACTATTCAAGAGTTGATTATCCAGAGCTAGTTTCTTCCCTACCTACCGTAATACAGCTACTGACACTGCTCACGAACAAGGACATCAGTGAGTGGAAAAAAGAAAACAAACAGCTAAACTCAATCTGGAGGTGGCAGGACGTGGAGAGGAGTTGAGTGCAAATTCTCTTTGCACTTAAGCTCTGACAAACCTTCTAAGCCTCTCTCCGATCCCCCCTTCTCCCCCTCCCTCACCATCTCTTCTCAGGCCTTGAAAAGAAGCCCAACTAGGGGGCTGGGAACAGTCAGGGCCCTCATCCACCAGCCTTAGATCCGGTGGTTGTGCACGTGGCCAGTCACATCCGTCAGTTTGACTCTTTCACTAGATCAACGAAATGAAGTCTATTCATTCACCTGGCTAAGAAATAAATCATCCCCTTCCTGAGGAAATGTGAGCCATTGCCCTGCTGATTTTGTGGGGCTGAGAGCGCCTGCTGTTCTGCTCCGGATGGCGGATGGCTGTCTGTACTGGGTTCACTTGGGAGCTGCTGGGGGAATGAAGTTCACACTCCTTTATGTTTTCAGGAAAAGTATCTTATATCTCTTCTGTTGCCCATCTATGTGGGAAACAGGGCTGCTAGGGAGGTGGAAAGGAAAGAGAGGGAAAATGGCATATTCTTTCTGTTCTAAAGAAGGGAAAACCTATGAGCTAAAGTTAAAAACTGAGAATGTTACCTCCATTCCCAAGGCACTAATGTTACACCTGGGACATTTTCCTATGCTTGCCCTTTCCTACCTTCTAATGAAGTCTAGGAAAGCACCTTACCAGTGCTCAGAACTCTGAGAGACTGGATAATAAGAGAGTAGAGAGACATTGCTCCTGCCCAGTCCCCTTTCTTAGGAGAATTATCCCACAGGAGGGAAGTACTTTCCATCCAGTCTCCCCTATCAGTGCGAATTACTCTGAAATAATAAGCCTAACTTCTCAAGGTAAATCAGTTCCCTGGAGCCTCTGCTAATTCCCCCCACAAACCCCTGGGCCTGATGAATAGTGACTTTATCTCCCAAACAGATGTCAAGAATGGCCTTGCTCACCTCAGCATCTGGCTCAATGAGTCAAAGAGGCAATTCAGAACAGCCATGAGCATCAGCTGTTGGGAAACAGAAGAAGCAGAAGGATAAGGTTCAAGGCCCTGAAAACTGTTACCTGAACACAAAACCCACTAATTCATTAAGCATCAAAATACACAGGCTTTCACAAAAGACCAAAAGCATAAGGTGGAAGTGAGAGCAAAACAGGAAGAGGACCTGTGGTTTCTCACAGAAATAAATTCGGCTACACAATCCCACAATTTGAGGTCTCTCTTTGACCAGACTGTTCAAAACTTTACCATCACAGTCCTCTACATGTCTTTGCCAACTGTGTATGTGTTACTTGGTATCTTAGGTAAAGAAATCATTAGCCAAACAATAGCTAAGGCCAGAGGGTTAGTGGAAAGAGCATGGCCTTTGGCATCAGACAGATTTGGGCTAAATCCCAGCTGAGCCATTTCTAGATGTGTGACCCTGGAAAAGTTATTAGGCTGAAACTGCCACTTCTGTAGTTCAACAGTGGTCATATGCAAGTAATTTCATATCGTTCCTCATGGTTTGGTTTCCTCAACTACAAAACAAGGGCACTAATGCCCACAACTCACAGAAGTGCTGTAAGATTTAGGTAACAATGCATCTTACAAAAGATTTAAAGTAATAAGAGCTTCAAAAGAACTGGTTCTCTCAAACATTTACTTTTGCTTCAAGTTATGTGGGGGCTTATTTTTACTTATCTTTTCTCCTAGATGTTGCTACTTGAGGTAAGTAGCTTTTCCTGTGCCAGAAAACAGGTTAGGACTATACCCACAGGCTTCTCAGGCTGATCCATTCAGAATGTGTAGCTTCAACATGACCCCAAATGTTGATAACTGACCCAAACTCAGTCAGGTATGGACCCTTCATAGCAGGAGGAAGCATCCCCCCAACCCTGACCAAACCTCAGGAATCCATCTATAAGGGATGCCTAGGTGGCTCAGTGTTCGACTCAGTTTTGGCTCAGGTCATGATCTCAGGGTCGTGAGATCAAGCCCTGTGTCAGGCTCCACACTCAGCACAGGGTCTACTGGAAATTCTCTCTCTCTTTCCCTCTGCCCCCACCCGACCCTGCCACACCCCATCGTGTGTGCACACATGCATATTCTCTCTCAATAAAATCTTTTTTCTTTTTTTTTAAGATTTTATTTACTTATTTGACAGACAGATCACAAGTGGGCAGAGAGGCAGGCACAGAGAGAGGAGGAAGCAGGTTCCCTGCTGACCAGAGAGCCCGAAGTGGGGCACCCCTCTCTCAATAAAATCTTTAAAAAAAAAAAGAAAGAAAGAACAAAGAAATCCATCTTTAAAAACACTATACAGCGAAGGCCACTGATACATGTTAGTATGTATTAAAATACATACGGTGTCTCCTACATGGAGATAAAAGAGCAAGAGCAATTTCGGGGGGCACCTGACTAGCTCAGTCCGAGGACCATGCAACTCCTGATCTTAGGGTTGTGAGTTCAAGCCCCATGTTGTGTATAGAGATCACTCAAATAAATAAAACTTAAAAAAAGACAAAAGAGGGGTGCCTGGGTGGCTCAGTGGGTTAAAGCCTCTGCCTTCAGCTTGGGTCATGATCCCAGGGTCCTGGGATTGAGCCCTATATCAGGCTCTCTGCTCGGCAGGGAGCCTGCTTCCTCCTCTCTTTCTCTCTCTCTCTCTCTGCCTACTTGTGATCTCTGTCTGTCAAATAAATAAATAAAATCTTAAAAAAAAAAAAAAGACAAAAGAAAAAAGCAATTGGTGAAAATTTCCACTCTAGGTTGATTTATTTGCTAGGCCATGTTTGTCAGGTCAGCAGAGATCTCTGACAACTTCATTAGGCCAGTCAGAAGCCAGAGGGACGGGGCACTTCTAGGGTCCCGACGCCATACTATGCCCCGCTTATGGCTTAGAAAGTGGGATCAGAGATAGCAAAGAGGGGTGGAATTCTCACCTCATTTTCATAGGAGCTGCCAATCACATAGAAATAGAGATCGATACTGCTTTTGTATACCACTGTCAGGCCTTCCAGGAGGGCGATTTCACCTGGGGGTGGGAGAAGGAAAGGTGGAAACAGTGGATAGCCTGAGATAAGAAAGTAGGATAGAAGGAGTTACCATGAACTCTGGGCATCCAGCTGTTTGGTCTGAAGTAAGGTAGGTCATAATAACGCCCAAAGACCAAAGTTGACCTGCTTTTCTCTTCCCCATGGTAGCAGAAGAAGGGAAGTACAAACTTGGGGAAATTGAAGTGTATCTTCTCCTCTAACCACCTCCCTACCAACTACCCTTATTTCCCGCCTTGTATATGAGACAGGATACTAGTCGATCCTTCGGAGGTGAAAATGCAGAGCGGTCACCTTTACAGACTTCCATTTACCTGCCCTAATGGATGCGGTACAATAAGCAGAGCTGCAGTTAAATTTGTCAAGTGAGGCTCATAAATCCAGGGACTAGACAGGTAGCTAACAGCCAACCTTCCAGCACGGTATTCCCGCGTGAGGTACACTCACCTCCCCATTACATTCCGAAGAGTTTATTATATGAGGGGAGGAGGAAGACAAAGAAAAAGGAGGCAGTCATTTTATCCTTTCTCTGCAGCCCTGCTGCCACCCCCTGCCCGCCATGGATCCCCCAACACGGGGAGCAGTGAAAGGAAAATGACCTACTGTCAGTCCGATGGGTCTTGTTGAAAATGTTCTTCTCAAAGGCCTTTTGCTCCTTGACACTGGGGTACGTGTCGTCATAGTACTGGTCAGAGAGAAAGGAGATGGGTTGGGTCATTAGAGCTGGGAGCCCAGAATGATTAGTGTCTGTGTTTTGCCCTGGATCTTGGATTTCTCTCCTTCAAGGCATGGGGTAAGGGAAAAATACTGACATGAAGAAGGAAGAACTATGGAGGTAGGGAATGGCCGGTAAGTAAGCAAATATTAAAAAAAAGAAGAAGAAGAAACAAAAAAACCAAAACCCTTTTAAAGACCTTGCCGTAAGCATGCCCACCTCACATTTCTAAGACTATAGGGCAGAGGCCTGCAAGCTCTATGATGAAGCCCTGCCCCCGTCTGCATTCCAGGATAGCAATCTCTAGATGAAGCTCATCAAGTGCGCCCTAAGAGCTACCCATGTTAGGGAGCAGTGCTAGGGAACACAAAAAGCACTAGAAGCACAGAATGCTTCTTTCAGACCCTCACTCACAGTATGAAGCTGAGGAATGGGGAAAGGCTGCAGAAACCAAGGCAAAGCCTACCCAATCCCTCCATCTTAGCTCTCTTTTCTGCAAACTGCAAGAAGCAGGAGACAATCTAGCACATTGCTGAGCCCACTCCCAAGCCTTCCCTGGCACGGGGTGGAGATACAGGCTGCTAAATCGCTCTGCTCTTTAGGGGCTAATCCGTCGCAGTCAGCTGAAGACCTATGACAGGTCTGGCATTTAGTAACTGGATAACTGTTTCAAAAGGTGTCCTGCATAGTTACATCCAATTACAGGGAGGAACAGCTGGTGAATTCTAAACTAATCTCTACCTGCTGATTGATTTATGCTGTGCTCGCCCGGAGTTAATACACCAGGGACAGAAAAAATTTCCACAGGAGGGGGAGGATATGGAGGGAGAGGAGAGGGGTGTCCTTTCTCCTCTCTTTCAATAGATCCAAAGTTAGAAACACCACACAGGGATGTCAGGAGGTAATAAGCTTGGTGGTGACTGCAGACCTAGGGCTAGAACCCTGGAACTACAAGAGAATTCCCTGGAAAAGCCCAGGCAGGGCAAAAAGGCAGAAGGAAAAGGGACAGGAGTGATGGGCACAGACAATCTGCTTCTCACACCCAGGCACTGTACTGTTCAGAAACCAAGGTCCCCAAGCTTTTCTCTGATCTGATGCTGACAACAAAGGAGGTCAAAATCTGTGGGACGCAAGTATGGAAGCAGGGCAACTAAGACACAGAAGCAGTTTGGGTTTTATCTGGAGTAGGCACAGGAAAATGGAAGGATTCTCAAAATTATGGTATCAAGAATATGAGATAATAGGAGCAGTCCCTAGATCCAAATTTCAGAGTAAGTCTTTGTCTTGCTCCTAAATGAATTTCAAAGGGAATCTCACCTTGGCAAAAAGTCGATCTCCATCATTGTCCAGAATCAGGATGGCTTTGACAGTATACAGGGAAGGTTCCTGAAGAGATATGAACATAACCTTCAGTCCTGAAGGCTCCTGCTACCACCGACAAACAGATACCTTCCCCTCATCCCGCTGGGGCTGCAAGGGGATGCAGAGGTGCCTCTGTATGTCCCCTATCCCAACCTGGTTAGATTTAGGCAATTCACACTGAGAATGATCAAGTGGTGCATGAACTGAATTGAGGGAGGGGGCATTTCAACAAAGGACTCCAAAGCAGCATCAGAGAAGCAGTTACTCTGAGCCAGACACACAGACAGTTTAATCAAGGTAGGTCATGCTGTTATTTCCAAATATTATGCTACAGTTATTTTCCAAATTACTCTCCCTCCCTGGTCTCCCATGCACAGGTAGGTATGGAATGTGACCAGATTAATTAGTAGGCACTGCACGAGGCTATCTGAAAATAGGGTTGAATGCCCTAGTGTACTTAGAAGTTTCTGCAGTCCCAATGCAGTAGCAATGCAGAGGCATAAAGCAAGCCTTCCCTAAACCACCCACACACTGGGCAGAGGGAAATGAGCACGCATACGTGTGCACACACTCATGCACACAGACACACCAGTTCTGAATGCAACCCAGTGAGACATCCATCTTCCAAGACTTCCCCTATGATCCCAATCCTACTACACCCCCAACCACTACCACTTAACTTACAAGACATAAACCAATCTGATTTTGGGGGTAGTTAAGAAGCAGTAAGAAGAGGATCTAAGAAGCCTCGAACCTAGATATAATGAGCAGGAGGGGAGTGTTCTTTTACTACCCAAAATCAAATTTTGAGGATAATGGCTCTCATAAAGGAACCACAGCCTCAGTCTTAATGGTTACACTCAAACAACCACAAAACATATCACTTTGCAGAAGCTCCTCTACTCCTGCAACTTCTAGGGAACGAGCTAACCAGGAGACGAAGAGGAAGGAAAGGGAGGCAGTGTTATGTATATGGAAGGTGTCTGCAAGCTCAGATTTCTTGAATTTCTTTCTTTCTTTCTTTTATATTTTTTTTAGCAGTCTCCACACCCAAAGTACTTACAACCCCAAGATTAAGAGTAACATGTTCTACCAATTGAGCCAGTTTGGTGCATGAACTGAATTGAAATTGAAATTCACATTCCCTGAATTTCTTTTTTTTTTTTTTTTAAGATTTTATTTATTTATTTGACAGACAGAGATTACAAGCAGGCAGAGAGAGAGGAGGAAGCAGGCTCCCTGCCGAGCAGAGCCTGATGTGGGGTTAGATCCCAGGACCCTGAGATCATGACCTGAGCCGAAGGCAGAGGCTTTAACCCACTGAGCCACCCAGGTGCCCCAACATTCCCTGAATTTCTAATCAACATTACCTACCATTGATATCCTTCCCTTGTGCTATGAGAAAGGGCTATTGCTTTGCTGCCTCCGTTTCCTGGCCTTACTTAGGAAACCCACAGTCCTCACAGGGGCTAAATAATCTCCAAGCCTAAGTTTAATAAAGACCCAAGAGTGAGGATAAAAGAATTATTGCCAAGGATCCAGAAATTGCAACGTCTACAAAGGTAAACTGTCCCATGAGGTTTCAGGAGGTTTATGGTTCCATGCAAAGAACCAACCCCACCCTCGGGGAGTTAAAAATGAGAGTATAGGGAACCCAGTCTTTTGACAACAGGGTGATGAAGAATGTAAGCTTTCCCCCACTTGAATTCTTGAGAACAGCAAATTTTGTGTTTTGTTCACTGATTTATTCCAAGTGTCCTAAAGATTGTGTGATATACACTAAAACTTTCGGTATTTGTTAAATGATTATGAGAATTAATGAAGTTTGAGAATAAAGTAAAATTTCTTGAAGCAGTAAGCATCTAAGGGACCCTCCTATAATGAGACTTCCAAATACAGGGAGACGTTCTGGTGTGGCCATTCTGAGTGATCTTACTACCAACATATCTCTCCTCTGATAAACACTCCTTAGAGATGCTCACCCTATACACATTACTCCCTGAAATAAATACTCTGTCTCAAACTAAGGAACTGTGTCTAGCAGAGGGAAGTCCCCTAGAATATCATCTAAAAGGTCACAAACAGAGAAGCTTTCCTAACTTCTATACCCCACAGAAAGATCTTCCCATAAAGCAGGCACAATTCTATAGCCACTGGATCCTCCACTCACCAAAAGGGATGCACCCATGGGAATGAGTTTCCTTAACGAGGAAAAGAAGCCCACAGGGAAAGAAATTTAGAAGAGATCATTTTTCCTACAACCTTTTCCCTGGAAATCTTTGGCTCTGTTCCTCTCTCCACATTCACAGGAACCTTGGAGAGATTCCTAATGGTTTAAACTGGGCACTGATCTGGCCATAGGTAACTGGTTCTTGTAGCCATTGAGTCTGGCATTCCTAGAAAGAATGGGATGGATCCCAAAGAAAAGAAAAACCCTATAGCCACGGCCAACTAGGAGAGAAACAATGCCCTTTGTGGCCAACAGGGTAGAAGTGCCTAAAAACTGCTGGCAAAGAAACAGATCCCTAGGTTCCACTCCTAGCTTTTCTCACTGGCTTCCTAGGAGAGGCTATCAAGGAAAGCCCCCAAATAGGAAGTGGAGCTTACTGGGAAGGATAAAAGACAGGGAAAGGCAGGCAGGCAGGCAGAAGAACGATCTGATTTACTACAGTTCTGAAAGAGGTAAGAAGGCGTTAGAGAAAAAGGCTGGTCATTTCAAACTTCCAAAGGGATAAAGCCACCCTACACAAAGCCAAGAATTTAGGCATGAGTCTAAATGCTGCTTTAATTCTCCACTCTGCGACAGCTGGAGCCGGCAGCTTCTCCTTTACTTCTCCTGCCACCTCCTGACTACTGCTGGTTCCACTTCAGCCGGGGGCCTTTACCTCACTGAAGGGGGGAGGCCAAGAATTCCTCTCCTACCATAAAACCAGCCAATTTAGAGGCCCCAGAAGCCATTACTGATAATGTAATTTCATCTTAAGTTTTTGCAAAGGGTAAGTTTATAAATAACTCCCAGCTATTGAGAAATGGGCCTCCTGGACAATGGACTAGGCTTGACCTTATAACACATTAAATGCTGATTACTGAAAAAGACCCTACAAGCTTAGGGCCATGTTCAAAGGATTTAAAAGGTCTATTCTTCCCTCCCGCTCCCGAATGTGTAGCTGCTAGAAAGCTTTCGAGACAAAGTTCTGTGATGCACTGACTTTCAGAGAGCCACAGCCTGAGTGTATAACAGAACTTCACCTCAAATGCTAATAGTGCCTGGAAATGATATGTAGGCAGACTGGTTTGTGGGAGGTTGGGTGGCTCAGACAGATTTTCTTGTATGTTTTTATTATCAAGAAAACGAGACTGGGCTCCTCAGGAGAGTTGAAACAACACGGAACAAGCAACTAGCCTGCTGCAAAGGAGTCTTTGATCTCAATCAGAGGCTTTCTGAAGCCTGGTGAAAAACATTATCTCCCAGTACCCCACCCCCAGCACGGAGGGGACTAGAGGGGGAAGTCATTCCTAGTGCTGCCCCCTATGGGCCTTCGAATGACCTGCAGGGCTTCCTCAGGATTATAGCCGGCAAAAATATTAAAAAGGCAGCTCTGGATAAAAGCCGTCTATTTGTGTGTCTTCTAAGTCAAACTAGGGGAGATGGGCTCTGAAAAAGCACTGAATGAAGTCAGTTCACAATGTATACAGTAAGAGGGCACTCTGGGATAAGATCATGGAATGCCACCAGAAGAGGATGGGGGTGGGGGTGGTAAGTCTTTGCAGCAGGCAGACAGGGTATTTGAGAGCTAAGACTGGTTACTTTATTTAATTCACGGGGGTGGGGGCAGGGAACACAGCCAAGAAGGCTTTGTGGAGTTGGAGGATGCCACTCACAGAGCTGAAAGGGCACAACTAAGAATACGGTTGAGATTCCTAGAAAGTTCTTCATTTTCCACTTATAAAGAAATCTTTATGGCCATGCCAAAAGTAGTACCCTGCTTGGCAATAGGTTTTGAACAAGAAGAAACAAGATGCCCTTCCCTCAACCCTATTTATAAAGTAAAACCAAAACAGTATAAACTAGAAGGAAAAATTCCTAGATATGACTCCCAGGTCCACGTAGCTAGGCAGGTATTTTGCTCCGATTCTGTGCCAACTTCTTTAAAATGAAAAGCTCCTCTGGGTTTGAGGGCTCCAATTTGCCACCTCAAATGAAAAGAATTAACTCAACGACTTGACAAGGAAGCATAGTTTTTATACACTACCCAAGGTTTGCTTGGATTCAAGCACAATTCAGGAAAGACTAAGCCATAGGTACCATGGAGCATAACCCAGATGCAATGAGACCGAACACTGGCTATAAAGAGGAAACTGAACACAAGTCTTAGGAAGAAAGAAGTGATGTCAGGAAGAGACCGGCAGGAAGAATCTTCCTATCTGGCATAGATAAAAATGTGAAAGCACAGTCACTACAAAGAACTCATATGCTACAGGAGAAAATATCTCTAAACTCCAAAACCCCTTTATTATAATCTGGATCAGCCATTAATACAAATCCTACCTTTCTGTGGGACTCTGCTTCTTCATCAGAGAAATGAGAGGCCTGACCTGGATCAGTTAAAGTTAATACCTTAAGTTACAGAAGACCTCTTTGATAAGCTGATGAAATCTAGGGACCCCGTTCCCAGAAAAACACACATTCACAAATTTTTATGGTTTCAAGGAGCTCAGAATTAAATATACTTTGTGAGGATAATAAGATGGTGTGGAGAGGGGAGGGAAAAAAGGGGGAAATGAATGATACTTTTGTAAATCACCCCCTCTCCTCTGCCTGGTACCAAATAGTGATTTCAATAAATATGTTTGGTCTTCATAAATTAATGAATATGATTGAGAAAACTAATGCAGCCAGCAGGGGGAGCAAAGGTCAGCACCTTTCAATGACTAAATTTGGTGGCTGTGAGATAGGAAGGACAAAGGTAACCAAGCCCAAGCCCTTCAGGAATGCAAAATCTCAGGTCCTCTCTTAACATTCAGAAAGCCAGATGCCTGGCTGGCTCAGTGGATTGAGCATGCAACTCTTGGTTTCAGGGTTAGGAGTCTGAGCCCCACAATGGGCCTAGAACTTATTTAATTCCCCCCCGCCCCCAGAAAGGCTATCTGTAGAATTTTTCCCCAGGGGCCACACAGTCAATTCTCCAACTGTTATGAAAGTGAAAGAATTACAGAAATGCAGGACAAAGCAAGCAGCACTGGAAAGAGGAGTTAAACAAGCAGAAATCAGAGTACTCCACATCTTAGGCCTGAGAGCAACATTAGAACTTCCTGCCTTCCCAGTTCGGTAATCCAAGAGCTCTTATTTATTTATTTATTTATTTATTTTAGATTTATTTATTTGACAGAGAGAGAGAGAGATCACAAGTAGGCAGAGAGGCAGGCAGAGAGAGGGGGAGAAGCAGGCTCCCTGCCGAGCAGAGAGCCAGATGCGGGGCTCCATCCTGGGACCAGAAGATCATGACCTGAGCCGAAGGCAGACGCTTAACCCATTGAACCACCCAGGTGCCCAAGAGCTCTCATTTAAATACCACTCGATAAAGGGAAATATCAAATGGAACTAGATCCCTTTCTGCTGAGTTCTTGGTTATGATGTTTCATGCTATCTGTACCCACCCCTAACCCCTGCCCAACATCTGCTAGTCTAAGAGAATGAGTTGACAGCCTCTGTGCTCATCTTTCAGTCTATCAACCCAAAATTCAGAATCACACCCCAAGGAATAACTGCGATCCTCTGCCCCAGTTTGTCTCCCTCTACTAAGTCCACAAATAATAGAAAAGGAGTTGAAGAAAATTGGTAGAGATATCCAAACGCATGGCTGTTGGTGGAGATATCTGCCTTGACAGTAGGAGAATTATAGAGCCACATGGGAGACATGTGCTTTACCTGCTGCCTGAGACTAAGAAGACACAGCAGGAAAAACTTCTGAAGAGATGGACATGGTCAACAGCAGAAGACAAAGCTAGGAAATCTAAGGATAAGAGAACTCCTCTAATAATCCGATCTGAGAGAAAGGCAAGACAGAATAGGAGAGGGCCTCTGCCAGTACCAGCATCTTATAAAGTGCATGGACTTGACCTCCCAATCCATCTTCGTCAGATGCTTGAGGGCACTCTGCCCTCCGTCTTTCTAATTACTCTACCATAAGTGGATAGGTAGGCACTGATTCTTTACTCCTGTTCTATCCTTTATTTGCTTCTCAAGTTTCCCGTTCCATAACTAGTCCTCTTGTCAGTATCCTAACTCTAACCAAGTCATGTCAATGGAGTAAAAAAACAGTAGCAAATATCTAGATGAAAAAGACCCTAAATCTACCACTAGGCTCCTTCAAATATCTGGATAATTGCACTCATCCTCTGCCTCACAGGGAAGACCTGGCTTCTCAAAGATCTGGCCTTCTTCATATGGAGATCCCCTCCTCCTCTTTTGACCATGTGACAGCTCCCCTAGACCTTTGATATAATTTATACCTTGCCAGGGACCAACTCTTTCCCACCACTGTGAAGGAGAGGGAAAAAATATATATAAATACGTCGGAAATCTATAACGAGGTCTTCTTGGAGGGCAAGACATGGAGAGAGTTAGAAGCAGCGTCAATTGCTCTTTGGGGGTTTTAGTTCAAGCCGAGGTCTGCTTCCAGCAATCAACCATTAAAACAAGCCGGCCAGAGTAACAGCACAGTTTATTCTGATCATTTAATTTGAAGTGTCAATAAATTAAACTTCAATCAATTAAACTAGGTGTGCAATAACCCAGATGGACACCCCGACACCAACATAATCACAATAAAAATTTTTATGGCTGCCAGGGACCTCACCGGGGGCAGTGCTGGCACTGCTCGCGCCCTAGCTGAGAAATATATCTCCACAGTGCAGGAACGAGGAGATTGCTTCTCCTAACGAAATGGAGGGGCCAGGCACCGGCAAGGACGCAGCTGGGAGAGGGGCACAGGGGATTGCCAGGAACGAGATGGGAGTGCTTTGGGGGCTTAATGTAATTGATACCTTTGCCCAGAGCAGGGGGAGGGGGCATTTAGGCCAAGTACCTCTACTGTTAGTGCCAAAGGAATTTAACAAAAGCCCCATTAAGATGATTCAGGAAGCGAAGGCCACAGAGCAATATCAACCTTTAAGTCATTGATGTATTCTGCATAGTTTCCTCCTCTCAGTGCACACTCTTGTGCACTCTGGATGCCCTGATTTTTGAATGAGGCTTAGAATTCGGGACTTGGCCATTGTTTTAGAATAAAAAACGTTACTAAGGGGAGAGAAAGGATAGAATTTAGTTGGAAGAACACTGGAAAAACACTCAAAGTGAATCTATGGAGGATTAGGAAAAATGAAACCTATGAGGAAAGATTTAAGGATCTAAACTGCTAGAGTAATCCAGCTTTGAGAAAAAAAGGTAAAGGGGGAAGGGAGGAAAAGGATAAGTCATTATCTTTAAGATTTCATTGATTATTAATGGAGAATGGTGACCTGCAGAGATCCTTCTCCATTCACAGCTAAGAAAGGGAGAACCAGCAGAAAACAGCAGGAGAGAGGAAGCTGAGTCCAAAGATGCAGGCTGGAAGCACTATAAAGCACTGGGAAGAGAAGGTGATGAAAGGGTCTCTTTCCTTAGAGACTACAAGAGGACCTGAGAAAAGTAAGACAAATCTGCTCAAAACTTGGAGCCAGATTACTTAATTCAAGAAAGAAATGACACCCACTGTAAAGTACCTAAATGAAGGGAAACTACTGGTATTTAGAAATTCCCATAATCAGATCAAATTTCAGTAGATTTTCTTCATGACCCCCCTAGATTACCCTTCCCTTCTCAGTATCCTATGGCTGTGTGCCTTGTAGAGGTGAGGATGGAAAGATAATGTACTTTGATCAGATTTCTCCAGAGGTCCAGCCAAACCAGGAAACAGAAATGTGAAAGCAGAAAGCCAACAAGAACTTTACAAGGTGTCTACCCTCTTTAAGGAGGAGTCTGTTCAGTATTATCACTGTACAGTAAACTCAAGTTCAGTAGAAAGCTAAGGAAAAATCCAGGTATTCCTCATACTTTTCACAAAAAAGATGGCAATTTAAGTAATCAGACGCTGCTGAGTAAACAAGAGGAGGGGATGAGGTTAAAAAGGACCAATGCTGAAAGGTGATTCTGAATTCGTTGGGGCTAAATTTTGTGGGCCAGTTTGTAACGGTAGAGAGAAATAAAAATTTAGCAAGTATCACCTAGATTCTCAACTACAGTTCCTCATCTGAAGCACTGAATACTGAAAACTACTTAAATGACTGCTTTTTTTTTTTTTTTTTAACTTCTCCTAAGGATGGTACAAACTAGTACCATTGTGGATACAGAGAAGTTGATTCATTATATTAATGAATGCCTTAGGGCTTAATTCTCTCCTAGAACTCTGGTTGAGAAAAGGATGGAATGGTGAGAAATATCAAATTCTTGGGGCGCCTGGGTGGCTCAGTGGGTTAAGCCTCTGCCTTCAGTTGAGGTCATGATCTCAGGGTCCTGGGATCGAGCCCCGCATCGGGCTCTCTGCTCTTTGGGGAGCCTGCTTCCCCCTCTCTCTCTGCCTGCTTCTCTGCCTATTTGTGATCTCTCTCTGTCAAATAAATAAATAAAATCTTTAAAAAAAAAAAAAGAAATATCAAATTCTTTTTTTTTTTTTTAAACAGATTTTTATTTATTTGACAGAGAGATCACAAGTAGGCAGAGAGGCTGGCAGAGAGAGAGAGGAGGAGGAAGCAGGCTCCCCGAGGAGCAGAGAGCCCGATGCGGGGCTCGATCCCAGGACCCTGAGATCATGACCTGAGCCGAAGGCAGAGGCTCAACCCACTGAGCCACCCAGG